>NC_082667.1:110254800-110564986 GCF_025265405.1 Mesoplodon densirostris | reverse complement strand
AAGAATCTACTCCAAAAAAACTAGGCAAAACTGTAAATAAGAAACCAAAGTGTGACAAGAGTCATCTTTCTCTTGACTTTATAGATGTTAATAATTTATCTTACTGTATCTTAGGCAACACAACATTTTCTAATTATATTATGCCAGTTAAGTTATAGTGACATTTTGAGATCATTCAGAATTTAAAGAAAAAGTAGTTGAATATTTTAAATGCAGATGTGATGAATTCTTTACAATTCTTAAAAATTGTTAACACCTTTCAAGCTAGAAATGAAAAAGCCACTGAAGCATCTTCGGGTAAGTTACTGTACTTCCTTAACTGGAGAAGCACAACTTGGTACAGGTGACATTGCTATATGCCTGCTGAATGAAGTCAGTAAAATAAATCATGGCAGTGCCCCTTTTTTAATGATATATTAATTCACCAAATTAAAGATTTTGCTGCAAATTTGAAGACTTGGTTAATAACTCATCTGCAGAATTGTAATTTTACTTTACAAATAGACGAATCCACAGACAAGACTAGTCTTGCTATTTTGTTTACATTCATCAAGCATTGGCACCAACTAATCACTGAAGATGATGTCGTGTATGAATTCCTGGCAACAAACACAAGTGATGCTGACCTAATCCAAGATGAGTAACTCTTTTGAATCTCATGGTTTATCTGAGAACAACTGTGTTGATACTTACACTGCTCCTACTTGTATGAAAATTATAGTGGATACAAATATTGGCACCATACACTAATGAAGGCAGTGGAATCAAAATTATACTACTAGTCATTGTATTCTTTACTGCCACACACTTGCAGTTGAGAGTGGGGGGCACTTTTACTTCAGGATGCCCTTGATGAAGCCATCAAAAGTAATAATCCTATTAAATTTCAACCCTTAAATACATAACTGTTTAATATTCTGTTTATGAAATGCTACATGCCAAAATACAATGGTTGTCTTGAGGAAAAGCACATGTGAGACTGTTTGAGTTGTGACTTGAACTAGCCTCTTTTTTCATGTAAAATCATTTTTACTTAAAAGAACAACTGAGAAACTATGGTTATTTGAATTTGAGTACTTAGCAGACACGTTCTTGAAAATGAACAAATTACTCTTATTATTTCAAAGAAAACAACTGACAGTGTTTGTTGTCAACAATAACATTTGAGCTTTCAGGCAAAAATTAGAATTTTGGAAAGTCTGCATGGGCCACTGGGAGCCTGAAGGCTTCCCATTACTTAAAGACTATTCTGATGAGATCCACAGTGAGATAAACAAATGTGATTCTTTTTTTTCTTTTTCTTTTTTGGGCCACACCATGCAGCATGCGGGACTTTAGTTCCCCGACCAGGGATCGAAACTGTGCCCCCTGCATTGACAGCAGGGAGTCTTAACCACTGGACCATCAAGGAAGTCCCAACAAATGTGATTCTTTAAACATTGTATAATAAAATGTATCAACGCTTGGAAGAGCTGCCTAACTCTGAACCAATATTTTCCAAATTATCAATGCATTGTTTTACCAAATCAATGGGGCCCACTTGGAACCCACGAATTGGTATAAAGATTATTTTAAGATGAAAATACTTGTGGACTTCCAGGGTGGCACAGTGGTTAAGAATCTGCCTGCCAATGCAGGGGACACAGATTCGATCCCTGGTCTGGGAAGATCCCAAATGCCGCGGAGCAACTAAGCCCGTGCACCACAACTACTGAGCCTGTGCCCTAAAGCCCATGTGCCACAACTACTGAGCCCACGTGCTGTAACTACTGAAGCTCGCACATCTAGAGCCTGTGCTCCACCACAAGAGAAGCCACCGCAATGAGAAGCCCGCACACCGCAACCAAGAGTAGCCTCCGCTCGCCACAACTAGAGAAAGCCTGCACAGAGCAACAAAGACCCAACGCGGCCAAAAAAATAAAATGGAACAACAACAACAACAAAAAGATGAAAACATTTGAGATTCAACAGACACAGGAAAGAAAGCCTTCTCAGAGCTTTCTCTAGCTAACAGCAGCAATTTCTGGGAAATAAGGCTGTCATAAACTCCTCCTCAGGGCAGAGCTACTCCCAGAAGAAAGAATGTGAATAAAACCTACCCTAAATCTCTTCTCCAGTGGAATTTTATGGCCCTGAAGGAGACGGAAAAACTATTCATACCTGTACATATAAATATTATCACAAATTTAAACTTCTGCTTGTTCTCCTGAAAACCCATTTATCTTTCCAAAAGTCCAGAAAGTGTCCTTTCTCCCCCACTTTTAAGAAGTCATTTGTTCTCCCATAAGCCCCAGATTCTAACTATTCCTTTGAGCTACTCATTGCTGAATTCTTTCACTGTATGCATGTTGCATGCATAAACTGGGCTTTTTCTCCTTACTCTGTCCTTTGTCAGGTTAATTCACAGGCCTCAGAAATTGAACCTACTAGGATAGAGGGAAAAGGTTTTCCTACCCTAGCCAACACAGTTAAAAGATCCACTCAAAGTGCAAGTTACGACAATGAATTTTAATAAAACAGTACAGAATCACTGAAGTGGTTTCAGTTTCCACTATGCAATGAAACTTTAAGAAACTATCAGCTGTCAAGTTTTGGAGCACTGTCAAAGAAGAATATTCACAGTTATCTAAAAAGTCTATTAAAATTCTCCTTGCTTTTCCAACTGCATACCTGCATATCACTAGATTTTCTTCCTGTACTTTAACCAAAACAACATATTGTAGGAGATTATATGCAGAGGGAGATAGGAGGATTAAGCTTGTTCCATTAAAGAGGCTTACAAAAATGTAAACAATGTCATTCTTCTAACTAAACTGATTTTTTCTTTTTTCGGTTAGGCAAAGATTTCTTGGGACACAAAATGCAGGAACCACAAAAGAAAAAACTGGTAAACTGGACGTCAACAAAATTTAAATTTTTGGAAATAAAAGAAATTCAAATTGGAAAGGAAGGAGTGAAACTGTCACTGTTTGCAAATGACATGATACTATACATAGAAAATCCTAAAGATGCCACCAGAAAGCTACTAGAGCTCATCAATGAATTTGGTAAAGTTGCAGGATACAAATTTAATATATAGAAATCCATTTCTATACACTAACAAGGAAATATCAGAAAGAGAAATTAAGGAAACAATCCCATTTATTACCATCACATCAAAAAGAATAAAATACCTAGGAATAAACCTACCCAAAGAAGCAAAAGACCTGTACTCCAAAAACTATAAGACACTGATGAAAGAAAATGAAGAAAACTCAGATAGAAAGATATACCATGTTCTTGGATTGGAAGAATCAATACTGTTAAAATGACAATACTACCCAAGGTAATCTACAGATTCAATGCAATCTCTATCAAAATACCAAGGGCATTTTTCACAGAACTAGAACAAATAATTTTAAAATTTGTATGGAAACACAAAAGACACTGAATAGCTAAAACAATTTTGAAAAAGAAGGTCAGAGCAGGAGGAATCACGCTCCCTGACTTCAGACTACACTACAAGCCTACAGTAATCAAAACAGTATGGTATTGGCACAAAAACAGACCCATAGACCAATGGAACTGGAGAGAGAGCCCAGAAATAAACTCACACACTTATGGTCAATTAATCTATGACAAAGGAGGCAAGAATATACAATAAAGAAAAGACATTCTCATCAATAAGTGGTGCTGGGGAAACTGGACAGCTACATGTAAAAGAATGAAATAAGAACATTCTCTAACACCATATACAAAAACAAACTCAAAGACTTCCGGGTAAGATGGCGGAAGAGTAAGACGCGGAGATCACCTTCCTCCCCACAGATACACCAGAAATACAGCTACACGTGCAACAACTCCTACAGAACAACTACTGAACGCTGGTAGAAGACCCCAGACCTCCCAAAAGGCAAGAAACTCCCCACATACCTGGGTAGGGCAAAGCAGAGAGATTCCCGCAGAGAGGAGCGGTGCCGAGCGGCACTCACCAGCCCGAGAGGCTTGTCTGCTCCCCCGCCAGGGCGGGCGGCGCTGGAGCTGAGGCTCGGGCTTCGGTCAGAGCGCAGGGAGAGGACTGGGACTGGCGGCGAGAACTCAGCCTGAAGGGGGCTAATGTGCCACAGCTAGCCGGGAGGGAGTCCGGGAAAACTCTGGAGCTGCCGAAGAGGCAGGAGACTTTTTCTTCCCTCTTGGTTTCCTGGTGCGCGAGGAGAGGGGATTAAGAGCGCCGCGTAAAGGAGCTCCAGAGAAGGGCGCGAGTCGCGGCTGAAAGCGCGGAGCCCAGAGACGGGCGTGGGACGCTGGGGCTGCTGCTGCCGCCGCCAAGAAGCCTGTGTGCGAGCGCAGGACACTGTCCACACCGCCCTTCCGGGAGCCTGTGCAGCCTGCCACTGCCGGGGTCCCGGGATCCAGGGGCGGCTTCCCTGGGAGAACGCACGGCGCGCCCCGGGCTGGTGCAACATCACGCCGACCTCTGCCGCTGCAGGCACGCCCCGCAGTCCGTGCCCCTCCCTCCCACCCGGCCTGAGTGAGCCAGAGTCCCCAAAGAGGCTGCTCCTTTAACCCTGTCCTGTCTGAGCGAAGAACAGACGCCCTCCGGCGACCTACACGCAGAGGCGGGGCCAAATCCAAAGCTGAGACCCAGGAGCTGTGAGAACAAAGAAGAGAAAGGGAAACCTCTCCCAGCAGCCTCAGAAGCAGCGGATTAAAGCTCCACAATCAACTTCATGTACCCTGCATCTGTGGAATACATGAATAGACAACAAATCATCCCAAATTGAGGAGCCAGGAGTCAGTGCTGTGCCTCTGAGGTGGGAGAGCCAACTTCAGGACACTGGTCCACAAGAGACCTCCCAGCTCCACATACTATCAAACGGCGAAAATCTTCCAGAGATCTCCATCTCAACACCAGCACCCAGCTTCACTCAACGACCAGCAAGCTACAGTGCTGGACACCCTATGCCAAACAACTAGCAAGACAGGAACACAACGCCACCCATTAGCTGAGAGGCTGCCTCAAATCATAAAAAGTCCGCAAACACCCCAAAACACACCACCAGACGTGGACCTGCCCACCAGAAAGACAAGATCCAGCCTCATCCACCAGAACACAGGCAGTAGTCCCCTCCACCAAGAAGCCTACACAACCCACTAAACCAACCTTAGCCACTGGGGACAGACACCAAAAACAACGGGAACTACGAACCTGCAGCCTGCAAAGAGGAGACCCCAAACACAGTAACATAAGCAAAATGAGAAGACAGAAAAACACACAGCAGGAGAAGGAGCAAGATAAAAACCCACCAGACCTAACAAATGAAGAGGTAATAGGCAGTCTATCTGAAAAAGAATTCAGAATAATGATGGTAAAGATGATCCAAAATCTTGGAAATAGAATAGACAAAATGCAAGAAACAGTTAACAAGGACCTAGAAGAACTAAAGACGAATCAAGCATCGATTAAAAACACAATAAATGAAATAAAAAATACTCTAGATGGGATCAATAGCAGAATAACTGAGGCAGAAGAACGGATAAGTGAGGTGGAAGATAAAATAGTGGAAATAACTGCTGCACAGCAAAATAAAGAAAAAAGAATGAAAAGAACAGAGGACAGTCTCAGAGACCTCTGGGACAACATTAAATGCACCAACATTCGAATTATAGGGGTTCCAGAAGAAGAAGAGAAAAAGAAAGGGACTGAGAAAATATTTGAAGAGATTATAGTTGAAAACTTCCCTAATATGGGAAAGGAAATAGTTAATCAAGTCCAGGAGGCACAGAGAGTCCCATACAGAATAAATCCAAGGAGAAATACACCAAGACACATATTAATCAAACTGTCAAAAATTAAACACAAAGAAATCATATTAAAAGCAGCAAGGTAAAAACAACAAATAACACACAAGGGAATCCCCATCAGGATAACAGCTGATCTCTCAGCAGAAACTCTACAAGCCAGAAGGGAGTGGCAGGACATACTTAAAGTGATGAAGGAGAAAAACCTGCAACCAAGATTACTCTACCCAGCAAGGATCTCATTCAGATTTGATGGAGAAATTAAAACCTTTACAGACAAGCAAAAGCTGAGAGAGTTCAGCACCACCAAACCAGCTTTACAACAAATGCTAAAGGAACTTCTCTAGGCAAGAAACACAACAGAAGGAAAAGAACTACAATAACGAACCCAAAACAATTAAGAAAATGGGAATAGGAACATACATATCAATAATTACCTTAAATGTAAATGGACTAAATGCTCCCACCAAAAGACACAGACTGGCTGAATGGATACAAAAACAAGACCCATATATATGCTGTCTACAAGAGACCCACTTCAGACCTAGAGATACATACAGACTGAAAGTAAGGGGATGGAAAAAGATATTCCATGCAAATGGAAACCAAAAGAAAGCTGGAGTAGCAATTCTCATATCAGACAAAATAGACTTTAAAATAAAGACTACTAGAAGAGACAAAGAAGGACACTACATAATGATCAAGGGATCAATCCAAGAAGAAGATATAACAATTGTAAATATTTATGCACCAAACATAGGACCACCTCAATACATAAGGGAAATATTAACAGCCATAAAAGGAGAAATCGACAGTAACACAATCATAGTAGGGGACTTTAACACCCCACTTTCACCAATGGACAGGTCATCCAAAATGAAAATAAATAAGGAAACACAAGCTTTAAATGATACATTAAACAAGATGGACTTAATTGATATTTATAGGACATTCCATCCAAAAACAACAGAATACACATTTTTCTCAAGTGCTCATGGAACATTCTCCAGGATAGATCATATCTTGGGTCACAAATCAAGCCTTGGTAAATTTAAGAAAATTGAAATTGTATCAAGTATCTTTTCCGACCACAATGCTATGAGACTAGATATCAATTACAGGAAAAAAGCTGTAAAACATACAAACACATGGAGGCTAAACAATACACTACTTAATAACGAAGTGATCACTGAAGAAATCAAAGAGGAAATTAAAAAATACCTAGAAACAAATGACAATGGAGACACGACGACCCAAAACCTATGGGATGCAGCAAAAGCAGTTCTAAGAGGGAAGTTTATGGCAATACAATCCCACCTTAAGAAACAGGAAATATCTCGAATAAACAACCTAACCTTGCACCTAAAGCAATTAGAGAAAGAAGAACAAAAACATCCCAAAGTTAGCAGAAGGAAAGAAATCATAAAAATCAGATCAGAAATAAATGAAAAAGAAATGAAGGAAACGATAGCAAAGATCAATAAAACTAAAAGCTGGTTCTTTGAGAAGATAAACAAAATTGATAAACCATTAGCCAGACTCATCAAGAAAAAAAGGGAGAAGACTCAAATCAATAGAATTAGAAATGAAAAAGGAGAAGTAACAACTGACACTGCAGAAATACAAAAGATCATGAGAGATTACTATAAGCAACTCTATGCCAATAAAATGGACAACCTGGAAGAAATGGACAAATTCTTAGAAATGCACAACCTGCCAAGACTGACTCAGGAAGAAATAGAAAATATGAATAGACCAATCACAAGCACTGAAATTGAAACTGTGATTAAAAATCTTCCAACAAACAAAAGCCCAGGACCAGATGGCTTCACAGGCGAATTCTATCAAGCATTTAGAGAAGAGCTAACACCTATCCTTCTCAAACTCTTCCAAAATATAGCAGAGGGAGGAACACTCCCAAACTCATTCTACGAAGCCACCATCACCTTGATACCAAAACCAGACAAGGATGTCACAAAGAAAGAAAACTACAGGCCAATATCACTGATGAACATAGATGCAAAAATCCTCAACAAAATACTAGCAAACAGAATCCAACAGCACATTAAAAGGATCATACACCATGATCAAGTGGGGTTTATTCCAGGAATGCAAGGATTCTTCAATATACGCAAATCAATCAATGTGATACACCATATTAACAAGTTGAAGGAGAAAAACCATATGATCATCTCAATAGATGCAGAGAAAGCTTTTGACAAAATTCAACACCCATTTATGATAAAAACCCTGCAGAAAGTAGGCATAGAGGGAACTTTCCTCAACATAATAAAGGCCATATATGACAAACCCACAGCCAGCATCGTCCTCAATGGTGAAAAACTGAAACCATTTCCACTAAGATCAGGAACAAGACAAGGTTGCCCACTCTCACCACTCTTATTCAACATAGTTTTGGAAGTTTTAGCCACAGCAATCAGAGAAGAAAAGGAAATAAAAGGAATCCAAATGGGAAAAGAAGAAGTAAAGCTGTCACTGTTTGCAGATGACATGATACTATACATAGAGAATCCTAAAGATGCTACCAGAAAACTACTAGAGCTAATCAATGAATTTGGTAAAGTTGCAGGATACAAAATTAATGCACAGAAATCTCTGGCATTCCTATATACTAATGATGAAAAATCTGAAAGTGAAATCAAGGAAACACTCCCATTTACCATTGCAACAAAAAGAATAAAATATCTAGGAATAAACCTACCTAAGGAGACAAAAGACCTGTATGCAGAAAATTATAAGACACTGATGAAAGAAATTAAAGATGATACAAATAGATGGAGAGATGTACCATGTTCTTGGATTGGAAGAATCAACATTGTGAAAATGACTCTACTACCCAAAGCAATCTACAGATTCAATGCAATCCCTATCAAACTACCAATGGCATTTTTCACAGAACTAGAACAAAAAATTTCACAATTTGTATGGAAACACAAAAGACCCCGAATAGCCAAAGCAATCTTGAGAACCAAAAACGGAGCTGGAGGAATCAGGCTCCCTGACTTCAGACTATACTACAAAGCTACAGTAATCAAGACAGTATGGTACTGGCACAAAAACAGAAAGATAGATCAATGGAACAGGATAGAAAGCCCAGAGATAAACCCACGGACATATGGTCACCTTATCTTTGATAAAGGAGGCAGGAATGTACAGTGGAGAAAGGACAGTCTCTTCAATAAGTGGTGCTGGGAAAACTGGACAGGGACATGTAAAAGTATGAGATTAGATCACTCCCTAACACCATACACAAAAATTAGCTCAAAATGGATTAAAGACCTAAATGTAAGGCCAGACACTATCAAACTCCTAGAGGAAAACATAGGCAGAACACTCTATGACATAAATCACAGCAAGATCCTTTTTGACCCATCTCCTAGAGAAATGGAAATAAAGACAAAAATAAACACATGGGACCTAATGAAACTTCAAAGCTTTTGCACAGCAAAGGAAACCATAAACAAGACCAAAAGACAACCCTCAGAATGGGAGAAAATATTTGCAAATGAAGCAACTGACAAAGGATTAATCTCCAAAATTTATAAGCAGCTCATGCAGCTCAATAGCAAAAAAACAAACAACCCAATCCAAAAATGGGCAGAAGACCTAAATAGACATTTCTCCACAGAAGATATACAGACAGCCAACAAACACATGAAAGGATGCTCAACATCTTTACTCATTAGAGAAATGCAAATCAAAACTACAATGAGATATCATCTCACACCAGTCAGAATGGCCATCATCAAAAAATCTAGAAACAATAAATGCTGGAGAGGGTGTGGAAAAAAGGGAACACTCTTGCACTGCTGGTGGGAATGTGAATTGGTACAGCCACTATGGAGAACAGTATGGAGGTTCCTTAAAAAACTACAAATAGAACTACCATATGACCCAGCAATCCCACTACTGGGCATATACCCTGAGAAAACCATAATTCAAAAAGAGACATGTACCAAAATGTTCATAGCAGCCCTATTTACAATAGTCCGGAGATGGAAACAACCTAAGTGTCCATCATCGGATGAATGGATAAAGAAGATGTGGCACATATATACAATGGAATATTACTCAGCCATAAAAAGAAATGAAATTGAGCTATTTGTAATGAGGTGGATGGACCTAGAGTCTGTCATACAGAGTGAAGTAAATCAGAAAGAGAAAGACAAATACTGTATGCTGACACATATATATGGAATTTAAGAAAAAAATGTCATCAAGAACTTAGGGGTAAGACAGGAATAAAGACACAGACCTACTAGAGCATGGACTTGAGGATATGGGGAGGGGGAAGGGTAAGCTGTGACAAAGTGAAAGAGCGGCATGGACATATATACACTACCAAACGTAAGGTAGATAGCTAGTGGGAAGCAGCCGCATAGCACAGGGAGATCAGCTCGGTTCTTTGTGACCGCCTGGAGGGGTGGGATAGGGAGGGTGGGAGGGAGACGCAAAAGGGAGGGGATATGGGAACATATGTATATGTATAACTGATTAAATTTGTAAAATAATAAAAAAAAAAAAGAGTAGAGCTGAGCAAGATATTAACACCATAGTTTTAAAAAGTGCTGGCAGTTTTCATTTTCACCTAGGGGCAACTAAAAAAAAAAAAAAAAAAAAAAAAAACAAACTCAAAATGGGTTAAAGACCTAAATGTAAGACCAGATACTATAAACCTACTAACACAGGGGTCCCCAACCCCTGGTCTGCAGCCTGCTACTGGTTCATGGCCTGTTAGGAACCGGGCCACACAGCAGGAGGTGAGCGGCGGGTGAGCAAGTGAAGCTTCATCTGCCATTCCCCATCGCTCGCATTACTGCCTGAACCATCCCCCCCTCCCCAATGGACAAAATGTCTTCCATGAAACCGGTCCCTGGTACCAAAAAGGTTGGGGACCACTGTCCTAGAGGAAAACACAGGTAGAACACTGTATGACATAAACTGTAGCAATATTTTTTTTTGGATCCATCTACTAAGTAAAGGAAATAAAAGCAAAAATAAACAAATGGGACCTAATTAAATTTAAAAGCTTTTGCACAGCAAAGGAAACCATTGACAAAATGAAAAGACAGCCTACTGAATGGGAGAAAACATGTGAAAAGGATATAACCAATACGGGATTAATATCCAACATACCTAAACAGCTCATACAACTCAACATCAAAACAAATAAACAACTCAATTAAAAAATGGGCAATGTGTGCCACAACTACTGAGCTTGTGCTCTAGAGCCCATGAGCCACAACTACTGAGCCTGCATGCCACAACTACTGAAGCCCGTGCACCTAGAGTACATGCTCCGCAACAAAGAGAAGCCACCGCAATGAGAAGCCCGTGCACCGCAACGAAGAGTAGCCCCCGCTCGCCGCAACTAGAGGAAGCCCGCACGCAGCAACGAAGACTCAACACAGCCAAAAATAAATAAATAAATAAATTTATTTTAAAAAGGGGGGGGGGCAAAAGAACTGAATAGACATTTTTCCAAAGAGGAAATGCAGATGGCCAAGAGGCACATGCAAAGATGCTCAACATCACTAATCATCAGAGAAATGTAAATCAAAACCATAATGAGATATCACTTCACACCTGTCAGAATGGCTGTCATCAAAAAGAACACAAATAACAAATGTTGGTGAGGATGCAGAGAAAAGGGAACCCTCATACACTGTTGGTGGGAATGCAAATTGGTGCAGCCAATTTCCATCTGTGGAAAACAGTATGGAAGTTTCTCAAAAAACTAAAAGTAGGGGCTTCCCTGGTGGCACAGTGGTTGAGAGTCCTCCTGCCAATGCAGGGGACACGGGTTCATGCCCCGGTCCAGGGAGATCCCGCGTGCCGTGGAGCGGCTGGGCCTGTGAGCCATGGCTGCTGAGCCTGCGCATCCAGAGCCTGTGCTCCGCAACGGGAGAGGCCCACGTACCGCAAAAAAAAAACCAAAAAAACAAAACTAAAAGTAGAACTATCATATGGCCCGGCAATTCCACTCCTGGGTATATATCCAAAAAAAACCAAAAACACTAATTCGAAAAGATACATGCACACCAATGTTCATAGCAGCATTATTTACAATTGCCAAGATATGGAAGCAGCCTAAGTGTCCATCAACAGACGAATGAGGGCTTCGCTGGTGGCACAGTGGTTAAGAATCCGCCTGCCAATGCAGGGGACACGGGTTCAAGTCCTGGTCCGGGAAGATCCCACATGCTGCGGAGCAACTAAGCCCATGCACACAACTACTGAGCCTGCACTGTAGAGCCTGTGAGCCACAACTACTGAGCCCGTGAGCCACAACTACTGAGCCCGCGTGCCACAACCACTGAAGCCTGTGTGCCTAGAGCCCATGCTCTGCAACAAGGGAAGCCACCACAATGAGAAGCCCGCGCACCACAATGAAGAGTAGCCCCCGCTCACGGCAACTAGAGAAAGCCTGCGTGCAGCAACGAAGACCCAACGCAGACAAAAATAAATAAATAAATTTTTAAAAATCTTAATTTCAGAAAATATTTTTAAAAAACAGATGAATGAATAAAGAAGATGTGGTATATATATATTCTATCTATCTATCTATCTATATTCTATATATACATAGAATACTACTCAGCCATAAAGAAGAATGAAATTTTGCCATCTGCACCAACATAGATGGACTTGGAGGGCATTATGCTTAGTGAAATAAGTCAGACAAAGACAAATACACTGTATAATATCACTTACATGTGGAATCTAAAAAATACAACTAGTGAATATAGCAAAAAAGGAGTAGACTCACAGATACAGAGAACAAACTAGTGGCTGCCAGTAAGGGGAGGGGGGCAATATAAGGATGGGGAAGTGGGAGGTACAAACTATTGGGTGTAAGATAGGCTACAGGGGCTTCCCTGGTGGCGCAGTGGTTGGGAGTCCGCCTGCCGATGCAGGGGACATGGGTTCGTGCCCCGGTCCAGGAAGATCCCACATGCCACAAAGTGGCTGGGCCCATGGCCGCTGAGCCTGCGGGTCCGGAGCCTGTGCTCCGCAACGGGAGAGGCCACAACAGTGAGAGGCCCGCGTACCGCAAAAAAAAAAAAAAAAAAAAAGATAGGCTACAAGGATGTACTGTACAACACGGGGCATATAGCCAATATTTTGTAATAACTGTAAATGAAGTGTAACCTTTAAAATTGTATAAAAAATAAATTTTTTAAAAAAATTAAATTTTGCGTTTCAAAGGACACTGCTACAAAATGCAAAGCAAGTTGTATGCTGGGAAAAAATATTTGCAAAACGCATATCTGATAAAAGGACCTGTATTGACAATACTCAATAAGAAAACATGTTTTTAAATGGGTAAAATATTCAAATAAATACTTCACCAAAAAAGAACAACAAATGGCAGACATGGACATGAAAAGATGTTCAACATCAACAGTCATTAGGAAAATGTTGGGACTTCCCTGGTGGCACAGTGGTTAAGACTCTGTGCGCCCAATGCAGGGGGCCTGGGTTCAATCCCTGGCCAGGGAACTAGGTCCCGCATGCATGCCGCAACTAACAGCTCACATGCCGCAACTAAGGAGCCCGTATGCCATAACTAAGCAGCCGGCAAGCTGCAACTCAGGAGCCCATGAGCTGCAACCAAGGAGCCCATGTGCTACAACTAAGGAGCTGGCGAGCAGCCACTAAGGAGACTGCCTGCCACAACTAAGACCGGGCACAACGAAATAAATGAATTAAAAAAAAAAATAGTTGGGGCTTCCCTGGTGGCGCAGTGGTTGAGAGTCCGCTTGCCGATGCAGGGGACATGGGTTCGTGCCCCAGTCCGGGAAGATCCCACATGCCGCGGAGCGGCTAGGCCCGTGAGCCATGGCCACTGAGCCTGCGCGTCCGGAGCCTGTGCTCCGCAACGGGAGAGGCCACCACAGTGAGAGGCCCGTGTACCACAAAAAAAAAAAAAAAAAAAAGTTATTAGAAAAGTGCAAATTAAAACCACAATAAGATACTACTAAACACTTATTAGAATGGCTAAAACTAAAAAGACTGATAACACCAAGTATTGGTGAGGATATAGAGTAACCAGAACACTTATGCATTGCTGGTGGGAATGCCAAATAGTAAAGCAACTTTGGAAAACAGTTTGCCAGTTTCTTATGTTAAGCAAACAAATAGTCCAGCAATTCCACTCCTAAGTACTTACTCAAGAGAAAAGAAAGCATGTCCACATAAAGACTTGTACTTGAATATTCAGAGCAGCTTTATTTATAACAGACAAAAAATGGAAACAACTCAAATGTCCATCAACTAGTAAATAAACTTGGTATAACCTTATAAGTAAATGCTACTCAGCAATAAAGAGGAATTAAATTACTGATACATGCAACAACATAGACAAATTGCAAAAGCTTTATCTTAAATAAGAAACAGACAGAAAAGGCATGATTCTATGATTCTATTTACATGAAGTTCTAGAAAAGGCAAAAACTACACTGAGAGAAAGCAGACCAGTGGTTGCCAATGGCTGAGGATAGAGGAGGCAATTGATTCCAAAGAGTCATGAAGAAGCTTTCTGGAGTAATGGAAATATTTTATACCATGATTGTGGTGGTAGTTATACAACAGTATACATTTGTCAAAATTCATCATTTAAATGGGTGAATTTTATTGCACCGTGTGGTACCTGCATTCAGCAGTTTATTCTGCTGGGAGTTCAAAGGACAATGCTAATATAAATTCAGTATCTGGCATCATTGTTTTTCTTGGCTTTGTGCATGTTAAACCTGGTATTTTTACTGATACAGTATTCCTATAGTTTCTCATACTGTTCAGTTTGACATACTCTTCAATAGGAACTGATGCTTCTCTTTTTCTAGGATGTCTAAAAATTCAGAACCAGGCTGATCCATCTCCTCTGACCTTAAACATGGTCCTAAAATAAACTGCTTGAGAAAACTGGATCCCAAAGATTACACGTGGGGAATTTTTGAAGTGTGTCCGTATTTCATTAGAGAGCAAAGAAGCCCAACTGAAAGAATTGTGGCAAGACTGACTGACATGATAACTGTGGATTGGGCAAAAATTCTTCTTGAAAGGACTATCTTGAAGAGTATGACCCAAACACTAGGTTATGGAATAACCTAGAGACTAAAGGTTAATGCTCTGTAAGTTGAAAACCTGTGTTCTATATAATAGACAAACTGCTTATCAAAGAGTTTTTAAATTTTAAGTAGAAAATATAAAGAGGGCTTTAAAAATTGGTAAGAAAGTGAGTCAACAGTGCCCAAAGGAGAGCCCAGTAACTGGGTCATTGGGAGCTGCTAGGAGAGTGGCCCGTGGGGAGGGGCCAATCACCTTCCTATGACCTGGATGCTCTTCTCTCCAGATCCCAGATCTGGCTTCAAGCACCATCCACCTGCCCGAGAACCCGCCCTGGTCTACTCTGTAACTCCTTTAAATTGTGTGCTCAGCTTTCCTTAGTGAGCCTAGCGATGAGAGGAAAAAAATGAATTCTTTCTCTGGGAGAATCAGGGAGACATGGATAATAATAGGCACTAAAAATCTTTATGGAATGGGAGACTGAGGACATAACTACAGCAGAAAGGTCAGTGACAGTTGACAAGTGACAAGGAAATACTTAGTTAGGGAAAATGAAATCACTGCCTTCTATACCAGGGCAGGGTTTATCTGCTTCACCTGTTCCTAAATCAGCATGTTAATTCTGGGGGAGGATCATAAGAAATACTTGTAGACAAAAGTTTAAAGACATGTAACAAAGCAAGAGTAAAAAGAAGATAAATCTGGTGTGACTTTTCATTTACTGTTAGCAGAGTTAAGAGAATGATCACATTTAAGTATTGTGTGAACTAGAAATTTACCCTGGCATCATGCATTGACATTTTTTTGGTCATTTTAACATAGCTTACTTATGTAGAACAATTTTGGCAGTATATCTTCAGTCACAGGTAAGACTATAGGTGGTGAGATCGCAGACAAGCAGTTACCTAAATTTAGTGTTTACATTTTTGATGTTTTTCACTTACTGGATTTTTATTAATATGCTGAATAGTTTATCTACTTGACCAGTCGTTGCATTAAAAAGTTGCTGTTTTGGGTTTCATTGTCTTGATGTTTGAGTGTAATCTAACATTTTCATAAAGTGTTTATTTTGCATGACCTTAACAAATGTTTTAACCAATTAAAAAAGAAAGCAGGATGTTGTTGACACTGTATGTTGAAATGTTAACATTTTAGTACTTACAGTGTTTATCAGTCTGCAGTATTGTGTAATTAGTAATTATTTCAGGGGCGATACTTTGTTCCTTTTCACATGAGTAGATGCAGTATAATATCACTGTATACTGTATCACTGTATTCTTTAGATTTAGAAAACAATACAAAAGTTGCATGCTAAAAAAAACAAGAAAACAAAAAACCCACTAAGGTGCTTGGCAGTGGGTGGAATCAGAAAATGTGAAATTTCTCAAAAACTTATTGACTGAAATAATTTTGCCTATGTAACACATTAAAAAAAAAAAACTTTACCCTTTTTCTTTTCTTTTCTTTTTTTCCTTTTTTGGCTGCACCACATGGCATGTGGGATCTTAGTTCCCTGACCAGGGATTGAACCCATGGCCCCTGCAGTGGAAGCACAGAGTCTTAACCACTGGACCACCATGGAAGTCCCCAAACTTTACACTTCTTGTAGGAAAAAAACCGGTGTATTTTACATAAAGTATACCTCCTTAAAACTGAATTTAAAACAAGAATTTACAACCTCCCCTTCAAGGCCACTGCCCTAAACCTGCCCCACTTCCTATATTCATCATCTCTGCCATTCCAGCCATCTCATTGTCACTATTCCTCCTTCTCCCTCTAGCAATCAACAAATCTCAGCAATCCTACCTCAGAATACCCCTCCTTTCTCTTTCTCTGCCACTGAGAGCAGGCCCTCATTTTATCTTGTTAAAACTGTCTTCCTGACATAAGTTTATCTGCACTTTAGCACATCTAACGTAATGCAGCCACAGTCGTCCTTCTAAAAATCAAATCTGGAGAGTTTCCACTTCCACTAAGGGCAGAGTTGCTCCTAATAGACCAACCATTTCTGCAGATAAAAAACTAGAGATTCGGGCTTCCCTGGTGGCGCAGTGGTTGAGAATCTGCCTGTCAATGCAGGGGACATGGGTTTGAGCCCTGGTCTGGGAAGATCCCACACGTTGCAGAGCAACTAGGCCCATGAGCCACAACTACTGAGCCTGCGCGTCTGGAGCCTGTGCTCCGCAACAAGAGAAGCCACAATAGTGAGAGGCCCGCACACCACGATGAAGAGTGGCCCCTGCTTGCCGCAACTAGAGAAAGCCCACGCACAGAAACTAAGACCCAACACAGCCAAAAATAAATAAATTAATTAATTTTAAAAAATCTAGTGGTTCTCAAAGTGTGGTCCTGGACCAGCACCTGGGAATCATAAATTCTTAAAAAACAACAACAATAACAAAAAACTATAGATTCTACACAAAATGTAAAAAAACACCTATCTAAAGACACTAAAGAACAAACAAAAACCAGGAGAAGATCTGACAATTGGAAGAAGTGAATACCACTATTGTTTCCTGTACTTTTAATGGCTATTCATCATTCATCTAAGGACAAACCCCAGACAGCTCTGTGCTGATGACTAAAACTGACATAGAAGCCTTGCAGCCTTACCAGCTCAAGAGCCAAAGGACAAAACTGGGAGCTACCATAACAGCTAGAAAATGATGGAGAAATCTCCAAAAGATAAAAGCCACAAATGGGGAACCCCCAATTCTGCATATAAATCTATCTAAATCTCTGGATGATCCCTGAACCATGCATGCACAGAAGAGACTCCAAGGAACCCATCTACAGATAAATGAACTCAACAGAGACCACAGCTGCTGCCCACCAAACATGTATGTATGATGTTTAAGCCCAACCAAGGAAATAGCCCGATAAAACAAATTTAAAAAAATAAACAAACCACAAGATTTAATGGAGGAATACAACAGAATCCAGGGTCTCTACAATGTATTATTCACAATATTCAGGATTCAACCCTAAATTACCAGTGTACAAAGAAACAGGAAAAGCAGGGTCTGCAAACTATCATCTGTAGATCAAACCCAGACTGCTATCTATTTTTGTAAATAAAGTTTTATTGGAACACAGCCATGCTCATTTTGCTTACTTACTGTCTATGGCTGCTTTCATGCTACAACAGCAGAGTTGAGTAGCTATGACAGAGATTATGTGGTTTGCAAAGCCTCAAGTATTTACTATATGGCAGTTAATCCCTTCCCTCCACCCTGAGACATTGGCAACTGATCTGCTTTCTCTCACTATAGATTTGTCTCTTCTAGAACTTCATATAAATAGAATCATACACTGCATACCTTTGCGTCTAGTTTCTTATTTAGAATAATGCTTTTGATTCTGACTCCTGGTCAAGAAAAAAGGCAATCAACAGAGAGGACTCCAAGGAGACCAAGATGTTGGAATTAGCAGGTAAAGATTTAAGGCACCTATTTTAACTATGCAAAAGAACATAAAGGAAAAAATATGCTCACAAGGAGTGAAGAGATAAGAATTCTTCACGGAGAAATAGAAACTATAAAAAAGACTAAACTGAAATGAAAGAACTGAAAAATACAATACTGGAAATATAAAATTCAATGCATGGGCTTAATAGACTGGAAATGATATAATAAAAAGTAAACTTGAAGACACATCAAGAGAATTATCCAATATGCTGAACAGAGTAAAAAAGAATTGGAGGGCTTCCCTGGTGGCACAGTGGCTAAGAATCCGCCTGCCAATGCAGGGGACACAGGTTCAAGCCCTGGTCCGGGAAGATCCACATGCCGCAGGGCAACTAAGCCCGTGCACCACAACTACAGAGCCTGCACTCTAGAGCCTGCGAGCCACAACTACTGAGCCCACACGCCTACAGCCTGCGCTCTGCAACAAGAGAAGCCACTGCAATGAGAAGCCCGTGCACCACAATGAAGAGTAGCCCCCACTCGCCGCAACTAGAGAAAGCCTGCACCCAGCAACGAAGACCCAACGCAGCCAAAAATAAATAAAAAATTTAAAAAAAAGAATTGGAAAGAAATGAAAGAGCCCCCATGAGCTATAGGACAAATATCAAAAGTTCTAACATATGTGAAAGTGGAGTCCCAGAAGGAAAGGAGGGAATGGGACAGGAAAAATACTTGAAAATTATGTCAAAATTTCACAAATTTGGTGAAATACATAACTTTACAGAATAAGCAGCTGAGAAAACCCCAAACAGGTAAAACAGGAAGAAAGCCACACCTGGGAAAATCAAAGTCAAACTGATGAAAACCAAGAATAGAAAATACTGAAAGAAACCGTAGGGAAAAAATGACACAACACACAGAGAGAAACAATTGTCACTGACTTCTCATCAGAAACAATAGGAGACAGCTTATATTAGAAGGCATCTTCAACTGAGTAAGCAAATTGTTGGATATTCACACAATGGACAACTACTCAGCATTAAAAAGGAATGAACACTGATATCTATTTTAAAAATTGATTCAATAATGATTAACCTTCCAAAACAGAAAATACCAGGCCCAGATGGGTTCACTAGTGAATTCTACCACACATTTAAGAAAGAAATTATACCAATTCTCTACAGTCTTTTAGAAGACAGAAGCAGAGGAAATACTTCCTAATTCAGTCTATGAGGCCAGCACTTACCCTAATACCATAACCAGACAAAAATAAAAGAAGAAAAAACTACAGACCAATATCTTTCATGAACACAGATGCAAAAATCCTCCACAAAATATTAGCGAATCAATACAAAAAAGTATAAAAAGAATCATGACCAAGTGGGATTTACCCCAGGTATGCAAGGCTAGTTCAACATTCAAAAATCAATTAATATTATCCATCACATCAAAAGACTAAAAAAGAAAAATCAAATGATCACGTCAACAGATGTAGAAAAAGCATTTGACAAAATCCATCATCCATTAATGGTAAAAACTCTCAGTAAACTAGGAATAGAGGGGAACTTCCTCAACATGGTAGACATCTACAAAAAAAATCTACAGTTAACATCATACTCAAGAGTGAGAAACTTGAAGCTTTCCCAAGATCAGGTACAAGGTAAAGAAGTCCCCTCTCACCACCCCTTTTCAACATCATACTGGAAGTCCTTGAAAATGTAATAAAGCAAGAAAAAGAAATAAAAGGTATACAGACTGAAAAGGAAGACATAAAACTGTCTTTGTTTGCAAATGACATGATCATCCATGTACAAAATTGGAAAGAATAGACAAAAAAACACTCCTTGAACTAATAAGCTGTTAAAGCAAGGTTGCACAACACAAGGTTAATATACAAAGGTCAACTGCTTTCCTAAATGCTAACAACGAACAAGTGGAATTTGGGACTTCCCTGGCAGTCCAGTAGTTAAGACTCTGCACTTCCAACGCAGGGGGTGTGGGTTCAATCCCTGGTCAGGGAACTAAGATCCCACATGCCACATGGTGTGGCCAAAAAAACAAAAAAAACAGAATAAGTGTAATTTGAAATTAAAAACACAATTATCATTTGCACTACATACACTTAGGTATAAATCTAACAAAATACGTACAAGATCTGTATGAGGAAAAGCACAAAACTATGATGAACAAAATCAAAGAAGAACTAAATAAATGGAGAGATATTCCATGTTCATGGACAGGAAGACTCAACATTGTCAAGATGTCAGTTCTTCCCAACTTGATTATAGAGTCAATGCAATCCCAATCAAAATCCCAGCAAGTTATTCTATGGATATCAACAAATTGATTCTAAAGTTTATAAGAAGAGGCAAAGGATCTAGAATAAGCAACACAATATTGAAAGAGAAGAACAAAATTGGAACACTGATGCTACTCGACTTCCAGACTTACTATAAAGCTATAAAATCAAGACAGCGTGGTATTTGTGAAAGAATAGGCAAATAGATCAGTGGAACAGAACAGAGAGCTTAGAAATACAACTCCATAAACATAGTCAACTGATCTTTAACAAAGAAGTGAAGATAATAAAATGGAGCAAAGAGTCTCTTCAACAAATGGTGCTAGAACTGGACATCCACATGCAAAAAAAAAATAGATCTAAACAAAGACCTTACACCTTTCACAAAAATTAACTGAAAATAGATCATGGACCTAAATGTAAAATGCAAAACTATAAAACTCCTAGAAGATAACTTAGGAGAAAATCTAAATGAATGATATAACACCAAAGACATGATCCACAAACGAAATACTTGATAAATTAGACTTCATTAAAATGAAAAACTTCTGGTAATTCCCTGGCAGTTCAGTAGTTAGGATTCCACACTTCCACTGCCAAGGGCCTGGGTTCAATCCCTGGTCAGGGAACTAAGATCCACAAGCCATGCAGTGAAGCCAAATAAATAAATAAATAAAATAAAAAACTTCTGCTCTGTGAAAGACAGTATCAAGAAAATGAGAAGACAAGCCACAGACTGGGAGAAAATATTTGCAAAAGACACATCTGACAAAGGAATGTTATCCAAAGGATACAAAGAGCTCTTAAAATTCAACAATAAAGCAAACAATAAGGAAGTTCCCTGGTGGCCTAGTGGTTGGGATTCCAGGCTTTCACTGCCATGGCCCGGGTTCAATCCCTGGTCGGGCAATTGAGATCCTGGAGGCCACACAGCGCAGCCAAAAAAATAAGAATAAAATTAAATTTAAAATATCATCTCTCGGGCTTCCCTGGTGGCGCAGTGGTTGAGAGTCTGCCTGCCAGTGCAGGGGACACGGGTTCGAACCCTGGTCTGGGAAGATCCCACATGCCGCTGAGCAACTAGGCCTGTGAGCCACAACTACCGAGCCTGCGCATCTGGAACTTGTGCTCCGCAACAAGAGAGGCCGCGACAGTGAGAGGCCCGCGCACCGCGATGAAGAGTGGCCCCCGCTTGCCGCTTGCCACAACTAGAGAAAGCCCTCTCACAGAAATGAAGACCCAACACAGCCAAAAATAAATAAATAAATTTAATTAAATAAAATTAAAAAAATATATATCATCTCTCAGTTTAAAAAACAAAAAAGATTTTAAAAATGGGCCAAATACTTTAACAGACACCTCACCAAAAAAGATATACAGGTGGCAAATGAGGATATGAAAAGATGTTCCACATCATTTGTCATCAGGGAAATGCAAATTAAAACAATGAGGGCCTCCCTGGTGGCGCAGTGGTTAAGAGTCCGCCTGCCGATGCAGGGGATACGGGTTCGTGCCCCGGTCTGGGAGGATCCCATATGCCGCGGAGCGGCTGGGCCCGTGAGCCATGGCCGCTGGGCCTGCGCATCCGGAGCCTGTGCTCCGCAACGGGAGAGGCCACAACAGTGAGAGGCCCACATACCGCAAAAAAGAAAAAAAAAAAACAAAAAAAACAATGAGATACCACTACATACCTATTAAAATGACCAAAATCCAGAACACTGACAACAACAAATGTTGGTGAGGATGTGGAGCAACAGAAACTCTCATTCATTTCTGTTGGGAATGCAAAGTGGTACAGCCATTCTGGAAGACAGTTTGCCAGTTTCTTACAAAACTAAACATACTCTTACCATATGATCCAGGCATCACACTTCTTGGTATCTACCTAAAGGAGTTGAAAACTTATGTCCATACAAAAATTTGCACTTGGATACTGATAGCAGCTTTATTCAAATTGCCAAAACTTGGAAGCAACCAAGATATCCTTCAAAGATGAATAAATAAAAAACTGTCATACATTCAAACAATGGAATAGTATTCAATGCTAAAAAGAAATGAGCTAACAAGCCATGAAAAGACATGGAGAAACCTCAAATGCATGTTACTACGTGAAAGAAGCCAATCTGAAAGGCTCCATATTGTATGATTCAACTATACAGCACTCTGGAAGAAGCAAAACTATAGAGACAATAAAAAGATCAGTTGGGGAGTGGGGGATAAATAGGCAGAGCACTGAGGATGGGCAGTGAACAATACTCTGTATAATAATAAATATATGTCATTATTCATTTGTCCAAATCATAAAGTGTATAACACCAAGAGTGAACCCTAAGGTAAACTAGGTACTTTGAGTGATTATGATGTGTCAATGTAGGTTCACTTTTGGTAAAAAATGTACCACTCTAGTGAGTGACGTTGATAAAGGGAAGGCTATGCATGTGTGTGGGCAGGGGGCATATGGGAAATCTCTGTACCTCCCTCTCAATTTTGTTGTAAACTTCAAACTGCACTAAAAAAATTAAGTCTTTTAAAAAAAAGCAATGAACTATTGATATAGTTCACATTCATCACATCATAGATGAATCTCAAAAATGTAAGTGAAAGAAAGACACGAATGTCTAGAAAAGATAAGTGTAATCTACAGCGACAGAAAGCAGATCAGTGTTTACCTGGGAATGGTGGGGAGGAAGCACAGTGATTAAGAAGGAATACAAGGGCTTCCCTGGTGGCGCAGTGGTTGAGAGTCCACCTGCCTATGCAGGGCACGTGGGTTCGTGCCCCGGTCCAGGAAGATCCCACATGCCGCGGAGCGGCTGGACCCGTGAGCCATGGCCACTGAGCCTGCGCGTCCGGAGCCTGTGCTCCGCAACGGGAGAGGCCATGACAGTGAGAGGCCCGCATACCACAAAAAAAAAAAAAGAAGGAATACAGGGAAGATTTGAGGGTAATGGGCATGTGCTATACCTTGACTGTGTTAGTGTTTACATGTGTGATTAATTTGTCAAAACTCATCAAACTGTAACTTAAAATAAGTGCATTTTATTGCATGTAAATTATACCTAAAATTTTTTGATTTTTTAAAAAAATCTGAAGGATAATTCTAAGTTTCAACAATTAAAACTATGAAAATTTCCCAAATACTTTATTCAAGAAAATGACAACTCTTTCTAATATAGCATAATCAACAGGCATGTAGTTTGTCTTTATGATGCATGTTGCCAGTGAATTAAATAGATGTGTATTCTGGGTGGAAAAGGCCAAATTAAAATGGAATTCTAAAGAACAGTCAATGAATTAATATTCAATTCACACAGTAAAAGCGTAGACCTAAATCTAATCATATCAATAATCATATTAAATACAAATACACTAAAAGCCTCTTATTAAAAGTAAGCTTGTCAGAATAGATCAAAGAGAAAGACCCAATTATTTGTTGTCTACAAAACATATAAAAATGTAGATAGGCTGAAGGTAAAAGATGGCAAAATATATACTGTGTAAAGAGTAAGCATATATAACTGTAATATCTATATTAATATTACATAAAATAAACATTAAGAGTATGACCAAGATAGAGACATTTCATAATGATAAAATGTCAATGATGAAGATAATTCATCAAGAATACATAACAATCATAACTGTATATGCATCTAACAACACAGCTTCAAAATATAAGAAACAAAAATTGACAGAATTGGGCCTCCCTGGTGGCGCAAGTGGTTGAGAGTCCGCCTGCCGATGCAGGGGATACGGGTTCGTGCCCCGGTCTGGGAGGATCCCATATGCCGCGGAGCGGCTGGGCCCGTGAGCCATGGCCGCTGAGCCTGCGCGTCCGGAGCCTGCGCGTCCGGAGCCTGTGCTCCGCAACGGGGGAGGCCACAACAGTGAGAGGCCCGCATACCGCAAAAAAAAAAAAAAAAAAAAAAAAAAATTGACAGAATTAAAAAGAAAAAGAGAAAAATCTATAATCACAGAGATTTGAACATCGCTCCCTCAGCAACTGATATAACTAAATTTTTAAAATAAAAAAAAATACAGAATACTGTTCCTCAATAAAAGTAGACATAAAAATACTTCAAAAATATTAGCAAGTCAAATCCAGCAATATATAAACAATAACATATCTTGCCCAAGTTGGGTGTAATCACAAGAATGGAGAATTGCTTTAACATTTGAAAATAAATCAACGTAATTCACTATATTAACAGAATAAAGGAGAAAAAGCATTTGATAATTTTAACAGATGCAGAAAAACCATTTGACAAAATTAAGCATCCAATCATATTAAGAACTCTCAGAAAATCTGTTGTTTTTGTAGAAAATAATAAGCTGCTTCTCAAATATATATATGCAAGTGCAAACAACCTAGAATATCCAAAGCAATCTTGAACAAAAAGAAGACTTTGGGACTTCCCTGGTAGTGCAGTGGTTAAGAATTCGCCGGCCAATGCAGGGGACATGGGTTCAATCCCTGGTCCGGAAAGATCTCACATGCCACGGAGCAACTAAGCCCATGCGCCACAACTACTGAGCCTGCATGCCACAACTACTGAAGCCCTTGCGCCTAGAGCCCGTGGTCCGCAACAAGAGAAGCCACTGCAATGAGAAGCCCGCATACCACAACAAAGAGTAGCCCCCGCTCGCCGCAACTAGAGATAGCCTGCACACAGCAATGAAGACCCAACGCAGCCAAAAATACATAAATTATTTTTTTAAGTTTAAAAAAAAAGCAGAACACTTTGCATAATCTGACTTCATGACTTACTATAAAGTTATAATAATTACAACGCTGTGAAATGGCATAAAGATAGGCAAATATATCAATGCAATAGATTGGTACTGTACCCAGAATAAACCCACTATTTATACAAATGACTCATACTGCCATTTGGTTTTTGGCGAAGGTGTCAAGCAACCCAATGGGGAAAGGAAAGTCTTTTCAACAAATGGTGCCAGAACAACTGGATATCCACATGGGAAAAAATTAACTTCAACCCCTTCTTCTCACCATACACAAAAATTAATCTGAGATGGATCAGAGGTATAAATATTAATGCTAAAATGATAAAGCTTCCATAAGAAAACAGAGGAGAACTTCTTTGCTACTTCAGGGGAGGCAGAGGTTTCTTAGGACAGAGAATGCAATACCTATAAATGGAAACTTGGTAAATTAGACATCATTGAAAGTAAATTTTCCGTTCACCAAAAGATGCAATTTTAAAATGAAAAGTCAGAGGCTGGAAGAAAATTTTCATGGAACATGTAGCTGACGAAAGACTTATATTTGGAATATGTAAAGAGCATCTACTATACAATCATAGAAAGCCAAAACCTCAATCCCCGCAAAAAAGGTGTGTGTGGGGGGGAATATTTGACAGGACACTTCACAAAAACAGGTAAATTAATGACCAATAAGCACATGGAAAAAGTGATCAACATCATTAGTCACTAGGGAAATGCAAATTAAAACCACAATGAAATACTACTGCACAACCACTTGAATGGCAAGGATATGAAGCAACAAAAACTCTCAAACATTGTAGGTAGAGTATAAAAAGGTATGTCCACTTTGGAAATATGTTTGGCCTTTTCTTATGAAACTAAAATATACCTACCCTACAACCCAGCAATTCTATTCCTAGGAATTTATCCAAGAGAAATAAAAGTATATTATCACACAAAGACTTGCACTTGAATATTCACAGCTTTATTCATAATAGTCAAAAATCTGGAAACTGTTACCTACCATCAACAGGAAGATGGATAAACTGTGGTATATTAACAAGAGGAATACTACTCAAGAATAAAAAAGACAGCATGAAAACATACCAAAAGCATTATGCTGAATGAAAGAAGTCTTACACAAAAGAGTACATGTTGTATGATTTCATTTATGTGACATTCTAGAACATACAGAATTAGTCTTCGATGAAAAAAGTTAGAACAGTAGTTACCTTTGGGAGTGTAAGGACAGGGAATGACAGGGAAGGTACATGAGGAATTATCTGGTTTAATGATAGTATCCTCTAAATCTTGATGGGCTTTGAATTACAAGGGTATGTACATTTGTCAAAACTCACTGAATGGTACAACTTAATATTTATATATTTAACTGCATATACAATTTATTACCACAAAAAAGGAAACACAAATAATATTAAAGTCTAATTAATGATATACATATTTATGAGTTTATAGGTGAACAGATGATGACTACATCTTACTCTAATATGCATAAAAAATAAAATGGACTGATGAATAGATAGAGGGAAAGATACTGTTAAAACAAGTTTAATTAATGTTAATTGCTGAATCTAGGTGGTGAGCGTTAGTGTACAATACTTGCAGTTTCTCTGAATGTTAGAAAATTTTCATAATAAAATACTGGGGGAAAAATCAATCCAATAACCTAATTCCCCTACCTAAAAATCCCTATTGGTTACATTCAATAATTACCAATAGCGGGACTGCCCTGGTGGCACAGTGGTTAAGAATCCGCCTGCCAATGCAGGGGACACGGGTTCGAGCCCTGGTCCGGGAAGATCCCACATGCCACAGAGCAACTAAGCCCATGCACCACAACTACTGAGCCTGCGCTCTAGAGCCCATGAGCCACAACTACTGAGCCCGCACGCCACAACTACTGAAGCCCGTGTGCCTAGAGTCCGTGCTCCACAACAAGAGCAGCCACTGCGATGAGAAGCCCGCACACCGCAATGAAGAGTAGCCCCCGCTCGCCGCATTTAGAGAAAGCCCGAGTGCAGCAACAAAGACCCAGTGCAGCCAAAAATAAATAAATAAATAAAATTTTAAAAAATTACCAATAGCCTTTATTCAGACCTGGTTCTCACTTCCTACCCTATAGTTTCTGACGCCGTTAACCACCTTCTCCCTTTGAAACCCTATACTAGTATTTTAAACTGCTTCCTTTTCCTTCTTTGATTATTCTTTTTGCCTTCTCTTCCTCTTTCTACTCCCAAACTGCAGGTGTACCTCAAAGTTCAGAACTGAGCCCTACTCTATACTTTTTCCCACAGAAAATTCACTCCTATCATTTTAACTATCACCTATATGCAACTCCAAATGAAGACATAGCATCTCTTCTGTATTCAAGTCTCCCATTTCTAATTGCCTACTAAGTATTTTAACTTGCATGTCCCGTATCATCCAAAGTATTACTTTATCCTCAAAATTTAGAACTGGTATTCTACTTCCCAATTACTGTCCATGGCGGCACAGAGTTACCCAGGGTCAAAACAATGAAGTTATTTTTGACTTCTCCCTCTGTCCTAATCCTTAAAATAATCCGACACCAATCCCTCCTAAATCCATTTCTCCCTTTTCATTCAACCACCATTAGTCTTATAATAATTCTTATAAACTCACTTTATTGTAAGAGCTTACTGGTTGATGTCCCAGCCTCTGTCTCTCCTCATAATTCATCCTGCATACTTCTAAAACACCTCCAATTATGTAACCCCTGTTTATATAACTTCTATGATTTCCCGTATCTAAAAGAAACTATTACATGCTGAGCAGAAAAAGTTAAACAAGATGTGTTACTTGCCATGGTAGCAAATCTCCAAAAATGCAGTCCTCCCAGTGAACCAGGCCTCCTCCTCGCAGTCCCCTCCCACACTGAATCTGGGCTGGCCCTGTCACTCATGCTAACCAACAGAATGCCACAGTAGTAGCACTGTACTGGTCCCAAGTCTATGCCTTAAGAAAGCCTGGAAACTTCCACTTTTGTACTCTTGGGAGCCCTGAGCCACCAAGTAAGAAATCTGGCTCCTTAGCTGGAAAGACCACCTGGAGAGGAAAAAGTCCTGAGACAGCATGGAGAGATAGAGTGAAAAGGCCTAGACATCCCAGAGTCCCACTGGAACTCAGCTTTCCAGGTGTCCCTGCCAAGGCAGAAACATGAATGAAGCCATCTTGGACATTCCAGCCCCAGTTGCCACATAACGGCAGCTACAGGAAGGACTCCAAAGGACACTAGAAGAACCATCCATCTGAGGCTCAATCAACCCAAAGAATTGAGAGAAATAATAAAATACTGTTGCTGTTTTAAGACACTAAGTTTTAAGGTGTTTTTTTGACAGCAATAGATAATCGAAATACCTGCCCTCAAGAAGCTGACTATATAATGTGGGAAACATTCCAGTAAACACAAAAGACCATCAGAGGTCAGTGTTATGACAGAAGCATACACACCATGCTAGGTGAATACGGAGGAGGGTCATCTAAATTAAGTGGTCAGGGTGTGTGAAGCGGAGGATAAGGGGAGTACCTGGGAAAGCTTTCTAGAGCAGTTGATACAGGCTGAGTTTTAAGTGAGTTCAGGATACAACATGTAGTAGCTAGGTATAAACTAGCATGGTGGTTTGGGGGAGTGGTAAAAGATACAGCTAGGGACATAAACAGGGACTAGATAATTGAGGGCCTCATATTAAACTAAAGAGTTTAAACTTTACCCTAGGAACTATGAAGGACTTTAAGCAGGGAAATGACATTATCAGATCCGTATTCTTTGACAGATTTCTTCGACAGATTTGTACTAGACCAATGAAAATGGAGGAGACTGGAGGCAAAGAACATTTAGTAGACTGCCTCAGAATCTAGGAGAACTGATAGAAACCTGAACTAAGAGTGGCAGAGTGAATGGAGAGAAAGGGACAATTAATATTAAGAATCTACAGGACTTGGTAAAGCAGAGAGGGGCTAAGAGAAGAATTCAGAATGACTAGGTTATTTGGCTTAGTCACTGGAGGAGAGTGTGGTGTCACTTATGGAGAAGTGGGAAAAGCAAGAGGGAACAGGATTCACACACAGGTAGTTTAGACTCAGATACAAGGACAGGAAGAAAAGATGGATGTATCTGCTGATAGGAAACTGAAGGAAGATTTACTCGATGGCCCCTATTTTTTCAGTGAAATAAAAGGCAAGATCATTTGCTAAGACTAAGGAGAGAAGTGGTGGAGACAGAAAGTTTAGAATGAGAGGTAATAATTAGGGACAGCCCTCAGAGGAAGAGGGAGCCCTGAAGATCGGGGTGTTTTTGAAAGTCAAATTTATTCTGGCCTCAAGACACACAGCTGTGTGATCTCCTGCAGCAGCCCTCAGCAGCCCAAGTATAAGAAGAATAGAGATGTCGGGGGAGGTGGGGTCCTGACTTGGCCCAGGACTGGAGTACTATGGAAAAATGAAAGGAAAGGAACAAGCCTCCACAGAATTGATGGTAATGGTAAGGGAGAAATTCAAGTAATGGACCATGAGTCCAGTCTGGCTAGGGAAAGAAATGCTTCCAGGGAGCTGGAGGACTGGGAGAAAATGGAATGAAGTCAAAAAACAAGAGGACTTGATGTCAAAGTGTACATTTACTGAGAATGAGACAGAAAGCTGGAAGGACTGAAGGCTGTGGGATGCTGCAACAGTCTGGCTCACTGCTTTGCACCTAAGAAATACTCACTAGATTTACTGACTGCCAGACAAGCTATTAGGACTTCAAAGCATACCGGTTAAATAAACTAGCATTTGGTGAGAAAGTTCCAAAAAGAATCCTCTCACACCCTGTCAATTCCAATATAGCATAAACTCTTATATCACATCCAAAGTAATGCTTCCAACATTAACTCCCTTGATCTGCTATTTACCTATCACTCTATCATGAGTTCACCAGGCAAGCTCAGAGCATTTTAAAAAAGAAGACCCTTGCTTGATATTGCAATTTTTCTGCTACTGGTCCCAACCTACCTTTGTGAATCAACTGATGATGTCTCTTAAAGTGCAAGTTCACCATCTTTATTCAAGAAGAACCCTATTTGCTATTATTCTCAATGGGTCACTATTAAAGCCAGGGAGCTTAAAAAGAAGTTCGGCCCTAGAAGAGAACTAGCTTGGAAGCCTCACCTTTCTAATACCAGCAATAATCTTGAAGGATGCAAGCTGGAAACTAGAAAGTGTCCCCACAAAGGCAAGACAATGTCCATTATAAAGCAGCCAGGTGTCAAGGAGAAAAAAAATCAAATACGTGACTAAACTGAATATTTGGTCTTTTTTGGGGGTCAGTTCATGGTGTCTTCTTTAAAAATTATAATTATATTAAAAAACACAGTGATTACCTTCAAACAGTACAAAGCACTTAGCAAATTTCTATTACATAAATTCATCTTTATATAATATCAAGGTGAAATTCTCTTAATTTCGTATCCAGTAATTCAACAAATACTTGTCCAATAATTATCAGTATATAGCACTGAGCTAAGTGTAAAAGAACACAAAAGAGTAGAAATAAATTTTTAAATACATATGAAGAGGGAGAGTCCTGTCTTTATCCTCAAGAGGCTTACAATATCGATGGCCAGCCAAGACATACACAGGTAGAAAAAAATGCAGAGTACAGTATAGTACAAAAATAAGCAAAATCAGCAGAGAGCTGTATAGATGTTCTGAGGAGGGAGAGATTAGTTCAGGAAGAACTGGATAAGGAAGACTTTACAAAGGAGGTAGAATTTAACTTGAAACTTGTAAAGTGGGTAACTGAATAAGACATCTTATTAAAAAACCCCATTATTTCCCCAATTTTCCAAGCCAGAAATATGGGCGTTTCTATAACTCTTCCCTGTCCACCTATTAGTGCTACCCCTAACACCTTACAAATGGATTCACATCTCTCCTCCCCACTGCAGCACTTCAGTTTTGGCCACCATTACTGTAACGCAGGCTCTGACAGATAAGTCTCCTAACTGGTCCTCTACACTACTCCAGTCTATTCTCCAACTGGCATCATCATCTATCTAAACTGCAAATCTCTATTTACAGTTGCCAAGATATGGAAGCAACCTAAGTGTCCAACAACAGATGAATGGATAAAACAGATGTGGTAATACATACACATACACACACACACACACACACACACACACACACAATGGAATACTACTCAGCCGTAAAAAAGAATGGAATTCTGCCATTTGCAACAACATGGATGGACCTGGAGGGCATTATGCTAAGTGAAATAAATCAGATAGAAAAACAAAAATACTGTATGTCATCACTTATATGTGGAATCTAAAAAGTGAAAAGAATGAATGAATGTAACAAAACAGAAACAGACTCACGGATACAGAGAACAGGTGGCTGCCAGTGGGGAGATGGGGGGAGGGGAAAGATAGGGGTAGGGGACTAAGAAGTACAAACTACTGTCTATAAAATAAATAAGCTGTAAGGATATAGTATACAGCACAGGGAATACAGCCAATATTTTATAATAACTTTAAATATAATCCATAAAGGTTTTAAACCACTAGGTTGTACATCTGAAACTAACATATTATAAATCAACCATACTTCAATTAAAAATTTTTTAATTGAAAATAAATAAATAAAGTGCAAATTTCATCCTTTGATCCCCACCCCCTCCTTAAAACTCTCCAGTCTCGGGGCTTCCCTGGTGGCGCAGTGGTTGAGAGTGCTGATGCGGGGGACACGGGTTCGTGCCCCGGTCCGGGAAGATCCCACATGCCGCGGAGTGGCTGGGCCCGTGAGCCATGACCGCTGAGCCTGCGCGTCCAGAGCCTGTGCTCCGCAGGGGGGAGAGGCCACAACAGTGAGAGGCCCGCATACCGCAAAAAAACCAAACAAACAAACCTCTCCAGTCTCTCAATATCAGGGAAAATCTCAAACTCCTTACACGGGATCTGAGCCTTTGTGGTCGGGCTTCTGCCTCCTCCACTAGCCTCATTCCTCTCTACCTCAGGTCTCAGTTGTAGGTCCCCTGCCTGCAATGTCTTCTTCCCTATTCATTGCCTGGCTAATTTCTCCCTATATCTACCCCCACCCCTGCAACTTTTTCTTCGCAAATTTCAAACCAACAGAAAAGTTAACAGAATAGTCCAATGAACACATGCCCTTCATCTGGATTCACCAGCTGTTAACGCTTTTTGCCACATTTACTTTACTTCTCCCTCTGAACCACCTGAAAGTTACAGACATCATGACAAGCCCTAAAACTTCAGCAAGTATCTCTTAAGAATAAGAACCTTCTACAGAATCACACGCAAAATATTTACCACTGATACAGTATTACCTAATATGTAGTCCATATTCAAATTTTCCCAATTATTCCAAAATGTCCTTTCTTATTTATCATATTTCCTCATTTGCTGAATCATTTTCCAAGTATCCTGCTACTTTTCACTTAGCTCTCTGACACATTAGCAAGCCAAGATTTTCTTGAGAAATAAAAATGTATTTTTTTTTTTTTTTTGCGGTATGTGGGCCTCGCACTGTTGTGGCCTCTCCCGTTGCGGAGCACAGGCTCTGGACGCGCAGGCTCAACGGCCATGGCTCACGGGCCCAGCCGCTCCGCGGCATGTGGGATCTTCCCGGACCGGGGCACGAACCCGTGTCCCCTGCATCGGCAGGCGGGCTCTCAACCACTGCACCACCAGGGAAGCCCTAAAAATGTATTTTAGTAGAATTTAAATAAAATCACAATATTCACAACTATTTTGACTTCCAAACAGGTCACATTAAGAAACTTAGAAAATTGAAACTATGACCAAATTCTATGCCCACCTTAGCCTTGCTGTAGTACCCTGAAAGGGACACAGATCCATTAAATAGCTTTGCAAACAGCTTGCAATATTACTGTTTGAAATTTGGTTTTGGCGCTGAATTTAACATAATCAAAGTAGCCTCGTAGCCTAAACTGTAAAACATCAGATAAGGCAAGTGAAATAGGTGTTAGATATATATCAAAATCTTGATCATACTTGGGACCAAACAATGAGCTGCTGTTATTTCAATGTACTGATGAATCCCTGAAACACTTTTTATTAAATTTAACATAGGGTGCTGAAAAAGCTAAAATCACTAAAGGATTTTAATTTGTGCACTTGTTTTTCAAATAAAAATTAGACTGAAAGAAAAGAAAGTAGAAACACAAATAGAACTGGCCCGTTATGTACAAACATACATGTAAACACAGGGTTTTTATTCTTAACAGCATCATTTACCTTCTGCCCTTCTCACAAAGCTTCTCAATTTCAGCTTTCAGATCCTGCTCCTTCTGCAAAAACTCCTTCTTTTCTTTCTCTATCTTCTTCTTTGTTTCTTCTCGCTTTATTGTTACGTCCTGGATAGCCTTTAATATCTCCTAAGTCCCGCACAATTATAGGCACACACAAATAAAGAAGGAAATGAATTAGTTCTTTTGGTCTGAAGGTTACTTTCAACTATCTCAAATTAACATATTGACTTCAGTGATTTCAAATTGAATTGAAGGAATCTGGTTGATGAGTAGTCCCAAAAGCAGTCAAAAAAGTCCCAAAAGGGAGTAAGTTATAATAAAGCAGATTTCAATTCAACAGGAGAAAAGAATTTCTAACAATCACAACTGTTCAAAAATGGAATTTACTGCCTTGTGAAGCAATAAGCTCTCCATTACTGGTGCTCAAATAAAGGCTGAATGAACACCTGTCAAGACTGCTGAGAAAGGCATTCTTGCACAGGGTGGGAGTTTGCTACTTCCAAAAAATGTGGTCTTGTTTTGTTTTGTTATGGCTCTACTTTATTATGCGTAGGGGTTATCTTTGTTCTTTTTAAATTATTTAACTATATACATATATATTTATAATAAAAAGTCAAACAAAAAGTAATAAAGTTAAGTCATCCCTAATGCACACCAATTCCACCCATAAAGTAATCAATGTGTTAAGCGTTTTGTTCTATGCTTTCACATCTTTCTCCATTCTTACACAAATACATGTGTACTTATGTACGTATTTGCTTTTTAGTTTTCTTTATAATGAAGTAATTTTTTTTTTATTTTACAAATTTAATCAGTTATACATATACATATGTTCCCATATCCCCTCCCTTTTGCGTCTCCCTCCCACCCTCCCTATCCCACCCCTCCAGGCAGTCACAAAGAACCGAGCTGATCTCCCTGTGCTATGCGGCTGCTTCCCACTAGCTATCTACCTTACGTTTGGTAGTGTATATATGTCCATGCCGCTCTTTCACTTTGTCACAGCTTACCCTTCCCCCTCCCCATATCCTCAAGTCCATGCTCTAGTAGGTCTGTGTCTTTATTCCTGTCTTACTCCTAGGTTCTTGATGACATTTTTTTTTCTTAAATTCCATATATATGTGTCAGCATACAGTATTTGTCTTTCTCTTTCTGACTTACTTCACTCTGTATGACAGACTCTAGGTCCATCCACCTCATTACAAATAGCTCAATTTCATTTCTTTTTATGGCTGAGTAATATTCCATTGTATATATGTGCCACATCTTCTTTACCCATTCATCCGATGATGGACACTTAGGTTGTTTCCATTTCCGGGCTATTGTAAATAGGGCTGCTATGAACATTTTGGTACATGTCTCTTTTTGAATTATGGTTTTCTCAGGGTATATGCCCAGTAGTGGGATTGCTGGGTCATATGGTAGTTCTATTTGTAGTTTTTTTTTTTTTTTTTTTTTTTTTTTTTTTTTTGCTGTACGCGGGCCTCTCACTGCTGTGGCCTCCCCCGTTGCGGAGCACAGGCTCCGGACACACAGGCCCCGCGGCCATGGCTCGCGGGCCCAGCCGCTCCGCGGCACGTGGGATCCTCCGGGATCGGGGCACGAACCCGCGTCCCCTGCATCGGCAGGCGGACTCCCAACCACTGCGCCACCAGGGAGGCCCTATTTGTAGTTTTTTAAGGAACCTCCATACCGTTCTCCATAGTGGCTGTACCAATTCACATTCCCACCAGCAGTGCAAGAGTGTTCCCTTTTTTCCACACCCTCTCCAGCATTTATTGTTTCTAGATTTTTTGATGATGGCCATTCTGACTGGTGTGAGATGATATCTCAATATAATGAGGTAATTTTATATACACTATTCTGCATCTTGCTTTTGTTCACTTGACATGAGCATACTATCAATAAATATAGATCAAACTAAAAAATAGCTGTATAACACGACATGACACATATATAAAGAATTTAGTCAACCATTCTCTGTTAAGAGTCCATCCTGTTAAGGTTGATTTCAGTTTTCTCGTAACTACAAATAATACTACAATAAACATCCTGTATGCCTATATTTTCATACAAAAGCTTTTATTTCTGTAGAATAGACTCCTAACAATGAGACTGCTAAGTCAAGGTATGTATACATTTTAAAATTTTAAGTGACAATTCCTAATATCTTTTTTCTTCAGACTTTATTTATATACTTATTTACTTGTTTATTTATTTATTTAACTTTTTGGCACACTGCACGGCATGCGAGATTCTTGGTTCCCCAACCAGGAATTGAACCTGCGCCCCCTGCATTGGAAGCTCGGAGTCTTAACCACTGGACCACCAGGGAAGTCACCCTAATATCTTTTCTAAAAAGGTCATAACAATTCACACTCCTACCAATGTCTAAAAAGAGTTCGTTTTTCCTTACCTTTGACAACTTACTTCATTTTTCCCAATCTCTTGGGAAAGAGGGAGGAATGGTATCTAGTAATTTTAATGAGCATTTCACTACCTCCTGTTCTTTTACTGTTTTTATTGTCTGGCTCCTCCAACTAGAATAAGCATACAATGAAGGCAGAGACTATGTTTCGTTCACCACTAAATCTTCAGAGCGTACATCAGGAACTCAAAAAATATTTGCTATACAAATGGATCGACACTAGTAAGGCTGAGTTTATTTTCATACATTTGTTACTCATTTGCTTTTCCTCTTCTGTGAATTACTGTTTGTGACTGTTATGGGCAAAATAATAACCTCTTCCCCACAAAAATGTCCATGTTCTACTCCTTGGAACCTATGTTACCTTCCATAGCAAAAGAGATAGGGAGACAATCCTGGATTATCGGGGTGGGCCCAATCTAACCACAAATGGGCCTTTAAAAGCAGAGAAACTTTCCCAGTTGTGATGAGAGGAAGATGTGATTAGGGAGGAACAGTTACAGAAATGCAATGTTGCTGACTTTGAAGATGGAGACGGGGTCCACAGGTAAAGGAATGCAAAGAGCCTCTAGAAGCCAGAAATGCAGGGAAATGTATTCTCCCTTAGAGTCCCCAGAAAGGAATGCAGCCTTCCTAATACCTTGATTTTAGCCCAGTGACACCCATGTTGGACTTCTGACCTACAGAACTGTAAGATAATAAAGATGTGTTGTTTTAAGCTCTAAATTCACGACAACTTGTTACAGCAGCAATGGGAAACTATTACAGTAGAAAACTATTACAATAGGAAAGTAATACAGTAACCTTTCCTGGTTTTTCTCTAGATTGTTTGGCTTTTACCATGAATTTGTAGGAATCTCAGAAGGTCATCTTAAACCCTTTGTCAGATGTGCTATAAATATTTTCTCTCAGTCTAATATTGATCTTTTGACTGTTTTCTATATCGTTTGCCATGCCAAAAATTTTAATTATGTATAATTAATTTTTTAAAATTTTCTAGGTTTTCTGCCTGGGTTAAAAAGACCTCTTGCAACTTCAGGTATATAAATATTCTTCTAAATTTTCTTCTGATTTAAAATTTTTTTTCCAGTTTTTATAGGTATATTTTTAATTTACTTAGAATTGTATTTTTAAATATAGTGTGAGACAAGAGTCTAATCAAATGACTTTCCAGGTAGGCAGTCAAACAAATATATTAAATAAATAATCCTTTCCTCTCTGAACCAAAATAGGAGTGAGTTTGGACGAGATGCCCTCGAAGGTTCTTGTTTATCCTTAAAATTCTATGATAACCATTAAAAAGTTAAATACTGCTTTTTTATTTCTATTAATTTGAAAACAAAATTAAAGTCTGATTAGGGACTATAGCTTTACTTATTGCCAATTTTAATATAAGCAGAATACCTGGTGATTCTTCATTTCCTCTTCTCTCCTTTGCTGAAGTTGCTTTAATTGCACTTGGAGCTGATTCTCCACTTGCCTCTGCTTATCCAGGACCTCCTGGTAACGCTCCTTCAACAGGGTTCTCTCTGTCATCATTTTATCCTATTGGTATAACAACAGATGAGAAGTTTAATTCGCCAATTTCATTGCAAGAAACGTTCACCATGTCCCTGTTCAAGGCACCATGCAGGGCGCTATGGCTGCAGTGTCTGATGCTGTAGCTAAATTAATTAGAATAAGCAAATGTAAACATCCAGCTCCTCAGTCACCTTACCACATTCCAAGTACTCAGTAGCTACATGTGAGCTGTGGCTACTATACTGGACAGCACAGATACAGAACACTTCCATCGTTAAAGGAAATTCTATTGTACAACACTGCGCTAAGATGGAGGGTGGCAACTTATGGCCTGTGGGCCAAATCCAGCCATCACCTGTTTTTGTTTTTAAATTTTATTTATTTATTTTATTTTTGGCTGCATTGTGTCCTCATTGCTGTGCACGGGCTTTCTCTAGTTGTGGTGAGCGGGGGCTACTCTTCATTGCAGCACGGGGGCTTCTCATGCGGTGTCTTCTCTTGTCGCGGAGCACAAGTTCTAGGCATGTGGGCTTCAGTAGCTGTGGCACGCAGGCTCAGTAGTTGTGGCGCAAGGGCTGAGGTGCTCCGCGGCATGTGAGAGCTTCCCGGACCAGGGCTTGATCCCGTGTCCCCTGCATTGGCAGGCAGATTCTTAACCACTGCGCCACCAGGGAAGTCCCATCGTCTGTTTTTTTTTTTTTTTTCTTTTTGCGGTATGTGGGCCTCTCACTGTTGTGGCCTCTCCCGTTGCGGAGCACAGGCTCCGGATGCGCAGGCCCAGCGGCCATGGCTCACGGGCCCAGCCGCTCCGCGGCATATGGGATCCTCCCAGACCGGGGCACGAACCCGTATCCCCTGCATCGGCAGGCGGACTCTTAACCACTGCGCCACCAGGGAGGCCCCCCATCGTCTGTTTTAATAAGTAAATGTTTTATAGGAACACAGCCATATCCGACAGCTGGCTGGCTGCTTTCACACTACAACAGCAGAGTGGAGTGGTTACCAAAGAGCACATATAGCCCACAAAGCCTAAGATATCTACTAACTGACCCTTTCTAGGCTAATTTCCCTGCAGTAGGGAATAAGAGAAATAAGGTATTTTATCTATTAAGAGGAAGAAGAATGAGCAAAAAACAAATAACAGATCAACTACTCAAAATGCATCCAGAAACTGGATTCCTTACTGGTCATTAGCACTACAAATCGGCAGATCCACCAAAGAGTTGTGGGGCACTTGGTATTCAGATTGGTCAAATTGGCAAGCTCTCATATAAATAGGGAGCAGAAGTAAAGCTTCTGGGACTTCCCTCGTGGTCCAGTGGGTAAGACTCCACACTCCTAATGCAGGCGGCCCAGGTTTGATCCCTGGTTGGGGAACTAGATCTTGCATGCATGCTGCAACTAAAGCTCTCGCATGCCGCAACCAAGGCCCAGCACAGCCAATAAATAAATAAGTCAATAAAAGAGGTGAAGCTTCTAAGGGTCACAGTTCAGCTCTGCCCCCCCCCCCACATTAATAAATCAAGAAAAGGAATGATTACCTTTCAAAGGAACACTAAACCTTAGAGGGTCAATTTAAAACACATTTGGTATGAGGTAACCAGTGTAAAATTTAAACAGAGCATTAAACTGAATTTGTTCATTAGACGGTAACTACTTTCAAAGAAAAGAAAGGTTTTAGAAGTGAATGGGGGAAAACTTACCACACTATGATAATAAAAAAATAAGGTCTCAAGATGGGACTTTAGCTTTGGGATAAGCTAGTCCTTAGTCCATGTACTGAAATGTGACTAAAGCTCCCTAAACAGATGACACCTTAGCATCATAACTTTAAAGGGATTCTGAACCTGAGGTCTATGGATAGGTGTATATAAAATTTTTTGAGATGAGAATTCAAAGTTTTCAAAAGATTCTGAAAGAGGACCTTAACCTAAGAAAAGTTAAAGGTTAAGAAACAACTGATGAAAACTAGTAGATTAGAGGATTCTTTTCTTCTCTCTCTACTTCCTTATGGTACCTCTCTGTCCATAAAGCATCTTTTTTTTTTTTGCAGTACATGGGCCTCTCACTGTTGTGGCCTCTCCCATTGCAGAGCACAGGCTCCGGACGCGCAGGCTCAGCGGCCATGGCTCACGGGCCTAGCCGCTCCGCGGCATGTGGGATCTTCCCGGACCGGGGCACGAACCCGTGTCCCCTGCATCGGCAGGCGGACTTTCAACCACTGCGCCACCAGGGAAACCCGATAATGCATCTTTTTAACAACACAGGATGGGGAGAAAACTCTAGTCTTCACGGAAAGAAGTCTCAAGGTACATACTATTAGTACATACAAATGGATGGCTTAAAGGCATATACAGTAAATTACTTGATACAATTCTCATCTTAATAAGCCAAAGGGTTACACATTGTTACTTTTTTTCATTGATGGTGAATTGGTCCTGAGAGGCAGGAGTCACAATTTCAAATGTAGGCAGTGGGCAATTACTGTAAATGCATGAAAAGGGTAGCAAATAAAACGGGAGTAAAGTTCCCTGTATTGTCACTAAGCTTAATACCTGCCTAGTCCCAGTGCCTTTTTAAAAGCTCTATTTACGATAGTCCGGAGATGGAAACAACCTAAGTGTCCATCATCTGATGAATGGATAAAGAAGATGTGGCACATATATACAATGGAATATTACTCAGCCATAAAAAGAAATGAAACTGAGCTATTTGTAATGAGGTGGATAGACCTAGAGTCTGTCATACAGAGTGAAGTAAGTCAGAAAGAGAAAGACAAATACCGTATGCTAACACATATATATGGAATTTAAGAAAAAAAAAAAGTCATGAAGAACCTAGGGGTAAAACAGGAATAAAGACACAGACCTACTTGAGAATGGACTTGAGGATATGGGGAGGGGGAAGGGTAAGCTGTGACAAAGCGAGAGAGAGGCATGGACATATATACACTACCAAACATAAAACAGATAGCTAGTGGGAAGCAGCCACATAGCACAGGGAGATCAGCTCAGTGCTTCTGTGACCACCTAGAGGGGAGGGATAGGGAGGGTGGGAGGGAGGGAGACGCAAGAGGGAAGGGATATGGGAACAGATGTATATGTATAACTGATTCACTTTGTTATAAAGCAGAAACTAATAAAAAAAAAAAAAATCAACACACACACACAAAAAAAGCATGTGGAGAACTCATTTACAACTAAAAATGTTAACCATCTGTCATGCAATGCAAATGAAATACCATGTTCTACTGCTGTCAACTGACTATGGTGTTTTGTATTTTGGTTGTTTACTAAAATATAATCATATTGTGTTTTTAAAATAATAATAATAGGGACTTCCCTGGTGGCAGAGTGGTTAAGACTCCGTGCTCCCAATGCAGGGGGCCCGGTTCGATCCCTGGTCGGGGAACTAGATCCCACGTGCATGCTGCAACTGACGGTTCGCATGCCACAACTAAGGAGCCCTGGAGCCACAATGAAGGAGCCCACATGTCGCAGCTAAGACCCGGCGCAACCAAATTAAATAAATAATAAATATTTTAATAATAATAATAATAATAATAATAATTACAGCATGTGGGTCACACCACCACCCGAAAGCATACTGCCAAACAAAACACAACCCTGGGCCTCTTTTGGCCTAATGGCTTGCCAGTTTCCACCCGTTTCAGACTGATGCTAAAGCTTATCTATAACCTCTTAGTTGGCCCCTTCTATTGCTATATCGTCAATGAAACCCTGCCTTACAACTGGGGGGACCAAATAAACACTCCATGTAAAGTGCTTAGAATAAGTGCTCAAGAAAAGGCGACTTCTCCTCCTTCCCCTGGAGGCTCTCTCCTAGCCTGTTTCTCACGCAGCACATTACCATCAGGTCTCGCATCTCTAGGATCTTCTTACTTGCCTGTTATAAATAACTCCTGAGTTGTTACTCTCTATTTAAAAGTTTTCATGTGGTTAATGTACTCCAATAACTTACTTCTTTCCATCTGCCCCTCAATTTCTTCAACTTGCACAAAATATCCACTTTCTTACCTGGTTTTCCTCTTTATTTCCATTCAATTAACATATCTTACCCTAAAGACCTCTTCCTGAACATAGGATGCCTTTTCTAGCATTATCCTTCCTCTTGAAAAATGGACATTCAGATATCCACACACTTACAGGGTGGAAGTTTTGCCACAAAATGCCAGGGAAAGATCAAGGGGACCACTTTAACAAAACTAAATGTGAAGTTCTCTAAGTTTTAAAAACCAATTACCTATTTTTAAGTAAAAAACAGATTTTAAAAGTGATACTAAAAAAAAAAAAACCAATTACCTAGGCATAAAATAGGAAGATACAACTAAACAATACATGAGAAAAAGACCTGATGGAGTAAAAGTGAAAGCTCAACAGTGTGACGAGACGGCCAAAATAAGCTGATGTCAGCTTAGGAAATGGTGTCTAGAATGTCACCGTAGAACGACACAAGAGTTCCATTGTATTGTGAAGTAATTACACTGTATGTGCATTACTATAGTTAGCTCTCAGGATCACATTTTAAAAGAAACATTGAGAAGATGTAACATGTCTAGGTGAAAAAGTAACCAGGTTGAAGAAAAGACTGAAAAATATATCATATGAAGAAAAGAAGAATGTTAAAAAAACATCTGGGGATGTTTCACCTGGAAAGGTTCAGACTTAAAGGATAAGAGGAAAAAGCATTTAAAAAAACATTTTGAATATATTTTGGGCTAACAAGTAAAGGGATTTAGATTTACTCTACATAGCTCAAGACAGAACTATAACAAGAAGTTTTAGTGGTTCTGTTCTCACCTCATAATAAGATCTAACAATAAGAGCTATTTTCAAAATGCAATATGCTGATTCATGAGTAGTAAGCTTCCCATCTCTGGAGGTGATCAAGTAGAAGTTAGCTGACCATCTGTCAGGGATTTTATAAAGGAGATTCCTGAACCTTTTCCAAATGAGATGATGTGACTCTAGATCTTCTGCATTAATGGTTTCATACATGAAAAATTGCAGTTTAACTACTTACCAGATTCTTTTCAATATCTTGATCTGTGTTTACCTCTGAATCAGCTGTCTTAAAGTCAGTCTATAAAGAAAGAAACAATTATATTCAGAACTGTTCAGAGACATTCTAAAAGGCAGAATTGCTCTCGTCCTTTCACGGAGAAATCTGCCACAAGGAACTGAGAAGTTAACTTTTCGCTCTCTCCCCTTACCAGCTTCATAGCAAGAGAACTGTAGTTCTGGCAAATGTCCACTGACATCCATGTAGCATGAAGCATTTACCCCACAAAATAACCTGAACAAGAACCAACATCTGATGGAGAGACAAGCTCGAGACTCAGATAAGAATTCTGGCCCCTACAATTTACTGTGCTCATCCTTCCTGCTACAAAAAAGCACACCAGTCACTAGAAGGCAGGATACACGGTACTTCTTAAGATGTAGGTCAGAGAATTAACAAGGATTCCTCCTGCAAGGTCGAAGATAGGAAATATGAATGCTAATGACCTATGCTCATCAATTACTCAGTGAAAGTGATTGTATGTAGGTCATGAAGTTCCTGGTCGCCACGATTAGACACGGGCTGTTACTTATTGAACACCAGAATGAAGTCATCACAGAGCACTGTATGAAAATAGTATGAGAGTTGCCAGTAAAAAAACAAGACAGAGTAGTTCTCCACCAACTATGAAGAAATATCTCCTGCCCTCAAAAAAAAAAAAAAATTAAAAGCCCAAATTCCGTTTTAGTAGTAGAAACTTGATACTTGACCTGGACGGCAATGTTCTGAGAAAGCTTCAGGGAAGAGCTATCCTGATCATCATCCTGATCCACTCTGACTCCTTCAACCCCATTTGCTGGAGGCACCACAGGTGGGAAATCCAAGCCTGTGTCCCTGCTCCCTTCCTTTAGGATGGAGGCTTGTGGGGCCTTCTCTTCAGGACAATTCCCGGAGGCAAGCTGCTTTGTATCGCACCCTGCCTTAAGAGACCGAGTGGCAGGGTGGAGGCTCTCCCGGAGGCGTGTGTCCCCCTCCTCTCCCGCTGTGCTGGCCACGTCCTTCAAATCAGACTGAGACCCACCGCCAGAGAGACAAAGGGCCGTGGCTATCAAGTTTTCTCCTAAAACCGCCCGGTGCGCTGCTGAAGTGTCACCTGCTGATGAACCAGGATTCTGCTCTGGGTGTTCCAAATGGGCATTTCTGTTATTCTCCTTGGTTATCGTTTGGTTACTTACACTCGACAGAGGCGAGTTCTTGTGCTTCTGTGCAGGGTCTTTGGGGCTATCAAAAACATAAGATAAAAGGTTTCTCTCTTCACCCAATCTTAAAGAGGCTTAAATATATAATACTTTTAACATAACCACTAGAAGAACAAAACTAGACTATATAAACCCCTCCAAATTAGCCAAATGAAAAGGAACTTAGTTTCCACCCAGTGATTTCTGTCCCACACGCAGGGAGTATGGTGTGATGGTGAAGAAGCTGGGTTCAGGAGACACAGCGCAGTGAACAGTCACCCAGAAATGAAGCTGAGGAGCCAAAGGCTTGGGGGGATGCAGGTGAAATAGCCTGCTGTTAGTTAGAATATTTCATTTAGGTACATGTACTAATTTTGTCCCACATATTTTAATAAATAAAATATTGATTGAGAAATATTGTTTTAAATTCCACTCTCGTTTCACAAAAATAATTTTCATTCAGATTCATTTTACAGATCTTTGACCAGAACCACCAACAGCTTTCCAGAGCATAGCATCTTCACTTCAAGTTGCCTGAAGTACAGACAATTTTGAATCCCAAACTGAAGCTGTCAGCAGAACTTTTACCCCAGATAACAAATATACACACATGTATACACTGAAATCGTTGTTTTATTGTTTGCTACAACCATTCACCATACTGCTTTTAAGAGATCTTCAAAACCTATTTACAATGACATCCAACATTCACGACTGTAAGTCTTTTACCAGGAATAATGCATGTTAAATTCCTTTGCTATTAAAAACAAACAAACAAACAAACAACTGCTTCTGTCAACTATGCCCTTAAGGACTCCAAACTAGTACTGACTGAGGCTTCAGGTCACTGTGCCTTCCTTTCCTCAAGAGTACCTACTGTTGAAAATAAAACAACAGAGAGAGCACCTTGTGACATGAAAAATCTTTATAAATACTCTAAGCTGATTCCTTGCTGGGGGTTAAGTGTGGGGGGGACACATAATTATAAATTTGGGCAGATACAGTACCTGGGTGTGAATCCTGACTCTGCTATTTACTAGCTGTTTAACTCTGGGCAAGTTACTTAACTTCATCTGTAAAACAGAAGTAATATTACCTACCTGATAAGATTATTGTGGGGATTACATGAGATAAAGCATCTGGTGTATTTAGTTCTGCCACACAGTAAACACTCAGTAAACCTTAGCTGTTATTATTATTACTAGTAATATGTGTCTGATTTTATTTATAAAATGAAGATCCAAGTTTATGGTTAGGTTTACTTAACATTTTTCGCCATTACCCACTTAATAACAAATAACAAATAATAAATACAAATGTAACAGATTTGTTACATTTATTAAGTACGCTGGAGTCAGACGAGCCTGGGTTCAAACCCTGACTCCAACAAAGCTTGGTAACCTTAGGCAAGTTACTAACCTCTCTGTGTCTCAAGTTCTCTCACCTATAAATGGGAATAATAGCATCAGCACCTACCTGCTGAGATTGTTGAGAGAATTAAATGTGTTAACACATATAAAGCTGCTAGCACAGTGTTATCTATTGTATTAGGTCCTTGGTACTCTACAAAAGAGTTGAGGTAGGGGACGTCCCTGGTGGCACAGTGCTTAAGAATCCACCTGCCAGTGCAGGGGACAGGTTCGAGCCCTGGTCCAGGAAGATCCCACATGTCACGTACCAACTAAGCCCGTGTGCCACAACTACGGAGCCTGCACTCTAGAGCCAGCGAGCCACAATTACTGAGCCCGCATGCCACAACTACTGAAGTCTGCATGCCTAGAGCCCATGCTCCACAACAAGAGAAGCCACCGCAATGAGAAGCCCGTGCACCACAACGAAGAGTAGCCCCCGCTCGCCGCAACTAGAGAAAGCCCGCGCGCAGCAACAAAACCCAACACAGCCATAAATAAATAAATAAAAATTAAATTAGAAAAAGAGTTGAGGTAGGATACATAGTCAACCTAGTACAACATTATACATAACAATGTTTTAAGCACTGTAAAACAAGGTTGGGTATTCATAATTCCTGTCCTCAAGAGTTTAGCTGGAAGGCGAAATACATACGTGAAGCAGTAAGCCATATTAACAAGGCTATCTATTTACCTATAGATAGACATAGATACATATACACGTGTCTATATACATTAGATATAATGTGTGTGTGTATATATATATATATATATATATATATATATACACACACACACTGATGTAACATATAAACATATAGTTAAATAAACAGATAGTGCATGTAGGAGAAGGTGGGAAATGTTTGCATTTTCAAATGAGTTTGACCCCCTGTATTTTAATCTGTTTATTCAACAAATAATTAGCATGCCTGCTGAGTGTCAGATACTGTGCTGGGTACCAGATATACAAATATAGATCAGATAGTCCCTACCTTTAAAAAGCTTCATCTAATGCAATGTCACTAGAGCCAAAAAGGGGCAAGACGAACTACACCTCCGTAAGAAGCCCATCTCCAAAGCCCTTTACCCCAATGAAATCGTCCCAGTTGAGAGTCCCCACGTTACCTTAGACCGTCTGGGAGAACTTCGTCTGGTTTGGAAGCACATACACTAGACGAGGATTCCGGAGGACTGGGAGCAGTGGCCACCACGCCGGCTACCTCAGATGCTGCCATCGTGCTCTGCACGTTCAGAAACAAAGTACAGGCTACAAGTTCCAAAATTGCAAAACAAATAGATCTCACCCTCTCAGAATGTCCACACAACAGAGTCATATCAGGAAACAAACACAAAGAAAAAGTTGGGCTCCAGGAGAAAACACTTAAGGGTATTCTCTAGTAGGATATTAAAAGAGCCATTACATGCAATAGGTCCCAAGGGATATCAATCCTCACACGTCACTATATATATATGTGTGTGTGTGTGTGTGTGTGTGTGTGTGTGTGTGCGCAAAGCTTTTTCACTTTAGGAGGAATGCAGTCTCACAGACCATGAGAATCTTCCAAATGATGCACATGCCTACCTACCTTGCCTAGTATCATTTACAAAGGATGTGATTTGGGGCCTAATATCAATAACAGCTTATATTTTTAAATCATTTTATGGCTGTTACATTAAAAGCATTCTCGGGCCTCCCTGGTGGCGCAGTGGTTGAGAGTCCGCCTGCCGATGCAGGGGATGCGGGTTCGTGCCCCGGTCTGGGAGGATCCCATATGCCGCGGAGCGGCTGGGCCCGTGAGCCATGGCCGCTGGGCCTGCGCATCCGGAGCCTGTGCATCCGGAGCCTGTGCTCCGCAACGGGGGAGGCCACAACAGTGAGAGGCCCGCATACCACAAAAAAAAAAAAAAAAAAAGCATTCTCCATTAATTTGGAGATGTTCGTGTGAGAGAGAAAAAGCAATATTTTACTGGGCAATCCAAGTATCTTTCACTTTTTTTTTTTTGCTGTACGCGGGCCTCTCACTGCTGTGGCCTCTCCCGTTGCGGAGCACAGGCTCCGGACACACAGGCCCCGCGGCCATGGCTCGCGGGCCCAGCCGCTCCGCGGCATGTGGGATCCTCCGGGATCGGGGCACGAACCCGTGTCCCCTGCATCGGCAGGCGGACTCTCAACCACTGCGCCACCAGGGAGGCCCAAGTATCTTTCACTTTTACTCTGGGTTCCCCACAGATGGGAAAAGTCTGACAACCACTGACTGAGACTCTTTAGAGTTACTAGAGGTGCCAGAGTATGAGAATCTTGGTTACTCCAGCATGAAAATGAGAAGCTGAAAAACACGGTAATCCAAGTAAGAGATGTTGCAGGACAAACTCACGCCTTCTATGGTGAAGAGGAAGAATAAATATGAATATTGGGGCGGGGGGGGGGGGCGGGCGGGGGGTTGGTGGTGTAACACAGGGTTAGTTTAAATTCTTGTTTTTATTTTAATAGCATCCCAGGTACATCCCTGACCCTCCAAGAGCGCATAGGGCAGGCATGGAGGCTGGGCTGTGTCCACACTTCAGTCCCAGGCCGGAGACCCCCTGTGCCTCAGTTTCCCTCATCAAATTATACGAGGCTCCCGGGAGAAAATGGGCCCCAGATCGCCATTACTGCTCGCACAGGTGCAAACGTCCTGCCCCATCAGAGCCCGGGCCGGGGGTCCTTGGCGCCCGGGAAACGAAACCACAGGGCACGGGTCCTACGTGCGACTCCGTGGCTGAGAGCCCAAAGGGGAGAGGGACAGGGACATCTGGCAGGAGGCTGCGGCAGGGGGCTTTAAGTCGAAGGAGCCAAGGGAAGCCCCGCATCGCAACCCGGCGGCGACCAGACGGCGACGCTGGGAGCGACGGGTCCTCGGGGGGAGATCGGGGGACGGTCGCGAAGGGGACAATGGGGGGAAGCGACGCCGGTGGTCCCGGCCGCCCTCCACAGGGGGCTGGCCCAGCCTGCCGCTTCCTCCGGCCAGAGCCCCTCCGCACCTTGCCCTCGCCCCCCGCCCGGCTGCCACCCCCGTCCCACTTCTAGGCCGGGACCCCCGCCCCCCATCCCCGCAGCTCCCTCCACGCCCCCCGCCCCGACCCCAGCCCCTCGCGCCGCAGCCCCCGCCCGCGCGCCCGCCCCCCACACACCTCCCGCGCCGCGCCCCCGGGAGGGAAAGGGGGGAGGGACGGGACTCACCTGAGCGGGCGGAGCGGGGGGAGGGGGCGGCCGAGCCTGGGGGGAGGGGTCGAGCGCCGGCCCGCGCGCGACACCTCCCACTTCCGGCGGCACGAGCGGCGGGGGCGAGGCTAGGCCGGCAGAGGAGAGGCCGCGATGGCACTGCGCCGCCCCCGACGGCGCCCTCTGGCGGCCGGAGCCGGCACCGTCAAGGGGTCGCGGACTCTGAGGAAGCCCCTAAGATACTAGTGGACTCTCCCGGGGCGCAGGGACTAAGGGAGATGCGACCGCGAGAAGGAAGGAGACTTGGTGGAGGGAGGACCCCCTCTAGGAAGATTACAGGGAGAGTCGGGGTCATGACGCTCAGAGGAAGAAGAGGAACGAGGTGTTTTTAAAGGTCGCAACCGAGATGCCCTTTCCAGAGGACGCCATGAAGGAGAGGACCGTCCCTATAGAGAAGGTCCCTCTTGAAGATGCCCCGAGAACTCGGGGCGGTGGGCCCCCGCGAGGAGCACCCACCACACGCTGCTCTCTTAGTGGAGGATGCCCGAAGGAGCCGGCCCCCTAGAGCTGGTTGCTCCCGGCTGGTCGGGCCTGCAGGGGACCCGTCGCTGATTGGCTGCGCCGCCGGGCGGAAGTGATGCTACTGTCACTGGCTTCTCGGACTCCCGGGAAGCCGCGAGTTTCCGCAAGGAGGCGGCGGCAGCAGCTGCGGCCAGGCGGGTGAGTTGAGAACTCGGTGGGGGCGGGGCACTGGCGGTCCGGGTGGCCTAGAACTGGGGGGCAGCCGGTGTCTGAGGATGAGGGAGCCGCACAGAGGGCGCCTTCAGTCCCGGCGTGGGGGAGCCCAGGGAGACGGGGCCACGGAGTCTTGGATCCAGGATAGCGGGGGTCCTCTGAGGAGAGGGGCACATTGCACGGGGCAGTCGAGGCCAGGGAGGGGGAAATCAATGAAACTAACTCCGGTACGCAGCCTGGTTTCTAGGAACAGGTGTAGAGGTTGCGAGGAGGACAGTCTCTTGGGAGCAGAATCTTGGACTCTAAGCTGCCCGTATCATTCCTCTTCTCTCTTGGCACCTCAGAGCTGTAAAGACACGCCTAGCAGTTGGGTGAAGTTTGAGATCTACTTTCAGAGGATATTTAAGTTTCCTTCCCCAGAAGCCTAGGGTGAGGGCTGGGGTGGGGTTAAGGTACTGCTCTGTCAGAGGGACTGGAGGGTGTAGTGGTCAGGTTTCTCCTCTCTTCCGGAAATCTATGGGCTCTACTGAGATTGAAGGAGCCTGCCTAGTTGGGTCACTATCAGGCTATCTAACAAGATTTTTGTATGCACACTGGGAAGGACACCTGAATATCTTGGGACAGTCGAGGCTGCTGGAGCGCAGGGAGAAATTTGCCTGGGAACCTCAGAAGAAAAGAGAGAAGGAGATATGTAGATTTGGGGAGGGAAATGTTAGGTGGCGGAGGTCCCCTTCTCCCTTTCCAAAGAGACTTCGGTAAAATACCCATGTTTCTGTAATGTTTTGAGACTAATCCATTTGCGTATGTGTGTGGGTACTAAGCCCTACCTCAAGGTGACCCCCCTACACCCCACTCCCGTAGAGAGCAGATGCTTCTGAAGCCCAGCCACCAATAGGGACACACATGTTCTGCCACCCATTCACCTGACTCTGTCCCCCACAGTTGTCCACCAGTTCTAATTTGGCCCTTCTGTCAAACCATGGGTGGCAGTCCCAGGTTCAGAGCTTGAGCCCTCACTTCTCAGCCCACTTGCTGAGCTAGTGACTAAGAGTAGCCCTTTAGTGCTGCTTTCCAATCACCCCTTCTCCCCAGGGTGTCCACTTGCCTCTTACGCCTGTTCAGTTTTGTTTGCATGCTCGGGTTTTCCCCATTTCACCCGCCTCCCGCCTACTCTTACTTCCCCTGACATCCTTCACAGGTACAGAAATCAGGAAGTTAGCTACCACCCGGACTTCTAGGGAGCAGTACCACCTACTTTTTCAAGAGGGGTTTTTGCTAAGAGTTCAAGCCCTCTTCTAGGCATCTAGGAAAAAAAGAAAAGAGGATGGCCTGATGTTTAGGTCGAGAAGTACGGTTTCTGGGTTATGTACTGATCTGGCCTTACTGTACCAGTTCGGTTCTAGTCTGTGACCTATTTGGGATTCCTGGAAATGATACTTAATCATTTGCAGTTTCTTTGGTCACGGGTCCTAGAGTTCATGGCCAGCCTCTGCTTGCTCCACTGGGTTTGGGAGGACACCATTTCTTGTTTTCTTGGGGCCTACAGGTCTGCAGTCTGTGCCTGGAGTCACCACTGCTCACAGCGAAAGGGATGCCTTTTCTCCGTTTGCACAAAATGAGCGTGAGGTGGTTAGCCAGACCAGGAGCTCAGCCTCACTCAGGGTCCAGGTGGGAACGGGGCCCCACTGCGGGGAGTTAGCCCTCAGGACAACGGGACCAAGAAGTCAGCTGGGGAAAGATTTCTGTCCCCTCTAAAGAAGGGAGGAGGGTCTCTTCTAAAGAACGGTCATGACTCTGCCGGGAATTTGCAGGAGTCCTATGACTTTTGAGCCCTTTTCGTGGCAACAGTGGGAAAGAGCAGCACGGTGCCTGTTAGCAACTTAGACATCCTGCTTTAGTATCTAGTGATAATCATGCCACTGAGGGACCCACCGGGGTTCGTGCTGGCCCACACTGCCCCTGGGGGCTTATCCCTGTTGGTCAGAGATAACTGTGAATAACAGGAGAGGATCACCTGTTTAATGATTTAAAAGGCATGGCTTGGGGTTTTCCAGGTGTGCCATGTTATCGCGCTCTTACCTCTGATGTCCTTTCTCTTTGTCTGCAGCCTACTGCTCTGATGCCCAAGGGGAGGCAGAAAGTGCCACACTCAGATGCCCCCCTGGGCCCCAGGCCCACTTGCCTCTGCCTGGAGCTAGCCGGGCTCTTTCTACTGCTTCCCTCGGTGATGGGCCTGGTGGGGGCAGGTGGGCCTGGGGCCCAGGGTCCGGAGGGGCTGAGCTGGGCGGTGCGTGTGGACAGCCCAGAAGGCGAAAGGGAAGAACAGTCGCTGGAGCAGCAGGCAGATGCCCTGGCCCAGGCGGCAGGGCTGGTGAATGCAGGACGCATCGGGGAGCTCCAGGGGCACTACCTCTTGGTCCAGCCGGCAGGGCACCAGCAGGCCCCGCAGGTGGAGGCCGTCCGGCAGCAGGTGGAGGCCGTGTTGGCCAGGCACGAAGCTGTGCGCTGGCACTCAGAGCAGAGGCTGCTCAAGCGGACCAAGCGCAGCGTCCACTTCAATGACCCCAAGTACCCGCAGCAGTGGCACCTGGTGAGTCCAGCCCTGCAGCTTCTGGCTTCAGATGGCTAGGCGGGGGGTACCCGGTGCTTTAGTGGGCTCTTGTCTGTGTTACTCTTCAGTGGCCCCCATCCTTTGCCTGAGGAGACATTTCTGTGGGCTTCCACAGTGGGCTTCGTCCTCGGGCTCCACCTTCCCTGTGCTCATATCCAGAGAGCCGGCGGACTGCCATGGCAGGACGTGGGTCCTGGGACCAGGCTGCCTGGGCCGCCTGCCACTGACTAGCGTGTACCTTTGGGTGCACTGTTTAACCTCTCCGTGCCTCAGTTTCCCTTTCTGTCAAATGGAGATTGTAATGGTTATGGTTATGGTTAAGTGAACTAATGTACTTGTGGCCACATGGGAAACACTTTACAAGAGTTAACTAGTAACATTATATTATACGGTGTTAATATAATGTATATCATATGGCCTGCGAATTATATTATCCAACCCTTGACCCTAGCCACCATCTCACCCTTACCGCCCGTGAGTGATGCCAGGCTTTCCTGGAGACCTAGGCTGTGGCAAAGCTCTCACGTGTCCCTCCTTAGCTCTGTCCCCACCTACCCTTATTGGTCTACAACCTCTCTCTGGCTCCTTGACGGTGGCCAAGAGTGCACAGGGGTGCTCACTGTAACGTGTCTCTCTATGGGCTACGCTGCGTGACACTGGATTCCCAGGGCTCAGAGAATAGTTCCTGACCCTGTCCCTCCTGCAGAATAACCGGCGGAGCCCCGGCAGGGACATCAACGTGACGGGTGTATGGGAGCGCAATGTAACCGGGCAAGGGGTGACCGTGGTGGTCGTGGACGACGGTGTGGAGCACACCATCCGGGACATCGCACCCAACTATGTGAGTGGCACTGGAACGACCCGTCCCCCCGCCGGGCCTTAACCTGATTCTTTTTTTTTTTTTTTTTTTTTTTGCGGTACGCGGGCTCTCCCGTTGCGGAGCGCAGGCCCAGCGGCCATGGCTCACGGGCCCAGCCGCTCTGCGGCATGTGGGATCCTCCCAGACTGGGGCACAAGCCCATGTCCCCTGCATCGGCAGGCAGACTCTCAACCACTGCGCCACCAGGGAAGCCTTTACCTGATTCTTTTTTTTTTTTTTTTCTTTTTGCGGTATGTGGGCCTCTCACTGTTGTGGCCTCCCCCGTTGCGGAGCACAGGCTCCGGATGCGCAGGCCCAGCGGCCATGGCTCACGGGCCCAGCCGCTCCGCGGCATATGGGATCCTCCCAGACCGGGGCACGAACCCGTATCCCCTGCATCGGCAGGCGGACTCTCAACCACTGCGCCACCAGGGAGGCCCTACCTGATTCTTTTTTTTTTTTTTTTTTTCTTATGGAATTATTGTCCTGAGTTGGGGTGATTGGTCTTTTTTTTTTTTTTTTTTTTATTTTACAAATTTAATCAGTTATACATATACATATGTTCCCATATCCCCTCCCTTTTGCGTCTCCCTCCCACCCTCCCTATCCCACCCCTCCAGGCGGTCACAAAGAACCGAGCTGATCTCCCTGTGCTCTGCGGCTGCTTCCCACTAGCTATCTACCTTACGTTTGGTAGTGTATATATGTCCATGCTGCTCTTTCACTTTGTCACAGCTTACCCTTCCCCCTCCCCATATCCTCAAGTCCATGCTCTAGTAGGTCTGTGTCTTTATTCCTGTCTTACCCCTATGTTCTTGATGACATTTTTTTCTTAAATTCCATATATATGTGTCAGCATACAGTATTTGTCTTTCTCTTTCTGACTTACTTCACTCTGTATGACAGACTCTAGGTCCATCCACCTCATTACAAATAGCTCAATTTCATTTCTTTTTATGGCTGAGTAATATTCCATTGTATATATGTGCCACATCTTCCTTATCCATTCATCTGTCGATGGACACTTAGGTTGTTTCCATCTCCGGGCTATTGTAAATAGGGCTGCTATGAACATTTTGGTACATGTCTCTTTTTGAATTATGGTTTTCTCAGGGTATATGCCCAGTAGTGGGATTGCTGGGTCATATGGTAGTTCTATTTGTAGTTTTTTAAGGAACCTCCATACTGTTCTCCATAGTGGCTGTACCAATTCACATTCCCACCAGCAGTGCAAGAGTGTTCCCTTTTTTCCACACCCTCTCCAGCATTTATTGTTTCTAGATTTTTTGATGATGGCCATTCTGACTGGTGTGAGATGATATCTCATTGTAGTTTTGATTTGCATTTCTCTAATGAGTAAAGATGTTGAGCATCCTTTCATGTGTTTGTTGGCTGTCTGTATATCTTCTGTGGAGAAATGTCTATTTAGGTCTTCTGCCCATTTTTGGATTGGGTTGTTTGTTTTTTTGCTATTGAGCTGCATGAGCTGCTTATAAATTTTGGAGATTAATCCTTTGTCAGTTGCTTCATTTGCAAATATTTTCTCCCATTCTGAGGGTTGTCTTTTGGTCTTGTTTATGGTTTCCTTTGCTGTGCAAAAGCTTTGAAGTTTCATTAGGTCCCATGTGTTTATTTTTGTCTTTATTTCCATTTCTCTAGGAGATGGGTCAAAAAGGATCTTGCTGTGATTTATGTCATAGAGTGTTCTGCCTATGTTTTCCTCTAGGAGTTTGATAGTGTCTGGCCTTACATTTAGGTCTTTAATCCATTTTGAGCTAATTTTTGTGTATGGTGTTAGGGAGTGATCTAATCTCATACTTTTACATGTCCCTGTCCAGTTTTCCCAGCACCACTTATTGAAGAGACTGTCCTTTCTCCACTGTACATTCCTGCCTCCTTTATCAAAGATAAGGTGACCATATGTCCGTGGGTTTATCTCTGGGCTTTCTATCCTGTTCCATTGATCTATCTTTCTGTTTTTGTGCCAGTACCATACTGTCTTGATTACTGTAGCTTTGTAGTATAGTCTGAAGTCAGGGAGCCTGATTCCTCCAGCTCCATTTTTCGTTCTCAAGATTGCTTTGGCTATTCGGGGTCTTTTGTGTTTCCATACAAATTGTGAAATTTTTTGTTCTAGTTCTGTGAAAAATGCCATTGGTAGTTTGATAGGTATTGCATTGAATCTGTAGATTGCTTTGGGTAGTAGAGTCATTTTCACAATGTTGATTCTTCCAATCCAAGAACATGGTACATCTCTCCATCTATTTGTATCATCTTTAATTTCTTTCATCAGTGTCTTATAATTTTCTGCATACAGGTCTTTTGTCTCCTTAGGTAGGTTTATTCCTAGATATTTTATTCTTTTTGTTGCAATGGTAAATGGGAGTGTTTCCTTGATTTCACTTTCAGATTTTTCATCATTAGTATATAGGAATGCCAGAGATTTCTGTGCATTAATTTTGTATCCTGCAACTTTACCAAATTCATTGATTAGCTCTAGTAGTTTTCTGGTAGCATCTTTAGGATTCTCTATGTATAGTATCATGTCATCTGCAAACAGTGACAGCTTTACTTCTTCTTTTCCCATTTGGATTCCTTTTATTTCCTTTTCTTCTCTGATTGCTGTGGCTAAAACTTCCAAAACTATGTTGAATAAGAGTGGTGAGAGTGGGCAACCTTGTCTTGTTCCTGATCTTAGTGGAAATGGTTTCAGTTTTTCACCATTGAGGACGATGCTGGCTGTGGGTTTGTCATATATGGCCTTTATTATGTTGAGGAAAGTTCCCTCTATGCCTACTTTCTGCAGGGTTTTTATCATAAATGGGTGTTGAATTTTGTCAAAAGCTTTCTCTGCATCTATTGAGATGATCATATGGTTTTTCTCCTTCAACTTGTTAATATGGTGTATCACATTGATTGATTTGCGTATATTGAAGAATCCTTGCATTCCTGGAATAAACCCCACTTGATCATGGTGTATGATCCTTTTAATGTGCTGTTGGATTCTGTTTGCTAGTATTTTGTTGAGGATTTTTGCATCTATGTTCATCAGTGATATTGGCCTGTAGTTTTCTTTCTTTGTGACATCCTTGTCTGGTTTTGGTATCAAGGTGATGGTGGCCTCGTAGAATGAGTTTGGGAGTGTTCCTCCCTCTGCTATATTTTGGAAGAGTTTGAGAAGGATAGGTGTTAGCTCTTCTCTAAATGCTTGATAGAATTCGCCTGTGAAGCCATCTGGTCCTGGGCTTTTGTTTGTTGGAAGATTTTTAATCACAGTTTCAATTTCAGTGCTTGTGATTGGTCTATTCATATTTTCTATTTCTTCCTGAGTCAGTCTTGGCAGGTTGTGCATTTCTAAGAATTTGTCCATTTCTTCCAGGTTGTCCATTTTATTGGCATAGAGTTGCTTATAGTAATCTCTCATGATCTTTTGTATTTCTGCAGTGTCAGTTGTTACTTCTCCTTTTTCATTTCTAATTCTATTGATTTGAGTCTTCTCCCTTTTTTTCTTGATGAGTCTGGCTAATGGTTTATCAATTTTGTTTATCTTCTCAAAGAACCAGCTTTTAGTTTTATTGATCTTTGCTATCGTTTCCTTCATTTCTTTTTCATTTATTTCTGATCTGATTTTTATGATTTCTTTCCTTCTGCTAACTTTGGGATGTTTTTGTTCTTCTTTCTCTAATTGCTTTAGGTGCAAGGTTAGGTTGTTTATTCGAGATATTTCCTGTTTCTTAAGGTGGGATTGTATTGCCATAAACTTCCCTCTTAGAACTGCTTTTGCTGCATCCCATAGGTTTTGGGTCGTCGTGTCTCCATTGTCATTTGTTTCTAGGTATTTTTTAATTTCCTCTTTGATTTCTTCAGTGATCACTTCGTTATTAAGTAGTGTATTGTTTAGCCTCCATGTGTTTGTATGTTTTACAGCTTTTTTCCTGTAATTGATATCTAGTCTCATAGCATTGTGGTCGGAAAAGATACTTGATACAATTTCAATTTTCTTAAATTTACCAAGGCTTGATTTGTGACCCAAGATATGATCTATCCTGGAGAATGTTCCATGAGCACTTGAGAAAAATGTGTATTCTGTTGTTTTTGGATGGAATGTCCTATAAATATCAATTAAGTCCATCTTGTTTAATGTATCATTTAAAGCTTGTGTTTCCTTATTTATTTTCATTTTGGATGACCTGTCCATTGGTGAAAGTGGGGTGTTAAAGTCCCCTACTATGATTGTGTTACTGTCGATTTCTCCTTTTATGGCTGTTAATATTTCCCTTATGTATTGAGGTGGTCCTATGTTTGGTGCATAAATATTTACAATTGTTATATCTTCTTCTTGGATTGATCCCTTGATCATTATGTAGTGTCCTTCTTTGTCTCTTCTAGTAGTCTTTATTTTAAAGTCTATTTTGTCTGATATGAGAATTGCTACTCCAGCTTTCTTTTGGTTTCCATTTGCATGGAATATCTTTTTCCATCCCCTTACTTTCAGTCTGTATGTATCTCTAGGTCTGAAGTGGGTCTCTTGTAGACAGCATATATATGGGTCTTGTTTTTGTATCCATTCAGCCAGTCTGTGTCTTTTGGTGGGAGCATTTAGTCCATTTACATTTAAGGTAATTATTGATATGTATGTTCCTATTCCCATTTTCTTAATTGTTTTGGGTTCGTTATTGTAGTTCTTTTCCTTCTGTTGTGTTTCTTGCCTAGAGAAGTTCCTTTAGCATTTGTTGTAAAGCTGGTTTGGTGGTGCTGAACTCTCTCAGCTTTTGCTTGTCTGTAAAGGTTTTAATTTCTCCATCAAATCTGAATGAGATCCTTGCTGGGTAGAGTAATCTTGGTTGCAGGTTTTTCTCCTTCATCACTTTAAGTATGTCCTGCCACTCCCTTCTGGCTTGTAGAGTTTCTGCTGAGAGATCAGCTGTTATCCTGATGGGGATTCCCTTGTGTGTTATTTGTTGTTTTTGCCTTGCTGCTTTTAATATGATTTCTTTGTGTTTAATTTTTGACAGTTTGATTAATATGTGTCTTGGTGTATTTCTCCTTGGATTTATTCTGTATGGGACTCTCTGTGCCTCCTGGACTTGATTAACTATTTCCTTTCCCATATTAGGGAAGTTTTCAACTATAATCTCTTCAAATATTTTCTCAGTCCCTTTCTTTTTCTCTTCTTCTTCTGGAACCCCTATAATTCGAATGTTGGTGCGTTTAATGTTGTCCCAGAGGTCTCTGAGACTGTCCTCTGTTCTTTTCATTCTTTTTTCTTTATTTTGCTGTGCAGCAGTTATTTCCACTATTTTATCTTCCACCTCACTTATCCGTTCTTCTGCCTCAGTTATTCTGCTATTGATCCCATCTAGAGTATTTTTTATTTCATTTATTGTGTTTTTAATCGATGCTTGATTCGTCTTTAGTTCTTCTAGGTCCTTGTTAACTGTTTCTTGCATTTTGTCTATTCTATTTCCAAGATTTTGGATCATCTTTACCATCATTATTCTGAATTCTTTTTCAGATAGACTGCCTATTACCTCTTCATTTGTTAGGTCTGGTGGGTTTTTATCTTGCTCCTTCTCCTGCTGTGTGTTTTTCTGTTTTCTCATTTTGCTTATGTTACTGTGTTTGGGGTCTCCATTTTGCAGGCTGCAGGTTCGTAGTTCCCGTTGTTTTTGGTGTCTGTCCCCAGTGGCTAAGGTTGGTTTAGTGGGTTGTGTAGGCTTCTTGGTGGAGGGGACTACTGCCTGTGTTCTGGTGGATGAGGCTGGATCTTGTCTTTCTGGTGGGCAGGTCCACGTCTGGTGGTGTGTTTTGGGGTGTTTGCGGACTTTTTATGATTTGAGGCAGCCTCTCAGCTAATGGGTGGCGTTGTGTTCCTGTCTTGCTAGTTGTTTGGCATAGGGTGTCCAGCACTGTAGCTTGCTGGTCGTTGAGTGAAGCTGGGTGCTGGTGTTGAGATGGAGATCTCTGGAAGATTTTCGCCGTTTGATATTATGTGGAGCTGGGAGGTCTCTTGTGGACCAGTGTCCTGAAGTTGGCTCTCCCACCTCAGAGGCACAGCACTGACTCCTGGCTCCTCAATTTGGGATGATTTGTTGTCTATTCATGTATTCCACAGATGCAGGGTACATGAAGTTGATTGTGGAGCTTTAACCCGCTGCTTCTGAGGCTGCTGGGAGAGGTTTTCCTACCTGATTCTTGATGTTCCCTCAGGCCTGTCCCCTTTCTTAGAGGTCATTGGGCCAAATAAAAGGGCCTGGAAGGTGGGATGGTGTTCTTTATCTACTCCTTTTCCACAGCCAGCCTTCCAGCCTGGTAGCTAAGACACAGGATGTGGCTCCATCTCAGCAAGGGAGACACTTCCTGGTTCCTGCTGCCGTTCCCTGCCCTGGGGAGTAAGGAGTGGCCTCTGCGGGCAGCTTCCCTCTCTGCACAAGTTCCTTAAAGCCTGACTTTTAGGTAGCCCCAAACCTCTTTTATCCCAGGCTTCCCACACCATGGAAGCGGCTCCTAGGCACATTTCTATAATGGCCAAGAGAGAAATTTTCCAAGAGCTGCAGCACTTCTCAGTTTTGCCTCAAGGTGTCCTGTCCTCCTATCTCACAGCCCATGTGGTTGGCAGAGATGGGCGCACAGTGCTGGCTTAGAGCCCCCAAATCCCAGTTCCCCTCTCTCCCTGAGCTCCAAGACCTGACCCCTTGTAACCAGCGAGTGACCACATGCCCCGCCTGTCCCCCCGCCTTGTTTCAGAGCCCCGAGGGCAGCTATGACCTCAACTCTAACGACCCTGACCCCATGCCCCACCCGGATGTGGAGAATGGCAACCACCACGGTACGAGATGTGCAGGAGAGATCGCTGCCGTGCCCAACAACAGCTTCTGTGCCGTGGGAGTGGCGTATGGGAGCCGCATAGCAGGTACCTCCAGTCCAGCCTCGGTACATTCCTCCTGTGACAGCTGTCCATCCTCTGTCCCTCCCCCATGAATTCCAACCCGACTTTATTTCACTCTCAACACACAGCAGAAAGCAAAGGTTAAGCTTATAAATAGGTGTCTGCAGGACATATCGGTTCATTGATTTTTTTTCAATGCACTGTGTTTCCAACATGTTTTTAGCAGTGAACCCCACTGTATAAAACAGCTGAAAGTATGAAATGCTCTGGATGGGAGATGGAGGCCCAAGCCCCACCTACCCAGGCGACTCTTCCCTTTTTCTGATCACGGTTATGCCCTGTCAATGCTCAGCTCATTGTGATGATAACTCCTTGTACTCATCCATGCTGTGTTTGTATTTTCATGGTTTACCAAGTGCCTCCTGGTCTGCCCTTCTTCCTTGACCGCCGTGTGTCTGTGGAGGCCCCTCTCCCTTCTCCCAGCTCTCCAGTTCCCAGCCCTTCTGATGGTCACCGGCTGCTCTCCATCCTTTCAGGAGAGCGGAGCAGCCCTGGCCCCCGCTGGGGTGGTACTACAGCTCCTCTGCCTCTTGGTCTTTGTCCATCGAGGCAGAAGGTGAAGGGGATGAATGGGGACACGCTGTCCGCGTGATTCCTCATAAATGCTTGGGACCTGCATTTTCGAGGTTGGAATAGATTGGCTGTATTCCTCTTACACTCCAGCAGAGGTCAGCAGCCCTCTCTGTGAATGGGGCTACAGAGGGAGCCAGAAACTTTCAGGGCCCAAGTCCCTTCTGAAAGCTCCATTCCGCCCTATGTGGTCACCAGGATGTGACCCACCCCATTTTATTGGGTGAGATCAGGCATCCACGAGAGGAGTAATGCTGATGAGTACCATCTATTGAATGCCCTGTGTGTGTCAGGCACCGCTGCAGTGTTTTACATGGTGAAGGGTGCACGTAAGAAGGGGACCCTGGATTCCCCACGTTCTAGACTCTGCATCTTCCCACCGGACCCCAGGACCCTTAAAGTCTAAGATGTAGCATTATGTTAAAAAATATTTCTGGACAGGTACATGCACATGGTATAAAAATTCAAAAGATCCAGGAGCACTTAGACGGAAAAGTAAGTCTCCGCCGGGGGGCCCCCCAGCACCCAGCTCCCCGTCTAGGGGACCAGCATTATTGAGCCGGTATGGCCTTCACCGCCTAGGTATCCGGGTACTGGATGGACCCCTGACAGACAGCATGGAGGCTGTGGCGTTCAACAAGCACTATCAGATCAATGACATCTACAGTTGCAGGTGAGGCGGAGCCAGGAACGAGGTGAGGGGCCGGAGGCTCGGGCACTGGGCGAATCCTCCAACCAGAGAACAGCAGGATGGGCTGACTCGGGCAGGGCCCAGCGGGGCTCTCCCCACTGGGTTCAGCCTGTAAGTCCACTGCCCTCATTTCTCCAGACCCCCAGCGTCTGGGTTCTCAGTCTTAAGCCCCACGTCACCCCAGTACAGGTTGCCAAATGAGGAGTGCTCCATCCTGCCTCGTGTTTATCTGATTATCAAACTCAGAAGGCTCTGGAAGAAATTGGGCATTCCTTTCCAACCACAGCGGAGCTGGACACCCAGCACCAGGCCCCCTCACACCACCCCCCAGAAACACACCTGCAGCTCCGGGTTATGGTTATGGCAGGGAGGGGGTGTTTGATAAGGAGGGGCTGAGGCTGGGCTGCCCCCCAGCACTGATGGCACCTGCTCTTCCCCAAACAATGTCTCCTGTAAATGCACGGCATTATCCACATGGACATTTCCTTTCAGAGAGAGAATGGAGAACTCCTCAGACCCGAGAGCTTTCACAGATACTTCCTTCCCTGTGCTCTGCCAGCAAGCCTAGCGTTAGATCCCTAGGTCCCACCCATCTCTACCACTCTGTACTCCCCGGGGACCTGAGAAAGGGTTTTTAGGGTCTGGTTAAAGTAGTCGTAAACTGGGAAAGTGTCCAAGGACAAGAAGAACTTTAGCACGTACTTCTGTTTTCCACTTTGGAGTGAGGGCTGGACCTTTGACCCCTATGTCCTTTCATCGTGGGAGCCCTTGGGAGGAGAGGAAGGGCCCAGGCGGAGGGATGGCCAGCTGAGGCTGGGGGGCCTGGGTGGGCAGCCACAGCCTGGCTCTGGCTCTTCCCACTGGGTATCTCTCAACAGCTGGGGACCAGATGACGATGGAAAGACGGTGGACGGTCCCCATCAGCTTGGGAAGGTAACTGGGGACCGCGTGGAGACTTTGGAGATCTAGGACCCGGTCTTCATTCCGTTCCTGGAGCTGCTCCCGCCCCACCCCCGTTTGCAGGGCCACACCTACCATGTAGACCGGGCACCTCCTCTGGGGAGAGCGCTCCTGACCTGGGGTTGGGGGAGTGTGGAGGACGTTCTCAGAGAGAACTGGAGCAGTGCTCTGAGGTTGTTTCACTCTGGTTGTGTGCTTGGCTCCCCATTTCTGGCCCTACCCTCTCTGATAAGCAGAGCCTGTCCACCATACAGCTGTTCCGCTAACAGCCTCTTCCCCTTGAGTCCATCTTTAAATCTCTTTCTCCCATGTCCAGTGCCCTTGGCTTTTTTTCTTTTCCTTCTAGAAGGGGAGGAAAGAATGAGCAGCATGGAGGTTGGGGTCTTCCTATGAACTCCTCAGCTGACCTGGACGTTTTGCCCCTCAGGCTGCCTTGCAACACGGGGTGATCGCTGGCCGCCAGGGCTTTGGGAGCATCTTCGTGGTAGCCAGTGGCAATGGGGGCCAGCACAACGACAACTGCAACTACGATGGCTACGCCAACTCCATCTATACAGTCACCATAGGTAGTGGCCTGACGGCCCCAAGTGTGCATGTGTGCTCACGCCTGTGGGTGTGAGAGAGACTCTCAGTGGTGACGGGACCGTGTATGTGGGTGTGCCCCCAGCTTCCATGTGTCTGTCTAAAACTGTACGCATGATCTTCTCTTCAGGCTCTGATAGTTAGGAGGGACTAGCCCTGCTCTCAGAGGATGTCAGGACTTCCTTAGAAGTCATACCCCGGAGCACTTTCCACCCATCATCTGGGATACCCAGCCCAACCCCCCGCCTCCACTCCCCACAGCTGCTTAGGCCTCTGCTTTGCCTTTCTTCCATGGGTCCCTTCCCTCCTGCTTGAAGCCTTCCCTGACCCCCAAATGCCCTTTACCTGTGCTCCCTCCCATAGCATTTACCATCCCGGTTGTTTTCATTTACTTACCCGACCTCCTCCCTGACCATGGGCTCCTTGAGATCAGGCCTGTGCCCTTCTCCCATGGCCCCCATGCCTCACACAGTGCGCGACTCACGGTAGGTAATTGGTAAATGTTGAGGAAAATGCATGTGCGAATGGATGAGTAGGTATTGAGGTGGAACGCCCCCCAGGTTCACCCTGGAGCCTGTTGAAAGAATGGTCTTAGGGCGCAGAATACCCTCTGCCATTTGAGGCTGCCTGTCCTGGTGAGGAGTGTGGGTACTTGAAGGACTTGGACCACTGAGATCATTTTTTAAACTCAGGACAACCCCCCGGGTGATAACTCAGAGATGACTCTGATGTTGTCAGGCCCTTATCTCTGCTCCCATTTCCCCTACTCTGTCCCCAGGTGCTGTGGACGAGGAGGGACGGATGCCTTTCTATGCAGAGGAGTGTGCCTCCATGCTGGCGGTCACCTTCAGCGGTGGGGACAAGATGCTCCGGAGCATCGTAAGTGCCCCCGCCGGGACCTCGGGTTCCTCTTCCCTAGCAGATCTGTGTCCCTAAGGGTCTGCCTCTGTTGGAAGAATGGAGCTGAGGACTCTAAATATATCTGTGTAAAGGGGTTTTATCTTTAAAAATTTAACTTACAGGGCTTCCCTGGTGGCGCAGTGGTTGAGAGACCGCCTGCCAATGCAGGGGACACGGGTTCGTGCCCCGGTCCGGGAAGATCCCACATGCCGCGGAGCGGCTGGGCCCGTGAGCCATGGCCGCTGAGCCTGCGCGTCCAGAGCCTGTGCCCCGCAACGGGAGAGGCCACAACAGTGAGAGGCCCGCGTACCGCAAAAAAAAAAAAAAAAAAATTTAACTTACAAATATGCATGTTATCATAGGAATCACTCTATCACATTGATTAAGTATCACATTGAGGGCTTCCCTGGTGGCGCAGTGGTTGAGAGTCCACCTGCCGATGCAGGGGACACGGGTTCATGCCCCGGTCCGGGAGGATCCCACATGCCACGGAGTGGCTGGGCCCGTGAGCCATGGCCACTGAGCCTGCGCGTCCGGAGCCTGTGCTCCGCAACGGGAGAGGCCACAACAGTGAGAGGCCCGCGTACCGCAAAAAAAAAAAGTATCACATTGATTGAAATGTCTTCCTTTGGTAGAATATGGTCTTTGGCTAAATTTCTGTGACCTTTATGAAAAAAGGATCATCATTCCACTGCTATGCAGCCTTTATGTCAATACCGTGAGCTCTGTTCCTGTTCCTCCTTGGGAGTAAAGCTAGAGGTTGTCGGCCCTGAATGGGCAGGAAAAGGAGTCAGGAATGTCTCAGTCAGCCCGAGAGACAGCTCTTTCCTTGGAGCTGGAACTGGAGCCACAGCAAACAAGAGGTTGGAGCAAGGGAGTGGCGTTTCTCAAGCTGTGGGAACCTGTGAAAGAATTCAGGGTCCAGTGCCTACACCCAGCTGGCTGAGCTCCATCCCGTCATCCTAGAGCTCCCTGCCTGTCCCCAGTTCCCCTAACAGAGTGATCCGGGGACAAGGGGCTCTCTGGCAGAGCTGGGCTGCAGCCAGGTGGTGTCACGTTTCTCCAGTGGCTCTGGGTTGGGAGCACTCTCCGGGGCCATTGGGAATTCGGCTGCTTCCTCTGGCTCAGATTCACTTTCCCAGACTGAAATTCTGTTTTGCCACTAAATGACTTCTGGTCAGCACAGTGTTTTAAGGCTCAGGGCCCGGTGACCCCAGCCCCTTTCCCCACCCCGTGGGCAGGAGGCTTCACTCAGCAGGTGGGGGTCTGGGTGCAGAGGGCACCGCCCACGCCCACCCCAGGCCAGGCTGGGTTGGGAGGAAGAGCAGGAACATCCTGGCAGAACTCTCAGGAACCCGCTCGACCCGGCCCCAGCGAGGGACCATGAAGGCTGGCGAGCATAATGGTTCCTCTCACTGTGCGCTGCCTGCCTTTCTCCTCCTGACGCAGCTCCGCATCTCACCCCCACCCCTACCACGTTCCATCTGAGCTATAATTTGTGTGGAAATGAAAAGAGAGTTTGTTTAGCCAGGCTCCCATCTTTGGGACGCTCTTGCCTTGGAAACCAGTTGCCAGTTTGTGTTCAGTGATCAGCTCGGTGGGGCTGCCTTTCTGAGGGCGGGCACGGAGGTACAGGCTGCCCACCGTCTGCTGCCCGGAGCCCTTCCCGGCCCTTTCCAGTGGCTGCTCGGGGCTCCTGCCGCCACAGGCAAGTTCACGGGCCTCACAGCTACACACTAGGCTGTCAGTGTGAGGCTGTTTCCGTAACAGGAAAAAATCAACCTGCTCCCTGGCACAGACCAGGCTTTCCACCCTCACTGAGACCTCCACTTGGAGAGTTTTTGCCTCCTCTTCCGTGCGCACGATGTCTGAGTGAAAATGACATCTCTTGGCAGCTGCTGTAACAGCTGGAAGGCGAGCAGTGAGTACAGTGGAGAAAGGGCAGCTCTTGAGAGAAGTTAGCACCTTGGTATCTGACCCAGGAGAGAAGCGTGGAAGAAGATTTTCTGGTCTTAGCATGGGCCCACCGCCTAGAGCAGATTTAGGCAGGGCTCCCCTCGGCTAAACCCTCTGTAGCTCCAGGGTGGATTAGAGCCTGAAAAGAACTGGATGCCAGACAGATGCCGTGTCTCCCTGAGCCCCGCTGTCACCTCCCACATCAGGACCACAGGTGGAGAAGGGGGGACTCATGGAAACCACCCGAGGCACCAGGCCCAGAGCAGGGAGGCAGCTCGGCCTGTGGATCGCCCCGGGCCAGGGTGGGCAAGGGGTGTAGATGCTACACCCATACTGAGCCCACGGGTGGGCAAGGGGACAGCTTCCTCTCCCTGGAAACACACTCCCTTTGTTCGCACGGATGTCACCCCAGGCCCTGTCGCTGAGCTGCCAAGTTGGATTTCCTCAACTGGTGCCGTCACCGTTGTCCCCGCTCCAGCTGGGGCCCAGGAGCTCCCGGCCACTTCCTCTGTCTCCAAGGGCTGCGGGGGCTGGAGGGGTGGGGCTGGGGCTGGGTGGAGGATTTGGGAAGGGGTCACCAGAGGAGCCGGAATCAGTAAACCATCCTCTGCACGTGAGGCCTCTAGCTCCTTTCCGCCCCCTCCCCCACCGTAACCAGACCCGCAGAGTAACTTTTTAATTCTTCTCAACTCTCTAGAGATTCTCTTGTCAGGCGAAGAAGAAGGAAGAATCTCCTTCGTCCCGACCTGCTAGACATTCAGCTCTCGCAACGGAAGGGCCCCCGGAGGCTCGCGCTGCGGCCCAGCCCCGCACCCCTCCCTCCACAGCACCTGGGAACTCAGTCCCTAACCCAGTCCCCGTCCTCTCCATTCCGCTTCCCAGGTGACCACAGACTGGGACCTTCAGAAGGGCACAGGCTGCACCGAGGGCCACACGGGGACCTCAGCCGCGGCCCCTCTGGCAGCCGGCATGATAGCCCTGATGCTGCAGGTGCGGCCCTGCCTCACGTGGCGTGACGTCCAGCACATCATCGTCTTCACAGCCACCCAGGTGAGATCCTCGCGGGTGGACAAATAGCCTGGCCCAGCCCACGTCAGACTTTCGGTCCCAAGGACTCGGAGGTTTCAGGAGGCTTCAGATTCTAGGTGTCCCAGACGTTAGGTGCCAAATCCCATCCAGAGTTGCGTGTGCACGGAACAAGTGTGGGGACCCCACCAAGACCACAGACCTAAATTCACTCGCACCTGTTCTGCTGCTGCCCTTTTACCTGCAAAGGAGAGCTCTGGCTGGGCTCCTGACTCTGGAGCCTGGGGCTCCTGGCTCCCTCTCTAGAAACAGGCCATTGGGCTGGTGCCATCACAGGCCTTTGCCCTTTTGTCCCAGCTTTTCTTGGGGAATCCATTCCTAGCAGCCTTGGTGGGAGAGTCTGGACTGGATCAGCTAGCAGGGCTAGCAGGGAAACTTAAAATCCAAGAGACTAACTGGGACCCCTGTCCTCTCAGTATGAGGATCGCCGCGCGGACTGGATCACCAATGAGGCCGGCTTTAGCCACAGCCACCAGCACGGGTTCGGCCTGCTCAATGCTTGGAGACTTGTGAACGCAGCCAAGGTGAATAGGTGTCCTGCGTGGAATGACGAAGGAGGTGGGGAGAATGCCTAAGACACTGCCTGGCACGTCGTAGGTGTTTAATAAATGCTCGTTCATCTGAGACCCATTTTACAAATGAAGAAGCAGGCTCAACACTATAATTAAAGTTTCTAAACTATCGGTGGAGAGTAAATGGGACCTGAGGATCGTTGGGAGCCCTCAGGGTGTTCTGACCCTCATCTGCCATCCTGGACACAGCATTTCCTTGCTTTGGTGCCATAGGGAGCAGTCCAGGTGGTCCACAGGAGCCTCAGGAGCAAAAGGAGGTGGTGAGGAGGGAGAAATAAAAAGAGCAGCGCCCTAGGGGCCAAGTAGATGAGAGTGGGTGTGTGGGGTTCATCTTGTTTGTTCATTCGCCATCCCCTCTTCCTTTCATAGATCTGGACGTCTGTCCCTTACTTAGCTTCCTACGTCAGCCCCATGTTGAAAGAGAACAAGGCTATCCCACTGTCCGCCCGCCCCCTGGAGGTCCTGTGGAATGGTAAGCAGTCAGCAGAAAGGGGGTTAATCGTGGGCCTGAGGTTTGGGGCGGGGTGATGGAGAAGCTAAACTCATCCTCCCTGCCGGATCCTACCCCCTTCCTTTATGAGCTGAGCTCCAGCCAAACCTGTGGAGTTTTCTTTGACCATTTTAGGACATGTTGCTGCTTCTGAGTTGGCTGGCCCCCTGGCTGCTTAAATGAGACCTTTCTCCTGAGTTACTGGTGGTGGAAAGGAGCTGCCGAGCAAGCGATTAGGAAGGCTGGTGGGAGGGCTGGGACTGGGACCTGGGAGACAAGGCACGAGCTGAAAGACTTTCCTTTGACTTCCATGCTAGGAACTTGCCAGACGATTCTCTGCAACCTGGTGGCCTTTGGATGGAATGAGGGAGTTGAGAATGTCTTCCTTTGATTCTCAGGCTTGTCTAATACAGAGAGAGTCAGCTGGGGCCTGTAGGGGGAGGACAGAGGAGTCCCCAGAGGGCTCCCTAGACTGTGGTGGCCCTCCCTCTGCCCACGTGTCCATCACACCTGGGGCCACTAGGACTATCCGAAGGGGTGAGGGCCGTGTGTTGTCAGTCAGAGATGTCATCTTACGTTCAGCACAGAGGTTGAACCCCTTCCCAGAGAAGAGGGCTGCTGGATTGGGATACTTGAGCAAGAGGATCTTCTGTCTGCAGATTTCCCGGACTTCCCACTGGGGAGTTTTCCCTACCTCCAGTTCCTTGGGGATTTTTTTCCTCAAGGATTTTTGACAGGCAGAGTTATTCACTAATTTTTGTGAAGATTGGAGCATGTCATGCTTTGTACCCAAATGGAACTGTTTTCGCATTTCCCATCCTCCTAGGAAGTGTTCAGACCAGAACAATGGCAAAAGGAAGAATGGCCAAAGATGGGAGCATGGAGGAGAGGGTGGAGACGGCATCCCTGGGGTGGAGGTTTCACTGGGAATAGTCCCGTTGTCTGTCTCCCTAACCATGTCCAGCACTTGCCCAGTTTCCCCTCTACGTGGAAGGAAATCCATGGGCCCAGTTCATTGCATTTTCCGTAAAAGGAATGCTATCTTGGAAAGGGCATAAAGCATCAGCCAAGGCAGAGAAGTGCAGGAACATTCCCAGGAATGCAGTTCAGTAGGAACCTCGGGGCTGTGCACTTGCCTGTCTTGGGGACAGTATGTCTTTTAACTTTTACCTCCCATCCAGGGCTGCTAGCCCGCAATCGCATCCATCAAATGAGCGGGTCGACTTAGGGTCCTTCCCAGCTTCATCATCTTCTGCTTCCCACTAACCAGGGATGTTCCCCGGCATGTCTAACAAACTTCCCTCGGTATAGAGGCATCTGGCAGCTGCTTGTTTGTCACTAGGAAGCAAGAGAAAGAAGGACAGATTGTCCTGGGCAGAGGAGAGTGGGAGGTGGGATAGTGGGGAGAGAAGGATGGAGAGAAGGGAGATGAAGCCTCAGCGAGTTTTGCTAATGGAGCCCTTCGTTGGTTTGGAGGGCAGCAAGCGGACTGCCGAGCTTCAAGGTCAGCAAAGGTGTCTTCCCCTCTGTTGTGACTCCATCCACCCCTGAGCAGACAGAACTGAAGGTCCACGCTTGTGGGCGTGCTTGGAGGCTGCAGAAAGTTCACATAGAGCTGAGCAACTTAGTCCCGGACAGTTAGTAAACCTCTTTCCCTATAGCCAAGCGACAGTCTTTCCCACCAAGACCCGGGCGAGTCAGTGTCCAAGGGCTGGAAGGTGAATTTTTTTTGTAAGGTAGAAGAAACTGAGCATCCCTGAGATGGAAAAGGGGTGCAATACCACTAAGACTCTGGAGCAGTGGTGTCCAAGAGAACTTTCTACAATGATGAAAATGTTCTCTATCTGTGCTGTGCAATTCATGTGGGGCTATTGAAGATTTTAAATGTGGCTCGTGTGGCTGAGGAACTAAATTTGTGTGTTATTGTAATTGAATTTAAATAGCCACATGTGGCTGGTGGCCACCTTCTTGGGCAGGGCAGCTCCAGAGCAAGACAGGAGGAGGATGTAGGGGGAAGGGGATTGGAGCCCCTGGTTCCTTAAGCTCTGACTCTGGGTCTGAAATCTACCAGAGGGTGGGAGGAAGGGCGGGGTTTGGGAGGAGTATCCAAAACACAAGGGAGCCTGTGTGTATTTACAGAAGATTCCTGAACACCACTTGCAATTACCCTTTTATCCTTGTTTGCAGCCCGAGTGCTGGCTCCCCCTCTGGCCATGCTTGAGTCCTGTTCCTTCCTGGCTCTGAATCTTCCTCTTCTGCCCAGTCTTTCTCTCCCCACTGATTCCTCCTCCTTCAAACACCCTCCGAGCGTCTGTTAGGAAACACCTTTAAGTCCCTGCCCCCCTCAACCAGTAACCTTTTCAAATGAATTAACCAAAGCAGTTGCTCGCCTTTTTCACACCCTCTCCACCGCTGAAGACTTAACTCCATCACTCACAACGCCCGTCTCCTGCTCAGACCCAGGGGCCAGCTCACAGCCCATCCTTCTCAGCCCTCTTGTTCTCTGACCAGACTAAGGAGACCTGTGTGGCAGCCTCCCTCCTCCTGCGGCTGCAGTGACCTCCTTTGCTCCGTGGCCCTCTTCTGGCTTCTCTGCGCAAGGAACTTGGTTTTTCTGTTCGCTCTCCTCACTACTCCCAAACCATGAGTGCCTTCTACGACTCATTCCATGGTCTTGACCCTCCCTCTACAGTTTTCTCCCTCAACGGCGCAGCTGTGTTTATGGCTTCAGCTGCCACCTCTCCACAAATGATTCCTAGATCAACTTCTCTTATTCTGATCCCTAACCAGTGAGAGAGGTAGAGATTTTTCTAGCTTCCACAAGATTATGGGCAAATAAATCCCTGGGATCTTCGGGGCGGGGTGGGGCAGGGAGAGGGCGGTTGAAAAAGACCCCAGTTTGCCAAAGGCAAAATAATATGATGATCATCATCAGCTAAGATTTGAGTGCTTTTTTAGGTGCCAAGCACTGGCTTAAGGATTAACTCATTTAATTCTAATAAAATAATTCTCGTGTTGCCCCATGGCTGGCCACCCAAGTCCCTGTACACCCCAGTAAGGAAATGCATGTAACGTGCCACAACGTACACATGCTAACACAGACAAGCACTCGCGGGGCTCCTTTTGGATTCCATTCTGTTCTGTCGTGCTCTATAACGTGTCATTTACTCTCTGTTAGGCCCTTATCTTCCATGTTAACACTCTCCTTCAACTATGCCAGGAATATTTTCCTCCGTCTTTCTATTCCTAAATCGCTGTGAGCTGTTGGATATCCCATCAATACATTACATTTAAAATGTACAGCATCTTAGATTTCATTATCGCCTATCGAAAGCCAGCTTGCTTTCCAAGCTTCTCTCATTTCCGTCTGTGCCATCACCATTCCCTAGGCTCCCAAACTTGAAACTCGGGAGTTTTCAATCCCACTGTGTCCCTGGCCTCTCCCCAGGTCTTCCTCTAGCCCTCGCAATTTTGTCTTTCATTTATTTCTCTGAAATGTCTCTTGATTGACTGACTCATTCATTCTACAAGTATGTGAGACCTACCTCATCCCAGGCACTGTACTAAGTTCTAGGGATTCAGAGATAAGACACGATTCCTGCCCTCAGAGAGCTGCTCCCAGTCTGGTAGGGAAGACAGTCCCTCCTGCAGGTAGAGCGCAGTGTTACAAGCACTGCCGTGGAGATGGCGCAGGTGCCTCTTGCCACCCGGGAAGACACAGGAGGGTTCTCAAAGCAACTGAGATTGACCCGAGTCCCACCAGGTAAGCTAGCCGGGGGAAGAGGCGAGGAAAGGGACATCCAGGCAGCAGGGGCAACACGTGCAGAGTCGACAGTATCTTCAGGGAGCGCAAGTCATGTGATGTGGCTGGAGCTTGGCTCCTGACTGGCAGAGGAAGACTGGAAACTCAGGTGGTAGGGCCACATGGAACTGTGTCTGCCATGGTAAGGAGTTTGGCCTTTATCTTGAAGTTTGTGGGGAGCCTTCGAGGTCAATTATCACCAATTGATGTTAGCAGTAAGGGAGAAGGAGAGCAGTCAGAGATTCCCGAGGCTTTACCTTTTAGAGATACATGGGAAATCTTCACCAATGAAAGGATGTGATGCCTGGCGATCCTGTCAAAAGAATCTGGGGGAGGGGCTTCCCTAGTGGTGCAGTGGTTGAGAGTCCGCCTGCCGATGCAGGGGACACGGGTTCGTGCCCCGGTCCGGGAAGATCCCACATGCCGCGGAGCGGCTGGGCCCGTGAGCCATGGCCGCTGAGCCTGCGCATCCAGAGCCTGTGCTCCGCAACGGGAGAGGCCACCACAGTGAGAGGCCTGTGTACTGCAAAAAAAAAAAAAAAAAGGTAGACTCCCAGGTGTCTTCTCCCATCCTTAGCAGCCTTATCCGGGCAGGAGTTGGGAAGTTTATTTTCCAGAGCCCAGGGCCCCAGGTACAGCAGAAAATAAGAGACAGAGAGTGTACCTTACAATGATAAACCATGAACTATGACAGGGACTCGTTACAGACAAAGAAACTAATTCTCATAGCTAGTAAATGGCAGAGCTGGGATTTGGACCCAGGCTGGGTGGTTCCAGAGCCCATGCCATTAGCACCAGCAGGCACAAGAGTTGAGAAAGGGTTTATTTCACCGGCAGTGAAAGCACAGAGTCCTAACCACTGAACAGCCAGGGAATTCCCCCGCTCTTTCTTCTTTGATCAGTTATCCACGCTCACATCGGCTTACCCTTAGAATCAAGCATTTTAGCTGGGCTTCATGTCACCTGTTCCTTCTTCCTACTCTGATTCAGCCTACCCACAGCTGTTAAGAGTAACCTTCCTTTAGCACTTTTTTTTTTAAACTCTGTCCTTGCTCGATAATCTCTAATAGCTCTCAGTTGCTTGTTTAAAATAAAAATTTTAAAGCCCTTACCATGCTAGGTCCCCTGCCCATACTTTCATATTCTCTCTGAGCTTCTTCATCTGTGAAATGGGGGTACTGCTCTCTGCTTTGCCTGTCAGCATGAATTAATGAGAGGAAAGTTGCTTTGGAAAGAATCATTTCTCATTGCAGCCTAATTTCTTAATATTCCCCAATTGAATCTTCTACTTCAGTAGTTTGGTGGGGTTTTTTGTTTGTTTGTTTGTTTGGGTTTTGTTTTTTTGACTTTTTATTTTGAAATAATTGTAGATTCACAGGAGGTTGCAAAGAAATGTTCAGGGAAGTCCTGTGCACCCTTCTCCTGATGTTAAATGTCTTAATTCTAGGACAATAGCAAAACCAAGAAAATGATATTGGTCCAATCCAGAGCACTTACTCAGATTTCACCAGTTAGACTCATATTTCTGTGTGTGTGTGTCTGTAATTTTACCACATGTAGAGCCTTGTGTAATCACCACCACAGCCAATATCCAGAACCATAGCATCCCAAGACTCCTCAGTGCCACCCCTTTATGGCCACACCCGTCCCCTCTGCACCATCCCTAGCACCTGGCAACCACTAATCAGTTCTCCATCGCTACAGTTATGTTCTTCATGAATATTATGTAAATGAAATCACACACTGTGTATCCTTTTGATATTGGCTTTTTTTTCATTCAGCACAATTTCCTTGAAATGTATTCACTTCAGTAGTTTTTCTTTTAATTTGTATTTCCTTCAGTATGAAACTTGTTCACGTCCACCTCTGCCTTTCTACATGCCACGTCCCCTTCTAGAATACCCTCTACCAACACTCTCCACCAATCGTATTCACTTCCTCCCTCAGAGTGTGTCTCACGGCTGCGTGCCTAAACCCATCTGACTCATCTCTGTTCTAGCATCAGTTATGTAGACCGCATACCATATCATTTTCCACTTGCACATAGAAGGCAGAGACCATGTCCAACTTTTCTTTATATTCCCAGCAGCTAGCACGGTGCCTGAAATGTAGGAGGTACTCAGTAAATTATTTTTTGGGTGAATGAATGTTCGAAATTGCTCCGTTTGGTTCTTCCGTTGTGTCTTGGGTATGTGTTGTCCTCCCAACTGGACTCTGAACTAGATTGTAAATTTGAAAGCAGCAACTGCATTCCATTTACGAGTGTACACGAGGTTCAGTCAGGGTTGCCAAAGATATTTGTATGTGTCTCCCATGAGTATGTTCCTTTGTCTCTTGGGGTAAAGTGAGGGCGTGTTTGTGGGGCTGGTTTCCCAGCTGCCCAGCCTGACTTCCCACAGTCAGCAGGATGGACCTGGAGATGTCGGGGCTGCAGACCCTGGAGCACGTGGCCGTGACAGTCTCCATCACTCATCCACGACGTGGCAGCTTGGAACTGAAGCTGTTTTGCCCCAGTGGCATGATGTCTCTTATTGGCACCCCCCGCAGCTTGGACTCGTACGTACACGTGCCCTCACCTGAGCTCTCTCTGCGACAAGGGCCTTTTCCAGGAAAAGATATGGGAGGAGTGGACACTGGCACGGTCCTAAGCTACCGTGGCACTGGTATTACCTGCTTTGTTCAAGTGCTTACAATGTGCTCAGCACTGCACTTGAAGTATAGTTTTTTTTTTTTTTTTACATCTTTATTGGAGTATAATTGCTTTACAATGGTGTGTTAGTTTCTGCTTTATAACAAAGTGAATCAGTTATACATATACATATGTTCCCATATCTCTTCCCTCTTGCGTCTCCCTCCCTCCCTCCCACCCTCCCTATCCCACCCCTCCAGGTGGTCACAAGTTTCTTTAATCCTAGTAAGGACGATGCAGGGTAGACTTTGTAACCCTTTACAAATGAGGAAACAAGTCACAGAGCTAGTTAAGCGCCTGAGAGAATAACATTAAGCCTAGACCTATGGGACTCCCAAGCCCGTGTTCTCTCCACGTTTGCTTTTTCCACTACACTATGTTGACACAGGTCCCTCAGCCCCTGAGATCCCAGGGGCAAGGGCCAGCACTTGAGGGTCCTTCATGGCACCCTCCCGATGGCTGTAGCTCAGACAACAACTGCTACTACAGTAAGAAAATGCTTTTGGGCAAAGGGGTCAGTTCCCTGCTCCATGCCTTCCTCTGTCTCCTCTGTTCTTGCCCCAGGGACCCCAATGGCTTCAATGATTGGACCTTCTCCACTGTGCGGTGCTGGGGGGAAAGAGCGAAAGGGACCTACAGACTTGTCATCAGGGATGTAGGTAAGCCTGCCTGCCCCCCACCAGGGCCCTGCCTTTCGTGATTGTCATCTGGTCCCTCTGGATCTCAGAGTCCCCACAGAAATTGTCCCAGGTGGAAAACATAGGGTTGCCATCGGATCAAGAGGGTAGATGCCAAGATGTATGCCCCATCCAAAAAAACGGGCATTGATACCTAGAATTGTTCATTTATACTACCTCTCATATTCCTTGGAGAAGTGACTGATCCATTTTTCCTCAGGATAGCAACAAAAATTCCTTGTTGAAACCACATTTCAAGTTCTTTCACATATAACCATCCTCCGGCCAGCCCTGGTAGGCAGGTAAGGGCAGGACTAATTTTCACCGTTTTTTTTTTTTTTTAAACTGAGGCCCAACCAGAGGTTTTAAGTGACTTGTGTGAGGTCACACAGTATCTCAGTGAGGACTGGTAATTGAACCCAACCCTCCCAACTTCCAGCCAAGTTAGGTGTTCATCCCCAGACTGGTGGTTTTCAAACCTTCCTTTAATTTAGCTGGACTTTTTTTTTTTTTTTCCCAAGAAAAATCCCAGTTGAAACCCCAAAATATGTATGAAAGAGGCAAAACTTCTCCACTTGGGAGTGCCACCTTTCACCTCCGCCTTTCCATTCCTAAGGGCGCCCCGAGAGGCACGTCTGCAGTACCCTGGGGTCAGTGGGACACAGTTAGACAACTACTGTGGCCGTTCATGTGGTCTCTGAGTCCCTCTGGACGGCGGGGTGAGCAGGGCCTCTGCTGTCTGTGTGGCCAACAGCGGGGCGTGGCTCACGGACCGCCCTGCTTGCGGCTCTAGGAGATGAGACGTCCCAGGCCGGCATCCTCCGGCAATGGCAGCTGACCCTATATGGCTCTGTGTGGAGTCCAGTAGACATCAGGGACAGACAAAGGTAGGTGTAGACACATGTGTCAGAGGGAGGGGGACTCACGGGGGCAGGGAGAAGGCCACTTAGGGAGTGCCACCTCCCTGGGAACCCACAGTGTGGCCCTCCCCTGTTTGCTATGGGGCTTCCCTCTGTCTGGCTGTGAGGTGGGAGGATGGGTGAGGCAGGCGGTAGAGGAACCAAGCTGAGTAGGGCATCCTCGTCTCCTTTCTTCTCCACAGGTTACTAGAAAGTGCCATGAGTGGGAAATACCTGCACGATGGCTTCACACTGCCCTGCCCTCCCGGGCTGAAAATCCCAGAGGAAGATGGTTATACCATCACCCCTAACACCCTCAAGGTACGAGGGCCAAAACCCAAGCTGCAGGCAGGCAGGAATGTCCTGAGGGACGTGGTCCTTGGTGGGAGACTCAAGGTGACTTGGGGAGTGAGGTGTTGGGAAGACCTAGGTCCCCACTCTACAGGCTAAATCTCCAGGGCATCCCTTGTGTGTGGGGGGGAACAGGGGGAGTGGCTTGGGGTGGGAGGGGCAGCCCCTAGGGAGAGAGAGAGTTTCTGAGCTCATTGTTCTGGGAAACCACCCTTACATAGGTGTTTGGCTTTCCCCCAGACCCTGGTGCTGATAGGCTGTTTCGCCGTCTTCTGGACTATTTACTACATGCTGGAAGTATACTTGAGCCAGAGGAACGTGGCCTCTCACCCAGTTGGTAGGAGTGGACCCTGCCACCGGCCCCAGCGAAGCCGCACAGCCAAGGAGGAGGGGACAGAACTGGAATCAGTGCCCCTTTGCAGCAGCCAGGATCCAGGTGGCGTGGGGCTGGAGAGCGAGGGCCCTCCCGCCACCGCCGGGCTCCACGCCCCAGACCTGCTGGATCAAGGGGACTGGAGCCTGTCCCAGAGCAGGAGTGCCCTGGACTGCCCTCAGCACCTGCCCCCAGACCTGCTGCAGGGGAAGGAGGTGCAGATTTGCTGACCTCGGGCCTGACAGCCAGCGTGGGAGAGGCTCTAACTTCCTAAGACTGGGGAAGCTTGGAAAGCTGCTCCGCAGTCCCGGGAGCTCTGGGGAGAAGGCAGCCCTGATGCTTCCACCTGGGACCAGAGGCCTAAAGAGCACCCTCTGGCTAAAGACCACACTCAGGGAGGGCAAGGGCCTTCAGAAGGTACAAGTGGAGCCAGATTACAGTCTCGCAACAGCCATGGAACCTTCCTCCAACCCAATGGGAGTTTTTGGTGAGAAGGTCTCGGACAAGGGATTGGGGCCCCTGCTGGGCAGGCCTCCATCCGTGTTTCTCCAGGGCAGGCCAGTGGTGTTGGTCACAGGGACCCTCACCCACACATGGCCAGAAGAGCATCTCAGCAGAAACATCACTGGGGTCACTTGGGAAGAGGGCTTAGGGGTGGAGGCTGGGAAGAGCCCCGGATATGCCTGTCCTTGTAACGACCCAGGGGCCAGAAACAGCAGACTTTTCCTCTCTCCCCCTCACCTTCCAGCCTAAGCCTTGGACCTTGACCATATGGGCATGGCAGTCAACCCTCAGCTCAGCACACCTGCCCTGGAAGCAGCCGCCTCCATTAGCCCTGATCAGAAGCCAACCTTGAACACACCCCTGACCCCTTCACCATCACGCCCACCCTTCATCCTGAAGGATCGGTACGACGCACCTGGCAGGGCTAGGGCACATCCTGGGGGAGTCTGTGGCAGGACTGGGACAGGTGTCGGATCAGTCACTGCCCCCCCAGCCCTGCAACCACCCGTCTTCCTCTGCAAAGTGCTCAGGGAAATGGCCTTGCCTGCCGGAGGCCAGCCATCTGCCTGGCGGGCTGCGACTCTTCCTCCCATTCTTGGCCTCCTCCCCTCTTCTGAGCTAGTTGGTCGATTTGAATTTTTTTTTTTTTTTTAACGCTTAAGATTTGGTTTTCTCTTTTCACAGCAACATTTTGTTGAATTTCTTCTGCACAGCTTTTCCAAAATAAAAACCTTCCTCACAGTCCCGCCCCTTCCCGTCTCCTTTCTGCCGCCCCCCCAGAGCTACTGCAAGTCTCCAAGTTGCCGCTCTTTCCCTTCAGTCCCGAGATTCACCCTCCTCTTCCAGCCCCTGAAATCCTGGAACTCGAGGGGTCCTTCAGAGGATGGCAGCCAGGGACACACGTAAACCCGAGCTGCCTGCCTGTTCCCTGCTCAGATTTCCTGTAACCAGAACAGAAGTGATCGGGCAAATCAGACTCTGCCAGCCAGGCCTGAGAAAAGATTGATGTATTTTTTTTTTTCCTTTTGAATTTCAACCCCCAAAATATTCCAGCAAAATAATCGGGGGCGGTTGGGCTGGGTCTCCTTCTATGAGCATCAGCTGCCCAGGAGGACGGTGGACTTACCCACAGCCAGACCACCGCCAGCCCACGTCTCCCCTGCTCGGCCCGGGATGGAGAGACAGTGGAGCTGGCCGGGGAGCTGGGAGGTGGGCCGGGGGAGCAGTGCTTTGGGGTCAGAAGTTGGGCTGAGGCTGAGGGGTGCAGGCGAGCTGCCCACGTGCAGTCACCTTTGCTCAGTGACGGAGCCTCGAAGCTTGGCCGGGGCTGAAGGAACTACACGGGTGTGGGTGAGGCTGGCGAGGCGGGAGGGCTGCGGCCGGCGAGCTGGGCAAGGGCGGGGCCGGGGGCTGGCCCTCCACCTCTAACTGATGATCTGCCGAGGTCGGCCGTAGCCTGTCATGCCAGCCTGGGAGGCCCCTCTGTTGCTGCCCATCTGTAGGCCGATGACATGCTTTCCCTCCTGCAGTTGGCTCTCTGTGAATTCCCTCTTATGCTCCTGGGCTTTCCTAGGAGAGGAGGAACCAGGTCAAAGACTTGCCAGGACTGTGTGTTTTCCACCCATCTTTGGTTTCCTCGGTTACTTCCTAGGCCGATCCCATTCCCTCCGCATTTCACTGCTCTTGCTTCCTTAATCTAGCTTGCCCCGCAGCACAGGCTATGGAGACTGGCTGAGACAGGAGGGTAGAAAGGGAGGAGTCAAGAAGTCTTAGCGACCCATTTCCCCCCATCCTCGACTTTCAGTTCATACCTTCCTGGCTATCTGCTTCCCCAAATCACTGTACTAAAGGGTTAGCCCGTCTCCTGCAGAGACCCCAGCTCAGGGTGCAGGGAAGCCCTGGTGGCCGCGTACTTCATGAACCAGTTGGGGTCTCCACGGTAGTGTCCGTCGTTCTTGGTCACTGCCAAGCTGCCCAGGGCCATCAGGGTCCTCTGCACCGCTGCCAGGTCTTTGCCTGTGAGTGGAAAGAGGGGAGGGGAAATGATCTTCAGGACTGTGTAAACAGGACTCCAAGGCAGAGCCTGCCCACACCTCTCAGAAAAATGGCCAACCCGGGGCAGAGTTTGTCCTAAAATCGAAAGAGGTGCAGTAGATCCCAGGGTACGCCCTTGCGGGTGTGGGATTCCCCTGGCGTATCCCACTCTTGCTGTGCAGACCTATCATCATGGCAGTTTTGATCATCCCTCGTCCCTGCCTCAGCCTCCTGTCCCCCACCTGCCTCCACCCCTCTTCTCTCTGTACCTTCAAAGAGGTCAACAGTCTGGAACATGTCGGTCTTGGTGACACCATAGTCCTCAGCTGCCTTCAGGAACTGAGCCACCTGCTCCATCTGCTTGAAGACCATGGACGGCGGGTTCTCAGGCACCTTCACCGGCTTGGAGCCATCCGGATACAGGCTGTTGACCAGCTTGCTCAGAATCTGCCAGGCGTAGAAGGTAGCTTGGCACTCGGTTTGGGGGTTCTGCCCCACAACTCCGGCAGGATGGCATGGACCCAGCCCTCCCCTGCCCCGGGTGCCACTCACCACGCCGTTCTTCAGCCAGACCTGGAAGCCCAGACGCCCACGGTCTGGGCGCCCCACGTCGGGGCCGCACTGCGCTAGGATCCACTCCACCAGCCGCTCCTCCAGCTCCTCGTCATACTTCTTCTCGATTTTGGATTGCACCTCACGGCTCATGCCGTAGGAAGGACCCTTGTTGGCCATGTTGGCGGGGAGCTAAAGCGGCACAAGCCGGAGGAGGGAGAGGCTCAGAGAACAGCTCTGCTGTCCCTGGGGCCGGGCAGGTCTTCCAGCTCTGTGTTGGGCAACCACCCTAGCCGGTTATCTACCTCCCCTTGCTTCCTGGTTTTGTTTCCATGGCACCGCTCACCTGGGCCAGCTCGTCCCCTCAGTCCACGGGGCCTCTCTGAACCTGGAGACCGGATCTTTGGCAGTCTAGAGCAGGAGTTAGTAAACTTTTTTGGTAAATAACCAGACAGTCATTTTACTGACGGTCATATTTTAGGCTTTGCAGGCCATAAGGTCCCTGCCACTGTAGCACCAAAGCAGCTTTAGGCAGTGTGTAAACAAGTGAGCATGGCTGTGTTCCAATAAAACTTTATTTACACAAACAGATGGCAGGCTGTATTTAGCCCATGGGTTTGATAACCCCTGGTCTAGAGCATTCTTTCTTTGCCAAGATTGACCATGGAGGCAGTGCAGAGGCCTTTCGGAAGAGGTCACATTGCCCCTCAAAAGAAAGCCAGCAGATGTCTTTGTCCAGTGAGGCGGTTTGGCAGCTCTACCCGAAGTTATGGAGGTATCTCCAGCTCTCATTTCTCCCAGAAGCGGGAACTCCAGCACTCAGGCTCTCTGCCAGCTCAGCTCAGCCTCCGGCCTGCAGCTACAGAGGCCGAAGCTTACTCACCCCTGGAAAGGGCTAGGAAACCAGCAAAGCCCAAGAGCTTTGGGCCAAGAAGCTGCATTTCCCCAGGGGAGCCAGATGAGAGAGGGCTGCAAGCTGGCATACCCACCGGCTTGCCCTCGTGCCCTCAGGCTCTCACCACGGTGGGAGCCTGAGTAACCAGGAAGCCAGAGTTCTCCAGGGACGTGAGCCAAAAATCTGCCAACCAGAGCACGGGAAGCCCTCCCTGTCCAGACCAGCAGCAGCTGCTGCCTTAGGGCCTGGGGCTGGCCTCGCTCAGGAGAGCCCTGCAAAGGGAGGGGAGGCTGCAGGAGCAGGGCCAGGCAGGCCGCTGGGCAGACCAGCATGTGGCCAGCCAGGAGGAACCTGACCTGCCTCAGGCATCACCCTGGGGTGGTGCCAGAGTTCACCCTTCGAAGAGGAACCAAAGGAGGCCAAACCATCCCCTGGCCCTCAGAGAGGTCGGAGGTTGGGAGGAGAGAATGGTCTGTGGATGGAGGTAGCGCGTGTTCTCAACTCCCTGTCTTCTCAGAGCTGAGTCCCTCTCCCCACCCACCCCCGTGGGAGGCAGTGAGCATCATCGCTTCACACGGGCCCAGCTCAGCCGTCAGACCGCGCTTGCCCGGCCCTTCTTTCCCCACGACCGACAGCTTTGCTGAGCTCGAATGCCCCGTCCCTGCAGTGAGGATAACGTTATCTACCCCAGAGGGCTGGGAACATTCCACGAGGCCGTGTCTGTGGCTACTGAACACACTGCCTGCCCCTCAGCAGAGCTCCCCAAAACGTCAGTCCTTTGTCCCCAGAGCCGGTCTCCTGGTAGCGACCTGATCAAATGGTGAAAAACAGTAGGTGTTCTTCCCGCTGCAGCCTCCACCCCTGTTCAAAATCATTCCCCGAGGGGACAACGAAATTTGAGAGGAAGCACAGAAGAAGGGCTCCTCTAAATTCCAGCCACAGGGCAACTCACTTCTCCCTGAGTCCGTTTCCTTATTTGTAAAGTGAGGGCCAAAGAATCCAAAGGCCAAGTCCCTCCCTTCCCCACCCCGCTGTGTGTCTCATCCCTGCTTCCCAACCTCCCGAGGACTCCTGAGTGAAGAACTGTGGTCAAAACACACAAGCAGCTGAGACCAGGCCATCCTTCGTCTTGGCCTCCCACCCTCCCTCGTCATCTCAGCCTTCACCGTACCATCCCAGGCAGGCAAGGTGCATCCCTGTGGTCCGGGCACCACCACCCTCCCCACCTTCCATGCCCAGACCTTCTTGCCTTCCCCTCCCCACCTCCCCTCCCATCTGCCTTCCCCTCCCAGACCTCGCGCTGGGCCGGTGAGGAACAGGGTGACAGCAGTGTGTCCCCCACCCCTAGCTTCCGGTCTCAGGAGATTCAAGACAGTCAAGGCTCACAGTGACAAGTACACAAAGTTGCGGCCCCTAGATCCAGAGACAACATTTGGGTTTTGATCAGAACAAAGAAGGTGGATGAAAGGCACCCCCCACCTTGTAGAGTCTGAAAGTGGGGGGTTCCAAGAATCCCTCAAAGTCCTCTGACAAAGCCCTCCCCAGGCCCACCTTGGAGCTGCTGGGGAGGGGAGGGGTGAGGAGAGGGCGAGGGCGAGGGCGGCAGGGCGGCCCACCCAGGGGCCTTTCTAGGCAAAGGCTCCTGGGACAGGATGGACAGGGCAGCCTGAGGCTCTGCTTTGACCCTCCTAGCCTGTGGCTCCGTCAGCCTCCCCTCCCCTGAGAAAAATACAAGTCCAACTGCAAAGCTGGCACCTCCTACCAGCAGGAACCCAGAAAAACTGGCAGAACCAGGGGCCTCTGCAGGACTGCTGTGCCCCTATCACTTCCGAATAAAACACAGCACGTAGGATGAGCACACGTGGATCTGAGAAGGCAGGAGGGGTGGCTCATCTGAATTCTGGGGACAGAGGAGACCTTTCCGAGACTCACTGCTACCCTTTGAAGAGCCACCACTGAGGGGAAGCAGCCAGACCCAGGCCCTGCCTGGCCCTGCCCGCACCACCCAGGCTATCATTCCAAAGCTCCTGGCGGCGCTCGCCCCTACTCCTCTCCCCGGGGCGGAGGCGGGGCGGGTTCCCACTCAGAGCATGGAGGGAGCTGTGTGCCTGGAAAGGCAGCTCCCTCACTGGCCCTGCACCCTGCCACCCCAGCCTGTTCCAGAAGACGAGTCTTGTGGTCCTGCCCACTGCCGCAGTGGCTACCCAGGGGCTCTCTGATGCTGCTCAGGACCTGGGGACCCACCAGTGGGACATTGCTCTCCAGCCCTGGTGTACCACGCACCTCCTCACCTCCTCGGACATCCTCCCAGGTAGATAGCAGACTACAAGACCTGGGTCTAAACCAACACCACCTGGAGCCTATCACACCCCCCTGGGTGTGACTATGGCTGAAAATGGGGGAGCCTCCCTCACCCCAGTTCCCAGGTTTCCACCATCAATCCCTCTGCACCAGCCAAGTCTCCCTGGGCGTTTCAGTGATCCCCAGGCTGCCCAGTCTAAGAGATACGGGACTCCAGCAACCCCATCCCACCCATCAAGCTGGGACCAGCTCCGCAGGTGGAGATGAGCAATGCGTGCTGGAAGAGGGTGGGCTGCCCCAGGCAGGGCGCCCGAGGCCCTGCCTGCGATACACCCACCGCTACTGCCAAGCCCCAGCCCAACTCCCCTCCATCCCTGGGACAGATGTACTTACAGGCGTTCCTTGGGGCTCGCAGGAAGGAGTGAGCTCTGTCTGGACTTGGACAGACAGGACGGGACGCTGGCTGGGTGAGGGGTTTAAAGGGCTGCCACCGCGGTGATGTCAGCCTCCCCGCTGCTGGCTCACCCCGGTCCCCTCCCTGCTAGAGGAAACTGGCTCCTTCTCCACCCCCAGCCCCCCCAGTGACTCCACACAGGCTCCATATTTGGGGAAAGACACCAAGTTGGAGCAGTCTACCGGGGGCTGCCCGAGACATTCTCTGCGTGCTTTGGAGATGGAGCGGGCGGGGGCGGGGCCGCGCTGCCGGCGGGGAACAGCCGGGAAAAGCCTTTTATGGACAGGACCGTGAAGGCTTTCCCTGCTGTCTGGAGTTACGGCTGCTGCTCCTTCAACACTGTTTCCTGCCTCCGAGTTTGAGGGAAGGGGGAAATTCAAGAGGGGGCCGTCCAGGGAAAGAGGAAAGAGGCTAGGGGGCCCCCTCCCTGAGGTTTGTGGGGGACTAAGCAGCCACGCTCTCCTCCAGGGGCTTTTGGCTCCAGTGGGAGATAGGAACTCACCTTTACTGAGGACGGGCTACATACCGGGCACTTTGCACATCCGCTCATTTCATACTCACAGCTGCATCGTGACAGCGAAATTACTACCCCATTTTACAAATGAGGAAACAAGGGCTCGGAGTGCAGCTTACCCGAGGTCACGTGGTAAGTCTTGAGTGGCAGAACCTGGGCAACCCTGCCGACCACCCCGCCCCCCCGCCCCCGCCCCCTGCTCAGGTTGAGAGTTTACAGCTGGGGTGGGTCTTGAGTTCCACGCTTTAGTTGGGGGTGGGATTTGAGGGTTCAGCAACAGCTCAGTTGACCCTGGCCCCATCCAGGGGGTCTCTAGGGCCTGAGACACCAACACGGGGGCAGGACGTTCAGAGGCTGCTATCATCCCTCCCTCCCTTTTCAACAGTCCCTACCCACCCTGGAAAACAGACTGGACCCCATCACCCAGGAAGGAGACTTGCTCAAATCTTGTTTCGGGGTGGTGGTGGGGTACCGGGAACGGATAGGAAGTGAAGAAAGGTGAGAGGCCTCCAGTGGGGTCTCTGGCCTGCCTGCTGTGGCACCACCCCATCCTAGGGCAGCCTGGCAGGGAGGGGCTAACACTCTCCACCACACACCCGGCACCACCAGGAGAGGGACGACCGGGCCAGGCAGTCTAGGGAGGGTCTGCCCACCACAGCCAGCTCCCGACGCCAGAGCCTAGGGGCGCGAAGAGCTATATTGCCCCCCAGTGGCATCTGCTGGGAAGAGCATGGAGAGGAGCTAGGGATCGGCTAGAGAGGAGCCCAGACCTCTGGTTGTCCTGAATTCACCAGCTTCCCTGCCACCCGCCCCCTCCCACCCCCGCCCGCTCCCCATCTTGTCCTCCTTAGCCTGCGGAAATCTAAATCACCCTTCCAGGGTCATTTCAAATCTCCTTCCTCTTGGAGCCTGCATGTCATCCACATGCCCACTCTCCCACCATCCATCACCATCTGGTGTTTCCAGAGTACCACCTGTCCACTAAAGCAGGTCAGGGAGTACTGCCTGTGCCTGCGGCCTGCAGCCCGCCGAGCTGGGAGAGGCTCAGATCAGAAGTGAAGCTCGTCTGACTGGTGGGTGGGGACCAGGTGGGCAGAGGCTGCTGCCATTTGCCAGGTAAGGGGAGACTCTCGGAGGTGAGATGGCACAGCGAAGGCTTTTTCACTACACTATCCTCTCCACCCTCATGGCACCTGGCAGGGAGCAGGCCCCTGGTAAACGTTGACTGAATTGATGCCGTTGCTCAAAGGAGAGAAAAAAACGTGAGGGCATCGAGGGACTGCTATTCCCGATGGGACTGGGGCTTGGAAGAGAAAGGTAGACCAGAAGACCTGGGAAATGGGGGCGCCCCACCCCACCCATCATTCTCAACATCTCCACCCAGAAAGAGGGAGCAAAGATGAGCCCAAGAACTGCATCTGGTTGTTTCTTTAATTGAATGCAGACTCATTCATAGAAAACAGAAATGCAACCATAGCATGGAAACAGACATTAAACGGAGCTCTGAAAAAAGATCCAGACCCACCCTCCTCCTCTCCCCAGTCCAAAGGAGAGCTATAAAAACAAGCTGAGGAGAATAAAACACATTCCCATCCCCAAGGCAGAGGCCCGACCTGACCTCCCCCAACCTTGGCATCTAGAACAGACCAGGTAGGGCGAAGAGGATCCAAGGCGCAGAGCAGCCGGGGGGACCAGAGCTGGGGCAACTCCGTGTAAACTCCAAGATTTCATATGTGTGCATGTGCGTGACTGACACAGAACTTGGCTGAAGACTGGACGGAAACTTAGAAGCCAGCCCTGGGTCCTAGAGTGAGGCTGGACCAGGGACACAGAGGGGAATGTCATGTCCCTTCCCTGAGCCCCTTTCTAAGATAGGCACTGGGGCTCCCGTGGCCGTGGAGGAGGCGGGCTGGCTGGGCTCTTTGTATGTCCCCTCCTTCGCCTCTGGACATTCTTGGGCAGTGTCAATGGCACTGAAAGGCCCCCAACTGGGGCTTGGCAGGACTAAGGGCCTGGAAAGAACAAGGAAGGGAAGGAAAGTGAGTTGCTTTTTCCCTCCAATCCTGGTGCCAACATCAGTCTGGGGGCTGAAGGGATACGAAAGTGACCTCTGAATTCAGTCCTTCGATCAAAGGTGGTTCTGACAAGGTGGGCTGACGCCCGTTGCTAAAGAGCCAGCCCTGAGCACAGGTCAGAGGTGGGAGGTAGCACTGCCTGGGACCCCTCGCAGGCCTTAGCACCAAAAGCCCAGCACCAGCTGGCCAGTCCCCCAATCTGACAGCCCCATCCCTCCTGGCTGAGCTGAGTGGGCAGTGATGGTAACCAGGTGCAGACCCAGGAGAAGTGGGGAGAACCCTGGTGCAGCACAGAGAATCAGGCCCCAGACCAGGGCCCTGGAGTGGAAGCTCGGGGAAGAAGAAAGGGCTTTGGGTCCCAGGCCGGGGGGAGGGGAAGGAATGGCAGAATGCAAGGCATGAGATGGGCAGGCAACACTTCCCTCCTTTCTTCTGCAGATGACAGACAGAGAGCTGACGGACGGAGACCTGTGGAGAGCCCCAACACTGAGAAGAAAGCAGCCATTTGGCCAACATCCAGGGTTGCAGGGGGGCAGGCCTCCTCCCCGGCAGAGGGCAGGAACAAGACTCAAGGCCACCACTGTCCCGGGCCAAGCCTGGGCTGGACCTCGCTGTCCCACGGCCACCTGGCACTGGGCAGCAGGGCTGGGACTCACGCCCCTGGCACTCCGGAGGCTCTGGGCAGTGCGGCAGAGGAGCGAAGGGCCCAGTGAGAGAAGCAAGGGGCCCGGCTCCCACTAGAAGACGTAGATCTTGTCCCGCTGCACGGTGTCCAGGTCGTCGTCCAGTGTCAGCAACACCTGGAGGGCGGGTGCGGAGTCAAGCACAGGAAAGGAGGCCACCTCCGCCTCCTCCCCAGCCTCCCCGACGTACCAGGAATGACCCAAACATGGCGATGGAGGAGAGGAAGTGCCAGATGTCGTGGTCATCAAAGAAGTCGAGGAGGATGCAGTCCCGGTTGTGCTCCCGTGACTCTGCAGGGGTTTTCTGGGGTGGAACAGGGAGAGCTGCCTGCTGACACCGCCCAGGGGAGGCTGGGCCAGACCAGCTCCCATCCCCTCTAGGCACTCTCTGTTCCCAGCCCCAGCCCTAGGCTGGAGAGCACCCTTATTTTTTATTTTTATTTTTTTTGTGGTACGCGGGCCTCTCACTGTCGTGGCCTCTCCTGTTGCGGAGCACAGGCTCCGGACGCGCAGGCTCAGCGGCCATGGCTCACGGGCCCAGCGGCTCCACGGCATGTGGGATCTTCCGGACCAGGGCACGAACCCGTGTCCCCTGCATCGGCAGGCGGACTCTCTGCCACTGCGCCACCAGGGAAGCCCATGGAGAGCACCCTTTTTCAGGCTCACCCCTTGCCCTCATCTCCCACATCTAAGAATTGGCCTTTAGTTGCAAATTGCTCCCTGAGAGCACTGGTCATGATTCCCTTGAAGGACTAGAAGGCCACCAAAGCCTCCTAACTCCGTTCCCTGCCTTGGACTCCGCCCCCGGCTCCAATCAGGCCTCCAGGGCTCCTCCTGGCTCACTTTCTCTCCAAAGCACTATTGTCAGGTCACACAGCCCTGCCCGAGGACGACAGTAGCCAGAACCTGTGGGCCATGTCCCGAGGCCCTCGAGGTCCGCCATTCTCTCCCCAACCTCTGTCCAGCAAACACTGGCTGGACCAGCAAACACTGGACTGGGGACTGTCTGTGCCATATGCTAAGACCGCAGAGATGACCAAGAAAGCTCCGCAGTGCCCTCAAGGGGCTCACAGTCTTTACCCGGCTCCCAAGCGATTGCAGTCACTGACCCCTCAGCTGCCTCTGCCTCGTTACTCAAGTCACAGCACCTCTGGGCCACAGGGCCCTTCCCCATCAGCCAGGGTCTTTAAAGGCCAAGAGTAAGCCCTGCCTCCTCTAAGTCGCTTTCCTGGACCTCCTGACTCACAGATGCCTTTCTGTCCTCTGCCCTCCTGCACAGCCCCTACCTGTCTAGTCTATTACCCTTCATCTCACGTACCATATTGTAAAGAAAAGCCAGGAACTGACAGTCTCTCTCTTTCTGGAACTAGATTATAAGTGCTTCAAAGGCAGAGATGCTGCCAGACTTAGTTCTAATCACAGCAGGTGCCCTACGAGGCAGAGAGAAGAGCTTGACATCTCTGGCTTCAAACCCCAGCTGTGCCACCACTGGTTGTGTGACCCTGGGCAGGTCACTGGGTCTCTCTGAGCCTCAACTGCCTCATAAGTAAAATGGGGATACTTCCAGGTTGGCATGGTGAATGTTAGGAGGATTAAATGAGAAAGCAGGGCTTCCCTGGTGGCGCAGTGGTTGAGAGTCCGCCTGCCGATGCAGGGGACACGGGTTCGTGCCCCGGTCCGGGCAGATCCCACATGCCACGGAGTGGCTGGGCCCGTGAGCCATGGCCGCTGAGCCTGCGCGTCCGGAGCCTGTGCTCCGCAAAGGGAGAGGCCGCAACAGTGAGAGGCCCACATACCGCAAAAAAAAAAAAAAAAAAAAATGAGAAAGCAGCTGTGAAAGAGCACGGGCAATGCTCACAAACAATTTTTGAAAAGAGAACTGGCCGTTTGTGGGCTCGCGATGAGCCTGTGGGCGACTCCCGTAGCCTCTTGGCAGGAGGACCACTCACCTGCCAGGTGCTGAGCCCCTGGAAGAAGAAGAAGAGTGCAAAGCCCCAGACCACCGAGGTGCAGATGATGCAGAGCAGGGGAATGAGCTTGATCCTCTCCCCGCTCCGGAGCTGGGGGGAAGACAGGGAAGAGCAGCCTGAGGGCCCTGCCCCACTTCCTGGCCTGCCCTTGAAGCGCCTTCCCAGGCTTTCAGGATGGATGCTTTAGGAAGCCTTCTTGGATCCATCCCATCACCCTACACAGCTCAACTTGTCCCCACACTAGCAGCCTGGTGTCCTCACTCCTGTCCACCCTGGCTGGGCCTCCATCCATGTGCCCAGAACCCTGGGCTGGGGGGTGTATGGCCTGGGGGCTCCTCTCACGTTGGATGGCACGAGGGGCTCTTGGGAAGCACCTAGCCCTCGGAGGCCCAAGCCCAACACAGACTCAGCAAGCCCCACCTCCTCAACCCCTTCTCCACAGAACGGGGCTCTTGCCAGCTGGGCCCGAAGTGCTACCAGTTCTATGAGCCATACTTAGAATACAGAAGGGGCTCAGGAAACGGGTCTGAGGATATAGCTGGCTCCCGGGGAGCACGTGCAAGAGACTAGCCTCTCCCCTCCTCAAGACTCAGTAGCCTGGAGAGATGGACAGAAAAATTCTTACTCCCTCTTGGTGCCGCCCCAGGGAGGCTGTGCCCATCTCCCTCCTCACAAAGCAGAGCAGCTGGCTGAGGGGGCTCAGCCATCCCCACTCACCTTCATAATGATGTAGAAGGCAAAGTAAAGAAGCAGGTTGCAGATGCCAATGGCCAACAAGTAGGAGGCAAAATCATTGGGACGCATGATGAGCCCATAGGCAGCCCTGGCAGGAGGGAGGAAGAGCTGGTGAAGCAGGGAAGGAGCAAGGAAAGGGCTCTCCCTCCCCACTAACCCATGTTTTATGAGGATGTGGGGCTGGGTTCAGAGGCCCACAGAAGATTCTAGAACCCCAGGGGCCAACACCTCTCTCTCCAGCCCCCATGTCTCATGCCCAAATTTGTCCATGTTCCCCAAGGAAGCCCGTGGCTGGCCAAGCGCCGAGCTGCCCACCCAGCCTGGCTACACAGATGATGGCCGGACTCACAGCGACCAGTTGATAATATTGCCCATCACCAGCAGCACCATGCGGTCCTGGAGGGAAGCAAAGACACGGGAACTGAGAGACAGGGAGAGAAGTGGAGGGAGGCCCGTCAGGGGGGCCCCACCCCGCCCCTGGGCTCTCAGCTGCGCCCCGCGCGCCCCCCAGTGGAGGGAAGAGGAAGAGTGGAGATAGAGGAGGAGGGGCCCGGGGAGCTGGGCAGGTACCACGTAGAGGGGCCCGCTGCACTGCCGGATGCAGTCCGTGTAGAGCACGTGGAGAATGCGACGGCAGATCCCCGAGTCTGCAAGAAGGGAAGGTGCTGAAAGGCATGGGCACCCTTTTGTCCCGGCCCCTGGTCTGCGCCAGCTGAGAGGACCCAGGGCCTCTCGGGGGCACAGCTGTGCCAAGGCCTCATTGAATTCCGTACCCAGTGACTCCCCTGGGCCCCCTGTGAGAGGGCAGAACCCAAAAGTCTCCCGTGAGACCAGGTCGCCGAGGCCACCAACCCCAGCAGGCCCCAGGCGAGCGCTCACCCAGCTTCCAGCGGCCCATGTAATAGAGCTGTGTGCTGAGGAGCAGGGTGGCGATGATGTGAATGACCGAGAAGATGACCCAGAATGCTGTGTTCCCTTTGCCGAAGACCTGTTGGGGCCACCGAAGGCAGGGCTGAGGAGAAAGCTGTTCCCCCGGCCCGCCCTTCCTCTGGGAGAGCCGGCTCCAAGCCCGCCAGGCTGGGTGGGCACTTTAGGGAAGGAGCAGGGGTGGACGGGGGTGTGTGCACACGTGTGCACCTTTCCTACGGGTGAGCAGAGCAGGCTGGGGCCTCACCACGCCCAGCACAGAGAAGAAAATGACGATGGCCAAGCAGGCATAGGCGCTGTAGGCACTGGCGTTGATGTCTGGGTGCCGTTTCTGGTACAGCTTCAGCATGCAGAGCCCCGCGATCATGTACATGAATGACGTGTCTAGGTGGAGGGACGTGGACGTGAGCTACGGAAACATCCGCGGAGCCCGGGCACGGAACCCCGGTCCCCACACCTCGTCACAGCCACAGAGCAAGCTGGTGGCGGGCTGGCGCTTAACTGCAGCTCCTTAACTGTCCCTGCCACGCCCCACTGCCGCCCCACTGGCTGACACCCACAGTCTGACTTCCCCTGACGACAAGCACAACTTAGTCCGAGCACTCTGAGATCGGGGACTGTATCTTAATTATCTTTGTTTTCTCAGTGCTTGCACATGCCTTTCCATAGGAAAGGCTTGACAGATGCATGAAATAGCATCCAGACGCTTATTTTCTACAAGCTAGGATGTGTGTTCACACAGGTCCTCCAGACCTGGAGTCTCCCACATGGCTGTATCTTGGGGATCCCAATCCCTGCGGGTGAATGGGGATGGCAGACTCAGGCAGATTCCTGTTGAGGTTCAGCCAGGGAAGAGGGAGGCCCCACTCACCAAACTGGAAATTGGTATAGTTGGGGCAGACGTGATAGCAAGCGCTAAGTAGCCCCTCCATCATCAGGGCCGTGCCCATGGCGTAGAAGAGGCCAAAGTGTTTGGGGATCCCACATTCCTGTTGTGGAGAGAGAAGGGAAGGGAGAGATGAGGTAAGACGGGAAGGGAGGAAGGAAGGGGTCCTAAGGAGGGAGATCATGAGAAAGGAGTGGGATGAGGGGTAGAGTGGGCATTTAGCAAGGGCAGGGCCGGGCAGGGCTGGGCACAACAAAGCTGGGCAGGATAAGACTGGACAGGGCTAGACAGGGCTGGGCAGAGCTGGGCAGAGCTGGGCAGAGCTGGGCTGGGCTGAGCTGGGCTGGGCTGGGCTGAGCTGGGCAGAGCAGGGAAGGGCTGGGCAGGGCAGGGCTGGGCAGGGCTGGGCTGGGCAGGGCAGGGCAGGGCAGGGCTGGGCTGGGCAGGGCTGGGCAGGGCTGGGCAAGGCCCCGCCTGCTAGGAAGGGGCTGGGCCTGAGGCCTCAGCAGGCAGGCGAGCACTCCTCACCAGGGCGTAGAGGTCATTGCGCAGCAGGGCCCGGTTGTGGTTGATCTCCCGCTGCAGGATGACGAGCAGGAAGAGCAGCCCCAGCAGGATGTACCCCAGGTTGCTGAGGATGTTGTTGAAAGCGCTGGAAGGGGCGACACCGGGCACATTGCCTCGGCCTCATGCCCTGGTCGCTTCCCCACCCGAGGCGGGCATTTGCAGAGCCCCTGCCCCTGCCCTGGTTCACCGTTCAACGGGAAAAGGGGCCTCCTCCCCAGTGGATCCCCACCTGAGGTTGCCTAGAGGGTGGGCGCAGAGGAAGTTGTAGTAGCAGATGTCCTGGTTCCCTGTGACATTCACCACCTGCAGCGGGAGCAGGGAGGGGGCGCTGCTAAAGCGCCTCAGTCCACAGCCTGCGCCACCACCAGTCACGTTCTGCAACGGATGGGAGGTGCCGCCACGGCCAGCCCGTGTGTGCACGCGACACCAGCAAGGGCCACTTTTGGTAAAGTCACTGCCCCGCTCGCTAGGTGTGGCTGAAAACCCTGAGGCATGACCATGACGGAGGTTCTTGCCCCACAGTACAGAGAAGAGGGAAGGGAAACTGAGACTTACAAAGCCCCAGCACTTTCGTTTCGTAAAACCCCACGACCTGGGGGAGGTGCCATCATTGCTGGCATGCTGCCCCCATTTTGCAGATGAACCGACTGAGGCTCAGGGAGGTTGAGTGACTTGCTCAAGGCCACCCAGCTGGTAAGGCAGAGTTGGGATGGGAACCCGGGACCCACGACCTAGGACCTGTGCTGGCTCCAAAGCCGCAGGCTGAGAGGCTCTGCACTGGGGCATTGTCCCGGCCTGTGGCAGCTCCTCGAGGGCACTTAGCATGGGCCCTGGGGAGCCGGCCCCTGCCCACTCACCGTCTGGTAGGTGATCACCAGCTGCACCACAGGAAGTGCATAGAAGACAGCAATGGTGGCAATGTTCCTGAGGAGTGGGAGGGCGGCGGTGAGGTGGCGGCACTGAGGAAGAACCCGAGAACCCACCGCACCGTCCTGCCAGTGACAGGAAGGCCGGCCTGCTCCGCCCACTCACCAGAAGTAGATCTGGTACTTTTTCCGCAGGACGCGTTTGTCCTTGCGTGCCAGGTCAGCCACGCAGAGGTATTTCTGGGGAGAAGCTGGAGTGAGCCCCCTGCCCCACTGCCCCAGAGAAGCCCCTCTTGCCCAGGCTAGAGGAGGACATGGGGGGCCTCCCTCCCACAGGCCAGAATTCCAGCGGGCCGGGTTCTGGGCGGTCCGGAGGGCTGGGAGCCGACTCAGTTTCCCCTGGAATCTGTGCCACCCCAGCCAAGCTCTTTCCCTTTGCTTTCATAACATGCCACCCAGTGGGGAGATACGCTGGGGCTGAACACACAATCTCCCTTCCTTGGGAACCCGTGACCAGGGCCAGCCCACGTGGGGTCACACCTTGGTGCGAATGACATTCTTGTCTGAATCGATGTCGGCCAATGTGTCATAGTCGTCCTCCTCCACGGAGCTCAGGGAGTCCAGTCGTGGCCGAGTGCCCACAGGATCGAGGGAATGGTCTGGGGCAGAAAGGGGGGAAGGGTAACCTAGTGGGCACAGAACCCAAGGCCTGTCCCCACCCCCCTGGGACAATTGTCACAATTACTAGGCAGCGGGAAGAGGCCAACTGTGGGCTCAGAGCGGGGTTAGAGGTGGGCTCAGGCCTGGGGAGGAGGTATTGGGTGCTCCTAAGTCCTTGAGGGAAACGAGGGTGGGCTCTGCGAAGAGGCCACCAAACAGGGACCGCTCCAGCCTTGCCGCCTCACTGAGCTAGGCTTCCAGGCCAGGACACTGAGCAGACCCCGGACCCCAGATACGAGCAGCAGGACTGAATTTGGCAGAAGTCACGCTGATTAGAAGATGCCCAGCTGTGTGGGTTCTGAGAAGACACTGCCTTGGCCCCCACTGGGTAAAGACCCAGTGCGCCCTGGGGTGCAGGCAAGGGTGAGAGGCTGCCTCCTCTCTAATCCTTTATCCTGTTCTTTTCTTATGCCTTCAGAAGCTTCCTCCTGTAACCTTGCTGACCAAAGGCCCCTGAGGCCAGGACATGACACCCCGGCCCATGAGCCCCAGAAGGCCAGAGAGTGAGGTGCTGGGAAACACAACAGCCAACCAGAACATCTGGCCTGGGGGAGGCTGGGGTGCCAGCTTGCCAGCATCAGGGGCCAGTGCCTGCCTATCTCAAAAGACACACGAGCTAGCAATTATTGGCATTAGGTGCGGAAGCCATGCACAAAGCATCTTTCTGGTCCTAGAGCCTTCTGGCTCCAGTCAACCGCCCTGGCAGGAGCTGATTGGTAGAGCAGCACTCGCCCTCCCCACATCTACCCATGGCAATGCACAGCTGCCGCATCTGGCCAAAGGGGAGGCGCCGCTTGAACTGGTCGTGCCCTTCAAAGGAAAGGGAAAGTTACCGGGGAAGTGGGACCAAGGAGGAAGGGATGAGGGAGGAGAGGGGTGGGGAGACAGCAAGCCCTTCCCTGGTTCCAGCGTCTGGCAGAAGAGGCAACCGCCCACCGTCACGGTTCACGCAGCCAGCACCAGCCCTGCACTGCACAGCTCTGCCCCGCCTGGCCCACTCACCCTGGTAATTGTAGGAGAGGTCCCCAGGGCCCGCGCTGCCAACCAGACCGTCGGTGGATCCAGTGGAGCCGGAACCATTCTCTGTAGGGAATAGTAAATGGTGAGGCAGGCAGAAGAAACCTCAGGGCAGGGGACTCTGGACCCGTCTCCAGGGGGCGCCAAGGAGGCCACCCTGGAAGTGGTGACCCGGCCGAGTGGGCAAGCATGAGCTCGGGTGCGGACGCGTACCGAAGGAGCCGTAGTTGTAGCCCTCGTACGGGGAGCTGCCAGGGAAGGAATCGGCCAGGACCCGAGGGTGACCTGCAACAAGAAGTCAGGGACCCCTTACATTATCCTCCTCATCTGCAGGGTGCTACCGGGCTAAAATGAGAATAATGTACTAGGAAATCTCTTGTACATATTACAGTTGTTTAGTATTTAGCATATTGATTAATATTCAAAGCCCTTTGTTACCATGAAAAATTAAATATCATAGAGTATATTGTGGTTATTAAAGTATGTATGTAATACACTTTAAAGGTTTTTCAACAGAAATTTTAAAACATATCTGCAATGCTTAATTATTGTTTCTAGAAATTCAATAAACTATAATTTATGCGTCATAAAAAAAAAAGAGGGCCTCCCTGGTGGCGCAGTGGTTGAGAGTCCGCCTGCCGATGCAGGGGACACGGGTTCGTGCCCCGCTTCGGGAAGATCCCACATGCCGCGGAGCGGCTGGGCCCGTGAGCCATGGCCGCTGAGCCTGCGCGTCCGGAGCCTGTGCTCCGCAACGGGAGAGGCCACGACAGTGAGAGGCCCGCGTACCGCAAAAAAAAAAAAAAAAAAAAAGAAAGAAAAAAAAAAGAAAGAAGTCAAGGACCCCGTAGCCTTGGAAGCAGAGAGAGGCTGCAAGCCAGGGAGAAAAGGGAAGGAAGAATCCAAAGAGAGACACAGAGGGGCCACGGTGGCAGCAAAGAATAAGCACCTACACCAGCAAACACCACCTGCCCCACTGGAAACTCTCAGCCCCCTCTTTCCTCCCTAGAAAGACAGCAAAGTCAAGGAATTGCCCATCTAAGTTACCAGCAGCAAGGACAGACCAGCATCGGCCTGCCTGGGTCCCACCCAGACACCCCTCTACGTCCCCTCCCTCCCCACTCTGGACTCCAGCTCCTCTGCCCACAGCACCTGGAGCTTACCAAGGAGAGAAGCTGAGGGAGAAGGTCCCAAGCAGGAGGGAGGATATAGAGAGAGGGGTAGAAGAAAGGGGAAGAGAACAAAAGGTTAATAATCCCAGAGACGGTGAGTCGCGTTGTCTGAAGCGGCAGACAGTGTACCTAGACCCAGACACTGAATGCATCAAGTGACAGTCTTTAAGACGGGCACGTTAGGGACCAACAGGCACACTGCCCCAGCCCCATTTCCACCTACGGTGTTACTCCCTATCTGAACATCCAGAAGTCCCCAGTGGGACCTTCCTCCTCCAACCCTCAAGGGAACCACCCACCACTATCCCCTCCAAACCACAAAGCAAACAGCCCACCGACCCAGACCCTCTGGAGGTACCGCTTTCTGGGCAGGCTCGGTCCACGGCCACCAGAAGGCTCTTCTTCCTCTGCCTGCAGGGACAGAATCCAGAGACAAACCAGAAGGGCAGCCGGAGGATCCCTCCTGTGCCGGGCTGGCCTGGCTCCACCCTCTCCACCCCATACCCTTGTCCTCCATCCATGATCCCAGGGGTCCTCCCAGGCTGGGAAGCAATGCGGGGTCTCCCTGCTTGGGAAGAAGGTTGAGGGGAGGGGTTGGTTTCCAGAGCAGAGGCTCAGGGACCTCAGACCCTCACAGGGACCTGCATTCCTATGCCTCATGGATGGAGATTATCCAGGGCCACACAGATCCTGCCAGGCCATTTCCCCCTGCCTGACCCACCCCAGAGCAGGGGAGGGCCCAGCGGTCCCACTTTACCTCCAGTTCTCCCAGCAGGCCAGGAGCACGGTAAGCAGGTAGAAGGAGAGAAATATGCCCAGGCAAAAGAGCATACCACCAACATAGGCCTCGGCTGTGGGGAGGGAAGTGGGAAGGAAAATACACCAGCACTTTCCAAGCCTGCCCATCACAGCATGCAGGGCCCAGGCTCATCTCTCTCCACGTCTCCCCTCGGGTGGAATGACCCAGCCAGTGCCAACAATATGCCAAACTCGACATGATTCCTGGCTCTGCTCACACGGCTCCCTCTGCTAGAACTTTCTCCCCTACTTCTTTCTCCAAGACCCCTCCTTGACTTAACCTTCAAAACACAGCTGAGGACCTGTGTCCTCTAGGAGGCTTTCTCTGCCCTGACCTCCCACAGTGACTGTCCTGGGTTCCTCACAGCCCTCAGCACCCTGCATAGCAACGGGGTCTAGACAGGGCCACCCTAAGGACCACAGCTGGAGCACAGCACCAAGCACACAGAAGGGACTCGAAACAAATGTGCTGAATAAGGAATCCATGCAGGAGAGGCCGCTTCTTTCCCCTCCCGTCACAATCCTTTATTTTTATCTTATACTTTCCAGCTTACAAAGGGCTCTATTCAATCACTCAGTAAACATTTATCGAGCATGACTAAGGGGCCAGGAACTTTCCTACTAATTTTGTGCTAAACCGACTTAGTGAGACTAATAGAGACTAACAGATGCTATTAGTCCTGTTACAGAGATGGGGAAACTGAGGCTCAATGAGATTACACTGCCCACAGTGGCAGAGACAGATCTAGAACTCAGTCCCTCAATCTCTTTACTCATGGATGCTCCAAAGCACATTACTCACCCTCCCGCCCCACGTCATGAAGCCCTCCAAGATCTCTCCTCCTTCCCACCCTGTCAGCCTGCTCGAGTAGGTCCTCCTCACCCTTCCCATTCAGAGAACACTCCCTACCCCAGGCCTGAAAGAAGAGCCAGTGGCCAGGCCATCCCCACTCAGCCACCCGCACTCACACGTGACTGCTCGAGAGACCAAGACTGACAGGGTTTTCTGGCGGTGCCCCTGATCGACCGGTTCACCTGGAAGTAAAATGGCAAAATGGCAAACAAGCGCCTGCCTGGAGCTTGGCTAGAGTTGGTGGGACCAGGCCTGGGAGAGTCTGGAGCCAAAAACCCACATCCCATCAGATCCATCAATTAGCCACACAGGCTCTTTTACCTCCCAGGAAGTGTCCAAGCCCTCCCACCCCTGGCCAGGCCCAGGGCCCAAAACGTACCTTCTATAAAGGGGTAGAAAGGCAGGGAGCCTCCACAGGCTTGGTCTTCAGTTTTCACCACCACTACCACGTAAAAGCTGTTGCTGGGGAAGTCTTTGCGCTGCAGGATGAGGACGGTGATAATGGCGATGATGGTGACGAGGAGGAGGATGGTGAGGATGGTGAGGATGAAGATGACTGTCATCATCACATCATTGTCATCACCATCACCATCCTTTTCTGAATACCTACTTCAGGCCAGACACTATGCTAAACTCTTTGCTCATATATTATTTTATTGAATCTTCACAAAGATCCTTATGAGTAAGGACTATCATTATCCCTGTTGGACGTTAGCTTAGGGTCACACTGCCAGTAAGTGGTAGAGCCAGGATCATCTGACTCCAGAGCCCATACCCTGCACTAACACTGCTGCCAGGTGAGCAAATGAGGGTGTGCCCCATCATCATGGAACCCATGGGTGCCCTATTATAGTCTGGGCATCAGTCAGGAGAAAAAGTGGAGGGGCTGTGGTGCCTCCGTCAGCTGCACAACTAGATGTCGTGAGGTGAACACATGCCTCTCCCTCCCTGCCCCCAGCACAGGTTTTAGCCTTTGCCAAGGGCAGCCCTCATCACCAGCCAGGGCCCTTTCCTCTCCCAGCTGTGGTGAATGAAGCATACAGGGCAGCCACAAAGGGTACTCTGCTCTTTCCCCAAAGGCAACTGGGACTGTGATTCAATGCTTGCATATATCAGGGGACCCAAAGTCTCAGGGACTGGACGGCCAAGACTCAGTCCGGTGGGTAGGGTAGGAATGGGGCAGGGGAAAAGAAGCGAGGGTTAGGAAAGCTAATCACCTGGCCACATCCCCCATCGGGCCATGCCCATTTCCTACCTGCACGGTGATGGCTGCCTTCTTGGTCATAGTCTGGTACATGCCAATGAAGGCTACGTTGTTGTCTAGGTCATAGACAGGGCACTACAGAGGGAGGAGGGGACAGACAGATGGGCAGGGTCCTGGGCCCTGTCCCCTCTCTTCAGCAGCCCTGCTATCCACTGGTGGAGAGTAAAAGGGCAGGTTACTTACCAGGACATCCTGGATGGAGATGACTGAGCAGGGGAAGGCCTTGTTGGAGGTCACCTTGACAATGACTGAGTCCACTCCTTCCGGGAACTCATACTTGAAGTACTGAGGGCATAGGGAGGGCGGGGAGAGCCCCATCCCATGAGGATGCTCTCTTTGCCCTTCTAGAAGGGAAGAGTGTGAATCCTCCCAGGGTTGGGCAGTGGAGGCTCTCTGGGAAGAAAGGCCTTGCCCACAAGCAGGTCCATTTCCCATACACCACTCCCCTCAACCTCAGCTGGGCACTCAGGACAGTGCCCAAGGGGTAAGTAGGAAAGATGGCAGCCAGACCCCATGTCTCTGCACTTCCTATACTGTCTGTCCCCCACCGCCTTAGGGCCAGTGCTCCTGTTTCTAGAGAGTCCTCCACGGAGAGTACAACCAACCTGAAACTCCTGGCAAAGAGCGCTGACCACTCCCACCCCCAAGTTCAAGCTTCCCCATTTCTCCTCTGGAGGGACCGTTGACAGGGAGGTCTTACCTGGGGCTGCGCCGCCGTGGTATTGAAGCTGAACTGCTCTCCGGTCCTGTGGGGCAGAGAAGAGCCCCCCACCGTTACTCCTAGAGCTTGGGAAGGAGGCCGGTCCCGTGGCCCCCTCGCTCTCCCCTGCAGACCTGAGCACGAAGTCATCCATTCGGCTGACGCGCAGCTGGTACGTGGTGTTGACTGGTGACAGGGTGGACACATCCACGTAGAAGAACTGGACCTCGGACTCATTCTTGGTGGGGGGCTGACACAGCGTTCGCTCCACCTTTTGGTAGAGGTACTTGCGCTGAAACCTATGGTCCGAGGCAGAGACGAGACATGACTGCGGTCCCATGACAGCCAGCATGCCACTCCAGGGGATCAGAGCCCCAATTCCTCCGCTCTGGTCCCACTACCTCCCTACCCCACCTCCACTAGGCTGACAAGCTTCAGGTCAGCTGGCTGGGCCCTTGTGCCGTCGACCAGCCTCCTGGCTCAGGGAATGGGGAGGAGAAACAGAGGGGCACCCAGGTGGTCGGGGGCCCTGGACAAGGCCCTGAGTGAGGCTCTGGGCAAGGCCTGGCCTGGGCCTACCCCGCCTCCCTGGTCCCCGGGTCCTACTCACATCCCTCGCAGGATCAGGGGCACCTGGAAGGACACCACCGCCTCCTTCTGGCGGACCACAAACAGCAAAGGAGCCCCCTTCTGCTTGTTCAGGACATTCACGGACACTCTCACGCCCTCTGTCTGCAAGATGACACGGAAATGTCCCTCAGTCAAGCCCGTGGTGACTCTAATTCTGCCAGGGGAACACAGGGCTCCAGAGACTGTGAGCCGTGCCCTCCCTCAAGCAGACGGCTTTGTGCTTTCCCCATCCAGGTCGAGCTGGGGGGCTACCTACGCCCCTTCATCTGCCAGAGCAGCCCCCAGACTCCAGGAGGGACTTAAGGGAGAGGATGGGAAACACAATGGAGACCTCAGGCATCCCCAGGATACCCCATTGCTATAAAAGTTCACGGATGCACATGCCTGCACACACATGCGTCTGCGCACACGTGCATGTACACACGTGTGCACACACAGGGACACGGAAGAGCAAGAAGTGCTCCCCAACCTTCTTCCTTGTGAACCAGGAAGTTCCTATTCTACAACTCATCTGGCAGCCAGAGGCCACGGGGAGGTGGGGAAACAGGGATCGTTGAAAGCCAAGAAGGCCAAGTTCTATCCTTAGCTCTGACCAAGGAATAGGGCTGTGGAAAAGTCACTTCACATCTCTGAGCCTCAACATCCCCCTCTATAAAATGGAGACACTCCCACCGTGGGCACTATGGAGGAGAGTATATAGGACAGTCGGAGCTTAAAGAAAAAAAAAAAAAAATCCTGGGATTGCTTGTTATTGGGCTGCTGAAACCCAAGCCCTTAGGGCAGCACCTCCCAGACGGATAGAGGCCACCGTTCTCAGGGTAACCCCACATGTGGGGGCAAAAAGAGAAAGGACTCTAAGCTGGATGAGATCAAACTTCAGAGAACCAGGCACTGAAGGCAGATCCTGGCCTGCCATCAAAACCCAATCCCTCCCCATTCTGAAAAAAAAAAAAATCAGATTCCCATTCTGAACTCCACCACTTCTTAGTAAATCCAGTCCTGGTGAGAGCTGAGCAGGAGACCGTGAGCCAGGCTGCAAGAGTGCTCCAAATCTCAGCCCTGCCTGGGGTCTAGGCTTCCCAGACCTAGCTGTGCCCATGTTCAACTCACAGCTGGGGAGAAATGAAAGAGAAATCAGGGTGAGGAAGCTTCTCCACGGTAGGCAAACTCCTTCTCCCCTCCCACCCAACCTGGGGTTGGCTGTATCTCCACCACCTTCAACTTACAAGGCCAGCTGTCTTTCCAAGGGAAGGAAGGAAGAGGGCTGGGAAGGTCCCAGTAGTTACAGCAGCCTGGGAAGTCCTGCATTCATTTCCCTGGGGAGTCTCAGCTATAACTCCCTGGGGGCACAGCCTTTCAGTTTGGGCCTGTCTCATCCCCCTGGGGTTTTCTGGGCCAAGCCCAGTAGCAAGGCTGCTTCCTTGCTCCTAGACCCCACAGCACTGTCAGACTCTGGGTGCTGGGTAGGGAGCAGGCCAGTCCTGCTCAGACTACAGCTGGTAGAAAGGAAGGGATCAAAGAGAAGATGGGAAAGAGGCAACTTCAGAAACTGTCCACTGGTAGCTTCAGAACAAACATCCCTGGGAAAGGAAGAAGGGCTGGCAAGAGGGTCCAGTGTGGTTCTGGGAAACCCAGTGGGGCGGCTGTTCTTGGGGACTGACAGCATCGCGGAACCCTGGTCCGCTCGCCCACTCACCACCAGCCCCGAGCCCAGCCCCTTCCCTCACCCGGTTGCGGGTCACAGTATGGTTGAAGGTGTAGATGTTGACCAGCTCGCTGTTGACCTCATCCACGTAGGTGCGCTCAAACTCGGCGTCTTTCTGCGAGACGTTCTTAGGCCCCAGAACCCCCAGATGGCTCTCGACCGAGGCCACCAAGAGTGCCAAGAAGGGCAAGCCCAGAGCGAACATGGCCCCGGCCGGGCGGCAGTGGCGGCAGCAGCGGCGGCGGCGACGACGATAAGCGACAGGTCACCTCCAGGGCGGGTTGCGGCTCTGGCCGCAGCTTCCAGCATCTCACCAGGACCAGAACTTTAACCTCGGCCTGAGATTAGGAAACGGTCCCTCCCCTGGAGCCGCAGACATGCTCTCAGCGGCCAGGGAGGGGATGGGGCGGCTGGGAGGGGTTGGGGTACGGGCCACAGGAAGGGGCCCCAGCTCGCGAGGGACCGAGCACGGCTGGGAGACCCGGCGGGCGCCCGCCAGGGCCGTGACAGCCCGGAGGCGGCTAGTTGCTGGGAGCCTGGAGACGCCGGGAAAGGGGAGCGAGGGAGGGAGGGAGGGAGGGACGGCGGGAGGAAGGGGAAGCCGGCGGCGGGGTCGGCCGCGAAGGGAGGAGAGTCTGAGGGTGAGGGGCGTGATAGGTGGTAGCGACCCGACGCCGCGCGACGCGGCGAGTTTCTGGGGTTCCGGCTTCGGCGCTCAGAACTCCGGGGAGCGAGCAACGCCGCGGGGCGGTAAACAGCAGGGCTGCCGGCCCGCCCGCTGACGTCAGGGGAAACTGACACAGATTTAAAGGGCCAGGCCTCGGTTTGGGCCTTAAAGGGGACGCCGCTTTCCAGCTGGAGGCCTTCTCCCACTCCTATCCTGTTACCGGCTCCTCTTTCATTATCCTGACCTTCTCTGGAAGCTCACTTTGGATTAGATGGATGTTTCCGTGAAGGATCTCCAAGTGTTGGATTCTTGTTGACAAATTCTCTTTTTCACACGTAAGGATCACCCTCACCCCCACCACCACTGCCATTACCACTAACATCCTCCACCCCTGGGACTTTTTTTTTTCTCCCAATTATCTTAAGAAAAGAAAAATTTCTAAGAACTAGGAAACTGCCCGTGGAGGGGAATCCGAGACAGAAATGCCCGAGGAACCCTGTGCGCTCCCACCTCCCACCGCAGCGGCCACACAGCTTCAAGGATGCCTTCAAGTTCGCAGGGCTGTTTCTCTTCTCTGCTGAGGCAGCTACAAAGCTCGTTGAAAGAAACTTCTACAAAATAGTTTGGCACCACGTCTCAAGGAGCTTAAAGAGCTTTACACTCTTTGACCAAGTAATTCCACTTCTGGGATGCTATCCTAAGGAAATGAGAACTACAGATTAAAAAATGTGTGGGCAGGGCTTCCCTGGTGGCGCAGTGGTAGAGAGTCCGCCTGCCGATGCAGGGGACACGGGTTCGTGCCCCGGTCCGGGAAGATCCCACATGCCGCGGAGCGGCTGGGCCCGTGAGCCATGGCCGCTGAGCCTGCGCGTCTGGAGCCTGTGCTCCGCAACGGGAGAGGGAGAGGCCACAACAGTGAGAGGCCCGCGTACTGGGAAAAAAAAAAGAAAGTGTGGGCAAATATCCTCATCACTGTGATCCTTATAATACAAAGCTTAAAGGAAACAGCTTAAATGTCCATAATGAGGGAGTGCTTAAATGTACTATTATCATGAAGCCATTGAAAGTGATGCTTAAGACCTTAAGGGACAAGCAAGCAGAGAATTCAGGTTATGACACTATATAAACAGTATGTTTTCCAAATACATAAACATGCATAGAAAAACGTTGAAAACTGCATAAAATTTAGCAATGATTACCCTTGAATTACAGGTGGCTTTTTAAATAACATGTATCGGGCTTCCCTGGTGGTGCAGTGGTTAAGAATCTGCCTGCCAATGCAGGGGACACGGGGTCCGGGAAGATCTCACGTGCCGCCGAGCAACTAAGCCCCTGCACAACTACTGAGGCCACGCACCACGACTACTGAAGGCCGCGCCTAGAGGCCGTACAGAGAAGCCACCACAGTGAGAAGCCCATACACCACAACGAAGAGTAACTCCCGCTCGCCCCAACTAAAGAAAGCCTGCGCGCAGCAACGAAGACCCAATGAAGTCAAAAATAAATAAATAGGGCCTCCCTGGTGGCGCAGTGGTTGAGAGTCCGCCTGCCGATGCAGGAGACACGGGTTCGTACCCCAGTCTGGGAGGATCCCATATGCCGCGGAGCGGCTGGGCCCGTGAGCCATGGCCGCTGAGCCTGCGCGTCCGGAGCTTGTGCTCCGCAACGGGAGAGGCCACAACAGTGAGAGGCCCGCGTACAGCAAAAAATAAATAAATAAATAAATAAATAAAATTTTAAAATAAATAAATAAATAAATAAAAATAAGTTTAAATAAATAACACGTATCATGTCATTTTCCTCTAATTCCAAAAGTATAGACAAGTTCAGGAAAGAAAGAAAGAAAAAAAGAAAGATCACTGGTTGGATGGTCTTTAAATTTATTTAATATATTCTTAAAATTTATAAATTTTCTACAATGTACACAAATTCTAAGAACATATCTAAGACAAATTAGATGTGTTTAAAGGGAAAGAAAGGCCACCTCTGAAGTTGTCAGATACCCTGATGAAGCCACCTAGGCCATTGGCTTGTCAGGGTTCTCTTGCTTGCAAGATTCCAGCAGCCTCAGTCCCTGCCCCTGCCTTACTACCTGGGCATTGTTCCAATGAGGACTATTTTAGCTTATGACCTGTTATAAATATGTATTCATTCCTGCAATAAATATTTAATGGCACCTACTATGTACCAGGTACTGTTCTAGTTATACTGGGCAAACAGTGAGGGAGAGAATTAGACCTAGCCCCTGCCCAGGCATTCATACGTGAGGATGAAGAACAGAAGCAAGCTGCAGGGGCTAGAGAACTCTAGAACTTTAGCAGACTCCTGGGCCAATCCCTCATTTTACAGATAGGCAGAGCGAAGCCCAGAAAAAGTCAGCTCATGAGTAGCTCACTAAAGTCCCCTGTGCCTTGGTCCAGTACTCTATCCCACATATCTATACAAACCTGAATTGGAATCGGAGGACCCTCAGGATTACAAGAGGTATCTTCATAATGAGCCCTCCATGCAGTCAGCGGCCCAGTGTGGAGAGTCAATGTAGATTTCCACATTCCAACTGGACTTCACTTTTTCCCTCATCACAAACCTCCCAGTAAATCTGGAACTCTAAGAAATACTGCCACCCGGAGATTGAGCTCCCCACAGAGGCTGATGTGATTTAACTGGTCTACCCTGTCTGTGCCAGGAACTTTCCCGGGTTCTGTGAGGACCACAGGTTGAGGACCGGAGCATCTCTGCCATAGGTTGGTTGGTGCTGAGGCTGTACTGAATAATCCCAGGCTGGGCTCGGGGGTGGAGAGAAACATTCCAACTCTGCCTCAGGTTTGGGGGCAAAATGTGCCTCTAGGCCTGTTTAAAATGCGCATGGAGACCCTACTTGCAGTTTTTGAATCACAGTCTCTAGAGGTGGAACCCAGGAATCTGCATTTTAGGAAGCACTCCAGAAGTTTGCTATGCACAATAAATTTTGAGAAATACCGCTCTGGGGCCAAACAACTGTGGACGATCAATATTTCTGTTTGCTCCCTTTCTCCGGGCAACATCTTTTCCTTTTTCAAGGTCTCAAGGGCTTAACCCTGAGCGTTCAGATGGGGTGGGAGGGCAGCAGCCCTGTGTTTTCTTGCTGTTCTCAGGTCTGCAGAACTTTCCTCAGCCCTGCTGCCCTACCCACGGGCGGTAGGAGGGTTGGGGGCTGGAGGGAGAGACAGACAGCACAAGCCTGTTATGAATAGGCCCTTTCTGAGGTTTGGCAGCCCTGAGTGGAGAGAAGGCTTTTATTGTTGGCTGCAGCATTCAGCATAAAAGAAGGGCAGTGCTGGGTCTCAAAGCCAGACTTCTAGGTGCAAAGAGATGTCACGTCCTGAGGGCAGGCCCCCTGACCTTCTGAACAGGCCCAGCTACTGCATTCTCTGCCGTGTTATATAAAAAGCCCAACCTCAGCCCTGGCGATGAAGGGGGCAGTGTTGAGTCACAAGGCTGGATGACTTCCTTTCATTTCCCTGTGGGCCATTCTTCTGATCCTGAATGCAGAAAGGACCTGGGAAATGGGACCATTCACCAGGCAGCTGACAAGGTTCACAGCTTTCCACGAGTCCAGCTCCATTTTGTGTCACAGGATTTTCAGAGTTTGGAGCAAGAAGACAGGAAGGAAGCTTCGGCTGGCTCAGGGGTATTGTTAAAATGACCTTAAGACTCACCAACAGCAGGATGCTGTAGGAATCACAGTAAATGGATTAGCTGAATCCGATCGAATAATTTAGGAATCTGGGTGGTAGGTAGTGGCCGTGTCTGTAGGTGGGTGGCAGAATCAAAACAGACTTTAGAATTAACTAATGGTATAACTTTAACCCAGAAAAAAATGTTGCAAAACCAGCCCCCCTGAAGGAAATGAACTTGAATTTCCCTCTTTTCACTGTGACCGTAAAAAGGGCCCAGTGTATCTACTTGGAGCTCAAATAGAATTGTCCTGGGTATAGGCAGCCCCAAAAGCAAGAGTACAGCCCTTCTTCCCACCATGCAAGTTCTGTTCTTTCCCAGAGCTGCCCTCATGTCTGTTTATCTCTCCATCAAGGACTGTGAAAAGGGGTGCACATCAGATTAGGAATCAGTTAAAGATACAGTATTTACTCTGTCATTCTGGGGATAAGATCTCATACCCGTCCCACAGCTTCATGGTGGTGTGGAAAAAACAAGGACTTTGATGATAGAAAGTTCTATTTTTAATTCCCTATATTGTGCATCATAGGCAAATTGCAATTTCTGAGCCTTCAGTATCCACCTCTCATCTCCATTGTCCTCCTAAATGCCGCACACAGTGGAGCTGGGCTTGACTGAATTCATCATCCTGAACTATTGTCTAAAGAGTAGAAGGGGAGTCAAGGGAGAAGAGCTTTGACCAAGTGGCCAGGACTTTCTGCCAGAGACAGATCAGCCACTCTGCATTTCCTAAACCTTCGTTTTCACCATTCAGAAGGGGAAATGTGCACAGTGCGTTCAGGCCCTGCATCCGGTTCCCTGTGACCATGTGATGGAACCAACATCAGGGCTTTCCAGGAAATGAGGCTGGTCATCAGGTTGCTGAAAACAAGCAGATGAATAATTGATCACCTCAAATCCGTGTCTCCAAAGATCACTGATAAAACTGAGCCAGCCATCCTCCTATTTCAAGAAAGCTTGGGTCTCTGGCTAAGAAATCAGAAGATGCAACTGAAGAACCTTTCACTCCTCTCTGACTGTATCTAAAGATCACATACAGCTACCCAGTCCTTATTCCAAGTTGTTCTTATTAGAACAGGTCCCCTCTCTTTACACTCTGGCTCGGACACAGGCTACAACCCATAGCTGCTTCTGTTATTTCATTGGTTCCTAGAGCCTTCACAAAGGTGATTTTCTCATTCACGATACTTTTGTTCCTCTGAACCAGTCTAGCTTTTTCTTCTAGCTTCACTTTTCCTATAAAAACCATCTTTATTAATTCCATCTAGTTCTTTTTTTATTTTTTATTGAAGTATACTTGTATTATATTGACGTACAATATTACATGTTACAGGTGTACAATATAGTGATTCACAATTTTTTTTTTTTCGGTACGCGGGCCTCTCACTGTTGTGGCCTCTCCCGTTGCGGAGCACAGGCTCCGGACGCTCAGGCTCAGCGGCCATGGCTCACAGGCCCAGCCGCTCCGCGGCATGTGGGATCTTCCCGGACCGGGGCACGAACCCGTGTCCCCTGCATCGGCAGGCGGACTCTCAACCACGGCGCCACCAGGGAAGCCCAGGGATTCACAATTTTTAAAGGTTATACTCCTTATAGTTATTATAAAATATTGGCTATATTCCCCATGTTGTACAATATATCCTTGTAGCTTATTTAACATATAATAGTTTGTACCTCTTTATCCCCTACTGCTATCTTGCCCCTCCTCCCTTCCTTCTCCCCACTGGTAACCTCTAGTTTGTTCTCTATATCTGTGAGTCTGCTTATTTTTTATTACATTCACCAGTTTGCTGTATTTTTTAGATTCTACATACAAGTGATATCATACAGTATTTGTCTTTCTCTGTCTGATTTATTTCACTTAGCATAATACTCTCCATGTCCATCCGTGTTGCTGAAAATTGTGAAATTTCATTCTTTTTAATGGCTGAGTACTATCTCATTGTGTATATAATACCACATCTTCTTTATCCATTCATCTGTTGATGGACACTTAGGTTGCTTCCATGTCTTGGCAACTGAAGATAATGTTGCTATGAATATTGGAGTGCATGTATCTTTCATAATTCCATCTAGTTCTAATCAAACAATTCCAGAAAATGTCTCAATAATTTTTGTAATAGGTATATACTGCATCTTTCTGTTTTTCACTGTTCTTAAGTAAATTTATCACTAGCTGGAATAATGTCTACTGTTTCTTACAAGCAGCAGCATAATACCATTGAAAGGACAGAAATTGAAGTCAAACGATTTGTATTCCTGTTTCAATTCTGACCGTTACTGGCTAGATGACCATGAAGAAATTACTGGATCTCCTATCCATTCATTCATTCATTCATTCATTCAGTGCCTAGTGTGTATTAGTCACTAAGCTAGGTGCTGGGAACACAGAGATACTTAAAACACATTCTCTGTTCTTAAGGAATTCATACCTAGCAGTGTAGAAAAGTGATATAAAGTGCAATGATAAAAGATTTACACAGGGTATTATGGGAATTCAGAGATGAGAGACCTAGTACAGATGTGAGCTGAAAATAGGAGAAATCAGAAAACATTCCAGGAGTCTCTGAAGGACTTAACAGATGATTAGGAGCTAGCTTGGCAAAGGGGCAGGAACATATTCCAGAGGGTCTCAACTTGGGGCAAAGGCATAGACTCAGAGTTCAATGCTATTGGCATGAAAGTTCAAAGTAAGAGGTGGGAGGATATAAATGAATTGAAGAGGGCCAGGTCATGGAGCACATTGGATGTTGTATTTAATAGCTTCGACTATCAGTGGTTATCAAAGAGCATGCTGCAGTACACTGATGTGTCATTTATTTTTACAGGGGGGTTGTCAAAGCTTTATCAGTGTGTAAAATTGTTTTTTTTTGATACATATTTTTGATGTGATTTGTTAAGATAAAATAAGCCAGCAAATAAGCAAGAAGCAAGAGGCATAGCATAAAATCAGGCCCAAGAAAGACTATGTGTGTAGCAAAACAATTAAGTTCTTTGCTTTGTGGCTATGTAAAAATATGTAGCTGAGTTAAGGTTTCACTCCTGCCTTGGCTGGAGAAAAGCAGGGATGGATTCTCCTGCTGGTTCCTTCCCCAAGTAGATGCTGGTGAGGGAGCTTCCCCTTCCACCACACTACCCTCTCTTCCACTTCTGGGCCACTGAAGAGGTTCACACGGCATAGTTGAAACAATCAGCAAAGCCTCAGGCCCCAGGCTGCTTTCACTGCTGCCCTGTGGTTTAAGGGGAAACTGTGACCAGCTCACAAGGCAATGCCTCTGGGGGGTGGGTGGAGAGGAACTTGGTGTGATTAGATGGGGAGGGCGGGCAGGGGGAGGCAAGTAGAAAAACAAAAATACCTCAGTTATCTCCAAATTTTATCCTTTTATAGGAGTGAATCATTTTAATCCAATAGCCTCACCATGGTGAGAAGTGATAAAGGGAATGTCGCAAAAACCACAGACACTGTTAGCTGCTTAGGAACATTTTATTGACATATCAATCTGCCGTAATCATCGCTGGCGTGGTTGGTGGTGTTAGTCATCTGGATAGGCCCTAATGGGCCAGGTAAGTGACCCTTGTTCTGGTCACACAGCTCTTAAAAGAGGTTGTCCTTGGGGCAGATGTGTTAGCTTGGGGAGGCGAGGGTGATAAAGGAGAACTATGTCCACATTGTCACTAGCAGCCACATTGTTATACTGAGACTGAGGCCATTCACCCAGGTCAGATGAGGTGGTCCACAGCACACATCCACAGAAACCCACCTGCAGAACTGTCTGGACTCATGTATGGAGTGGACTTCAAGGGACGCAGCTGTGTTTTCTGAAGGTCTGACATGAACCCTCATTCAGTATTTCCATCTGCACTTGTGGCCCCCCCCACCACCCCTCAGCATATGGAAGCTGACAACTCCTACTTTAATCATTCTGCCATTTACTACTGACTGTACTTACACTTTACTGTTTTAGACTTTAAATCTATTTCACTTACCCAAGTAGTATCCTCCTGTCAATCTGAACTTCCTGACATGTTAATATAGTTGCCAGTCTTTGAACCCCCTCATGCATACCACCAAAAATTCTTGGCTCTATAAACACAATTTAAATTCTACTGCTGGTTTTAAGGTGGGAAACAAGATGGCCAGATAATGCACTTTAAATAAATTCTAATAATTCTGTGGCCACGTGGAGGATGGAATCGAAAGGGAGTATATTGATTGCAGAAAGACTGAAGGAAGATGTTGCCTTTGGTCCAGGTGAGATTGTCACTTCATTCCCAGGACTTTCAACTGATAGGAAACTAGGGATGTATCTGCAATGAACTCAGTGAATCAGAATCTAGAGCTAAAAAGACACCCCAGGTTGAATGAGTAGTGGTTAAGAGCAAGGACTTTGAATTCAGGTAAAGCTGGGTTCAAATCCCAGCTCAACCATTTATATTACATGACTCATCTTTGACAAGACAGACTTCTCCTGGCCTCCCAGGCAACAGTAAAGTGGAAATGCACCTACCTAAATTGCTTAGGTTAATACATGGGAAATGTCATCCTGAAGCTTTTCTCCCTAGACGACACAGGAACTCAGAATACTCCAATTAATTTGAGGCACTTAAGTTCAAGCTGGGGGTAACAGTAGAAAGAAATATTCCAAAGTGTGAAAAAGAAGAACTGGTGATTATTAGCATGAGGAATGGAGAAACTATAGAAATTGGGACAATTAACGTGAATAAAATTCTAAAGATTTGAAATTAGGAAAAAGGGTCGAGGTCAATTTAATGACTTAATTCTGTTTTTCACTACCAGATACTATTAACAAATCTGAAACATTTCGCTTGACAATATTTCCATTTATCTACTTAGGATTCCTTCTATCTGCTCATCCTACCCTGCCATTCTGCACCCCCAAGGAGATAAGTGATGAGGGTCAGCTTGGTACATTCAGTTCCACAGAAGAGCAGCAGGATGATCTAAGTATCCAATTTGCTTGTGATAAGGTAGGGAAAAAAAAATCCCTTCTCTCTTCATTGGAATTCAAACTATGATAAAGGAGACAGAAAGACAGCAAGTTTGAGTGAAATGTTTACATTTATATTGAAATATGCACTAAAACAGATGAGTTCTACTAGTCAATGAAATTTTGCCAAAGCGGAATCACAGACTTCTGTTCGGGAGGTCCAGTCAACTAGCAGCAGTGATCCCCAAGCAGGAACACCAAGGAGAAGCCTGGGAGACCCCACTCCAAAAAGCCTCCTTTCAAGAGATCCCAACTCACTTCTCCCACATGCACCCACAGAGATTTAGGAGCACAGCCACGCTCCTCATTTTCTTATATCTTTAGTTTCTTCTTCGCTGCAATAAATATAAAATTGGCAATGCTCATATACCACAGCACAGACAATATTTCAGGCTTTAGCATACAACTGTAAACAGTGACTAGGTTAAAAAAATAAAAAAGAAAGTTGAACATTATTTTTAAACAATGACAGAATTCCTAAGAGCAGGGCATGAGCCACTCAAGATTTGTTTTGTTGGGTTAAGGTTTTTGACAAAAAATTCAGGTTTAGACAGATGTCCAAATAGACTCAAGGTGGTAGCCAGAGCACTGCCCATGGCAGTCTAGAATATGTGGGCAGCAAAACAACAAGCCCTAGATCACCCTTGGCAGTACATCTTCAACCTACCATATTCAAGATGGGACTGCAGAAATCTCTATTGTGCCATCACCAGCTGCCATCTAGTGTAGTGGGAATGGGTGGGCAAAGGAATGAAAGTTTGCTGGGAGACAAACAGAATTAACACCTCTGCTGGCTGCCTGGAAAGTTGGCCCCTTAATCACAAGGACAACTAGGACATTTCACTTGGACAGTGCATTAAACTTCATATATATGTGTGTATATATTTCTCATATATATATATATATATATATATATGAAATCCAAAGATTACGCATTAAGTTCTGTCACCGCAACAAACTGGGGTGTCAATCAAAGAAAAACAGATGAACACTTTTTGCCTAAAGCAGTGCAAAGAAAGCTGGCAAGAAATGAAAGTGGACTCAGTATCTGCACATTAGCAATGGGGCAGACTTTTATTTAAAAGGCTAGTGGTTCAAATACTATTGCTCAAATAGCTCTGGTAGATATAAAATGTAGTTAACATCCAAGGTTTATTACACAGAAGCAAAGGAGCTGAAGGCCAATTCACAAAGGGATATTTGATCCTTAGTCAAGAGAGAGAAGCTAAAAGCACATGCTGCAGGAGTAACCTAATGGGGTTTGTTTGGACCATACTCCTTCCCTCTGACAACAGAAAAGACCTGGATAGGAAACTGTCTTTTCACACACAAAATTGTGGCTTAATTAAATCTCCTCCCTAGAACTATACCTCAGCTAAGAAAAAAACAATCTGTCTTGAAAACCTCAAGAACCTGGGCTACTAAAAATAAAAAGGAAAATTTAATATAGTAAACAAGTTTAGTAAACACCACATATATTTTCAGTTGTTAATGAAGACATGATACATTCAGGAAAGTTTTTGTTTTTGTTTTTTTTAAAGACAAAAAAAACCAAAAAACAGAATTCCCAGAAAAAGCCTCGACGAGGAAAAAAAAAAATCAGCCCAAGTTCTATCCCTTTCAGTCAGAAGCGGCTCTTAGCACAAACCACAAATCCCCCTCCAACACACAAAAGCAATGCCATGTGCCTTGCAAGCAGAGTAAGAAACATATGCCTTAGTTACTGAACTTGAACGTTAAGCAGAATCATTGCAGAGCACATTTTGATGGGTTACTTCAATATCCACCTGGTCCAGTTTTAAGTATTTGTCTGTAAATCCAGTTTGTATATATTCCATAGGTATATTAAACAATAAACCACCTGTTGTCCTATTATTTTTTAAATGGCAGTTCTTGTAGCTCAACAAACCATCAAGATTATAAAGAGCTCTCTTGAAAGAAATTCTCAGATGAAGATGTATTAAGGAGAAATCCTGAAGGTTAAATGAAGTTCTTTTTTACTAGTTCTTTTTTTACTAAAACAGTGGGATCAAGCAGAATGTCTATTCGGAAGAGCAGTTTCACCATTTCCCCATGAGAAGAGGCCAAATTTTTCTGGACTAATAATAATTTAAAAACGAAGCCAATAAAAATAAAATAAAATATACACCTTAAAATACTACAAAACATGAAATAAAGTCAGGGCTTATGGAGTGGGAAACAGAGTTCTGGGGTTTTTTTCCCCCCCAAAGAAGGAAAACTGTAACAGGTTCTAAGGGAAAAACAAAACAAAACAAACCAGAACTCTGAATATGGATAGCACTACACAGACTCTATAGCACAGACCACCACACAAGAATGAATTACACATCAGTAATATCATCATGAGAGTAACTGGCTGGGGATTTATACTTCCAGCAACAGAGCTCCTAGGTCAAAAACGTGTTAAAAGCTTGTAATGTTAACAAGGACCCCTCCCACCAAAAAAAAGAGGGGATGAGGGGGAATAGAGGAAAGGCTGCATGCATGGGTCTATTACAGACATGATATTCAGCAGCATAAAAATAATACCCTCCATTGAGTCCCCCAAATGGGGCAAAACCTATTTTTCACTGCTAAGCATGGGAAAGATTAACAGAGTGGGACAAATTCACCTGTAACCATAGCATCTCCCATACTTGAATGACAAGCACATTCAATCTGATGTTATATGTTGCTATAACATTGAGAATATGTATGAGTAAAGCAAAATAAAGAACAAAAGGCTAAATTATGAACTTTAAAACATCTGTTTTAAAGCCAAGAAGGTGTTATTCTAATTATTATTATATATGACATAATCCATAGAAAGAAAGGCCAAGGAAAGAATCTTCATTTTGTTCAGTACTTAGGCTTGATGTTGTCCTAGGAAAAACAGTGATAAGTCAATGAACGTGTCACACATATAACTAAAAAGTCCCCTTCTGGTTTCCAATGCATTTAAACAACCATCTTCCTTGGCTAATTTTTCTCCTGTGTCAAACAAACCTCCTATGTACAGGACCAGTTTAAATCCCTCCTCCCCTTCAAACACTAGATATGAACATCCAGGAACATTCTACAATGCAAAGTGCCTTAAGAAAGAGAAGGATTCTGTAGTGCCAGTGATATAACTGATCTGAGGAAGCTGGGACGCTATTAACACTGATGGGAGCCAGTCAGGCAATGGTGGTTTGTTTTTCCTCAGGTGTTTCCTCCAACAATTGCATGATCAGTTCATGGAGGGGTTTGCAGATCTTTGCGTAGCCCCCTCCTGTGAGATGCAGAAAATCAAACATGTCGTGGCAGGAGATGGCACCGTCCGAGTGCACGAAGCCCCCATCTGTATCCAGGAGCTGAACATTGGCAAGCTTCGGCAGGGAAACCTTGAGGAGCTGGTTCACCTTGGCATTCTTTTGCCTCAAAGGGTTGGGCTTCTCACCTCGAGGTAACAAACCCTGGGGAAGAGCAGAGAAGAATATAAGATGAGAAGACTCACTGTTTTTTCCTACTTACTTGTGATTTCAAATATCCCTGGAACTCTCCATCTGGCACTTGTTTATACCTTTGATTTCTGAAACACTGGACTAGACCGGTCTTAATGAAAGTTCTCTGACTATCCCTCCTAGGTTTCTTCCTGAGTTCCTCCTCCTCCTCCTGTCCCTTAACTGCTGGTATTCTTCAGGGTTTTGTCCTTGGCCCAGTACTCTCTCCACCCGACACACTTTAGCCCAGATCTCTTCCTGGAGCTTCAGAACTGTGTACTGAACGTCCAGGTATAGAACCAAACTTGAACGCTCCTGAGGCACACCCAACTTAACACGTCCAAAAACCCATTCATCATCTCTCCCATAGATTATGTTCCTTCTACATTCTCTGTGTCAACCGACCATTTCAACATCCCTGAGTCTCTCATCCCATGTTCCTTATCTATTTATCATTAAATCACTCAGCTTTTACATCCTAAGTATTTTTCCAATCCATTCTTTTTTCTGACTATAGACACTGCTATGGCTAGGGAACTTACCAATATTAACCTCAATTAATGTAAAATCTCCTGACTAGTCTTCCTACCTCCCCTTCAATTTATCCTCCATATAGTCCACCACATAGCTAGAATAATCTAGCTCAAATACACATCTATGCATTAATGCCACATGGAACCTACACTAGAACACACGAGAAATGGAGTTGGAACAAATGCTGTCTTGATGAATCAGAGCCACATAATATCTGGTAGTAAAAAACAGAGATGTGTTCTAAATTCATTTTTAACTTATTTGTTAATGATCTAATATAATTTTCAGATAAATCAGATGTCTGTCCTTCTACTATAGTAAATAAAAGCCAGCTCTTATATGGCAAGTGCAAGGTTTTATCATCTCAAACTAGAAATGGCCTTTATACAGATAACTGATCCAATTATAAAACTGTCAGAAATCCCCAACCTTTTCGTTGGTTTATAGCTAATGATGCCACACAGCAAGTTATTGTTATTTAGGCAAAAATGTTGTCACCTGTTTCTCCTACAGGGTATGATAAGAGGTCTTATTTCATAAAAACGGGTTTTCTGTAGGCGTTCTACTAAAAAAATAAAAAAAAATTTTATGCCCAAAGCGCTTATTCATGTCTGCTTTAGATTTTTTCAGCAAAACGTTGGACCTCGATTATTAACTTACTCTGTGACTGTAAAGTTCCAAAGAGAACTACAGAGAATTATGAATATGCTACCCCAATCCATCTCCTTTCATCCTTGTCAAGTGCAGACAAGGTCAATCCTAAACCCTAGTTTATATAACTGTTAAAAGTATAAGGCTCTGCATCTAATAGTTAACAAAGAAAAGCAGCCCTCAGCGCTGGTACATCAAAGCTTCGTTGAGATATAATGAGCAACCAGGAAGGATGGCCAGTGACCAATAAATACATATGTTATTCTGACTTTCAAAGAATACCATAGCAATTAAAGCCATAAAAAAGGATTAAGCCTCAAGAGCAGGGCACCATACCTATTGGGATTGTCAAGCAAGGATAAGAAAAATAGCTTATGTACTTGCATAACATTTTCCTTAATAAATGAGTATCAAGGGTATGCCATGTGATTTTTTCTCTATAATAACTGATAATTGTTAAAATATTACTTTAAAGGAGACAAAAAAATTACACTCCTAATTCCTTTACCATGTAACAACTATTTTAATTTTACTTCCTTTTCCAATTTGCATATTTACTTTCAAGCAATTCTAAATATAATATACATACCGTTTAGTATTCAGACTGTTCACTTAAATACATCATAAATTCTGTTTTCACACAGTCCTCCTAATTGTCATATGATTAGTGCTATTATAGTCAATGACTTGTGCAATCATTCCCCCATGGGGTTGATTATTTAGGTTATTTCCAATGTTTTAGTATTGTAGATAACAACACCATATATCAAATTCAAAAGTCTGGTTGAAACAAATAATATTTATGGAGGATTTATTCAGCAACATTCATGCAACAAATATGTCCTAAGCAACTACAATGTACCACCCACTGTACTTAAGAGATGGACTCTTAACCACAATGTAGTCTTTTTCTGGAATAATGCAGGATATAAATACATAAACAAATTAATTAAATACCATGTAATAAAAAAATAAGACCTGTCTCCCCAGAACCCTGTCATAATATCCAAACTCCTAACATGGGACCTGGCTGTGGCCTCTAACTATCCCAGTCTTGAACTTTATTCCAATGATAACCCTAAAATTCTTCTAGCACCCTCCTTCACTCACCCAACAAACACATTCATGTATAAGCCTTTGATCATTTCCTTCCTTTCTTCCTCCCTCCCTTTCTCTCTCTTTCATTCTTCTCTGTAATACCTTCTCTTCTTTCATTTCTCTATTTGTCTGGAAACCAGTGAGTTCTTTAAAACTAAACTCAGATGTCAATTTTTATGTCTAAAATATACCCAGTTCTCTCCTTAGCATACAGTATAATAATTATTTCTGTTTATATTGCTGTGTCCATCCACCAGCTCCTTGAGAGGAACTGTCTTAGTCATTTTTGTATGCTCGGGACCTAGGATAGTGCCTTGTACATCGTGATTCTCGCATGTTTGTTGAATAAACGGCTACCTTATTAACACTATATCTCATTAAAGAACTGAATATATGTCAGATTTCTCAAAAACATACATTTTTAGCTAGGTTAAGAATATCTACAGGTAAACTTTAACACTGAAATAGACAGCTGTTTATTCCTGAGACCATGAAGACAATGCTTTAATTCTACAAAGGGTAGCATTTCCTGTTAGTGGTAAGACTATGAAGTACCCATTTTCTTCCTGATGGAATCTCTGATATTTTAAAGAATTCAGAGATTCTGATAAATACACCACCTTTACCATATTAACAATGGAACAAAACAACACATCTAGGCTAATCCAAACTCGGGTCTAATAAAAAGAGACTCAGGAACTAAGAAAAGTCTCATATGCAACTTAAAAAATTATCAGAAGATAGTCAAGGGAAAAAAAAAAAACTAAGGCAACCTGAGGCAACAAAGAGGATTTCCACTTCTAAACAAGGATGAGCAGAAAAAAGATGACCCCACAGCTGTTCTAGGAAATGAGACCAATAAGACGATGGGACGTATCAGAGAAGAGCTTCTCGGGAGCATGATAAACTGCTTCCAACCTAAAGATTCTCTATGTTCATGACTGATCACATTTCTAAAAAGACTCCCCACCTTACCTAATAATATCAAGGTCTCCACCCACCCAAAGACCACATACCAATACAATGATTTTGGCCTGTGGCTGCCTTGTGTTGATAAGTTGTACGATGGCCTCGATTCCACCTGCTACTTCCTCTGCTGTATTTTCATGGTTGTTTGTTCCCACCCAGACAACAATGACCTATAATTGAGGGAAGGAAGAAAAAGAGAAAAAAGATAAATACTCAGGAATGTCCACTAGTTAGCTGAAAATCTTATTTCAAAAATCGAAGAAGGAGGGGCTTCCCTGGTGGCGCATTGGTTGAGAATCCGCCTGCCAATGCAGGGGACACAGGTTTGAGCCCTGGTCTGGGAAGATCCCACATGCCGCGGAGCAACTAAGGCTGTGCACCACGACTACTGAGCCTGTGCTCTAGAGCCCATGAGCCACAACTACTGGAGCCCGCGTGCCTAAGAGCCTGCACTCTGCAACAAGAGAAGCCACCGCAATGAGAAGCCCATGCACCTCAACAAAGAGTAGCCCCCGCTCGCCGCAACTAGAGAAAGCCCACGCATGGCAATGAAGACCCAACACAGCCAAAAATAAATAAATGAAATAAATAAATTTTTTAAAAAATCAAAGAAGGAAAGATGAACTTCTCAAATGGTATTGGTAACTTCAACAGGGCAGCCATCTTAAAACATTAATGTATGCCTCATATACATCAGGATAAATTCCAAACAGAAAAACACTTAAGTGGGAAAACTGTACTAGGAAGAGATGAGAAAATTCTTTTATGTGGAGTTGGAAGCTAATCTCTTAAGATCCAGAAACTCTACAAAAAAGATAATAAATTCAACTGTATAAAAATAAAACCACTGCAAGTCAGAAAAGACAAAAAAAAAAAAAAAGAGTGAAATCTAAGAAACATGGGGGAAAATACTTGCGACATCATAAGACTCCCTTAGTTAAAGTACCTTCTAGAAAAAATAAAAGTACCCAAGGGAGTGCAGTGGGTACAAATACACAGTTCTACTCAAGGAAAAGAGTCAGTGGGGTGGAGGCTGGATGTAGTTTTTAAAAGTTTTTCTCTTCAAAAAAATAATTTTACAAGGTGGCTATCACCTAGAGACATACATCTTACTATGTAACCCAAAGTAATTTCCACCTGTCACAAAAGAAAGGAATATGCATGAGTTTTTCTGTTAGAAAGGCAAAAATAAAATACTTTCAACTACAGCAACTGTTATCAATGGCTCAGCTTTGTTTCTTTTTGTTGTTTGGGGTTGAAAAAATTTATATGCAGTGTGCCAACTCAGGATGTTGATAATGCTATAAGGCACTGGATACATGTTTGGGCTGAACATTTGTTCACATCTGCTTCAAATTTTCTTCAGAAGAACTTGGGAGGCCTTGATTACCAATCTGTTTATATGTTTAAATGGATCCAAAATTACTTCCTCAAGTGAATCACAGCCCTGCTCCCGCGGCCTACCTCTGAGCTCTTTCCCCCTCATACTGCCTCAGGTCAACAGAATAGCATACCTTATTAGCATCAAATCTCTTCCTACAGCAGAAGATAATTACAAGTACAAACCAAGCAAGCAATACACTGATTCTTAATTAAGCATGTATTTGGAATGTTCTTAAACAATATCATTTAACTTAAAGGGGCACGAAGCAAAGAACAACAGTGAAATAATGCTTTAAAGAAGCATTTTTTTTTTTTTTTTTTACTACCAGTTTCTGACAGTTTAACTATCTGCAGAACACTCAAGATTAAGGATATTCTTTAAAAAAATAATAGTAAGTTTCATTTCACCTTAGGTTTAATATTCTCCAGTTCTCCATTCTTTAGTCTCCATAAAACATGTCTTGTTGTATCTCCCCCAATTCCAAAATTCAGTGCATGAAGTGGGGAAAAAAGCTCTCGCCATATCTGAAAAGAGAAAAACTTGATTTATTTAAGCTGAAATTAGTGGGAAATAAAATCCCTCAACTGCAATGTGTTGTGAGGCATCTGAAGTAAGTTTCCCTTTTCTGTATTCAAATGTATCACTGCAAGTGGTATGCTACCAACTGCTGAAAGGGCTTTGAAGATGCCATTGTGTAACTCAGTTTTCGGTGCAGCTTTAGATCTCAGCTCAAGACCTGAGTCACAGCTCAACCTGATGCCACTTAGGCACCAACATTTATAATTAAGCTGCCAACTCAATAAACTCTCCTTTCCCTTTATTCAACCATTTAAAGGAATAGGGTGAAGTAGAAACATGAGATGAAAAAATTTAGAGTGCTTGAGCCAAAAAGATATAAAGCTATCTTTTCTTTTAAATTTCCCTTGGGAGAATGCCTAACCTCAAAAAGATTCAGAACAGTTCACTACAAAAATATATAAAACATAAAAATGGTAAAACACAAATAATAAGAACTGAGAATCATGACTAAGACAAACAGAAATGAGCAAATACAAATAAGAAAATAGTAAAATACAAATAAGAATTGAAAATCATGACTAGGACATATATACACAAACAAATATAATGTGAAGCTTCTTGGAAGCCAAGGCAAAAAAGGGAGCTTATTTATAAATAATGTTGTATTTTTTCCTTTGTCTCATCATGCTTGATGGCACAAAGAATCCCATCAGGTAGGTCTGATTTCCCTTCTACTCTGAACTAGAGTGGAATGAATGCAAGTCTGTTATCAATGAATGTGTTGACATGAGCAGCCAAGGACCACCCTCACCCCTGCACCTTACCTCATACTGCTGCATCAACTGCACCATGGAGTCCCCCACAAACAGGACATCCGGCTCTTTGTCTTTGCAGTCCAGGACAAATCTGTTGTGCTGGTGTGAAGAAGAAAGAACAATCAGAAGCTGGCATTTTCCCCTGTGAGATTTCTTGGCCTAGACAGAACAGTTGTCCAACCAGTCACTCTGTTGTTAAACATTCTATTTGGTCTGTCCCTAAAGCTGATTCCTCTCAATCTGCTATTAACTCCTGGGCCCTTCTGAAAACGAGAACAGAAAAATGCGTTCATGTTTTTTTAAAAGCTTACCTTTTCCTCCAACTCTTTTAAAGAAAATTTCAGATATACTTAAAGCTGACGTAATACAATGAACACCTGTACACACTCACCTACATTCAACAATAACATTTTCCCACATTTGCTTTATCTGTGTGTTTGCTGAATCATTTGAGGGTAAGCTGCAAACATTGTGATTCTTCACCTTTAAATATTCCGTATGCATCTCCTAAGCATAAGGACAGTCTCCTATAAAACCACATTATCACACCTAAGAAAATAAATAATCCCATAAAATCTAACATTTAATCTTCACAATTGTTCCAAAAGTATTATATGTATCTATTTTTTGAACTAGGATCCAATCAAAAGGCATGCATTTCATTTGAATGGTTTTAATATGGCCTTTGAAAATGTCTGCTAACCTCTAAATGTGAGAGATGTTGGCAAACTGGGACTCAGGCTTTTCCAGTCTAATTCAAGTTTATAAGGAAGGGTGACCTAGCCCTGGCATGCTTCTCTTTGCTCTTAAGGCATAAGACACCTTTAAAAAGATTTTACCCATTGATGCTAAACTGAAGGACATAGTTTCAATTTTTATATTCATCCCTGAAACAAATTAACATGATGCTTTAGCAGGTCTCTAACCCAGTTCTACGGAAAGGTCTGAATACTGTTTCTTTTTCTCAAACTCTACATTCAATTATGCTTCCCCTACGAATTAATTAAGATGGAGTTACTATTTAAGTATTTCTGCTGATACTACAAGTGCAGATGACACTGTGGTGAAACTGAGATATTTCACTGCCATTGGTGAAAATACAAAAATATTTCTGGAAATAATTTGACAATTGATTAAGACATCTCCTCTTTCACAGTGACAGGATTTGGGATAACTTTTTTTCTCTTGGGTCCACGTCTTGTGTAAACAATTTTTTAAAATTACTATTGTTTCAATAAGTATTTTTAAACTGAAGGGATAAGATGAGCAAGAATAAAACTTTAGCTAGTTTTATTGAGTAGGTGCTCTTGCACATCACGTCGTCTCTCTACTGTGTATGCTGAAGTGCCAACTCCTCTCAATACCAACAGAACAGCTTACGTTTAAAGAATGTCATGGAATTTAAGCTCTGCTGTTCTAAAGGTTTAAGTACTCTAAATTTTCTTTTTAAGTATAAAAGTAGTTGCAATGAGCTTGGAAAAACAGAAAAGATCAAAGCAAAACATCTATAATCCTACCATTTTAACCCAGTACCTATTAATGTTTTAAGGTATTTTTTTCTCATTATTTTTTCACATCCCCCCGCAACACAGTTGAAACGTATGTATATCTCCTTAAGGCACAACAGCTTTGGGACAGAAAAACCTATGTTCGAAGTCTAGCTTATCTACTTTCTAGTGCAGTGACCTTAAGCAAGTACATAACCCCGAGTTTTGTTTTACACATCTGCTGGCAACTCTTTTTAGAGTTGTGAAGATGAGAGTTCTATAAAAGGGGCCCAGCTTCTGGCTGCCACCCAGTAGGTACTCAATAAAGAGCAGCCATTATAACTGCATTAACATTATATTAGAAATATTTTTCATAACTATAATTTTTTAAAAAAATTTTATTGTGTAATTAAAAAAAAAATCTTCATTTATTTATTTATATGGCAGCGCCACACAGCTTGCGAGATCTGAGTTCCCCAACCGGGACTGAACTCGGGCCCTCGGCAGTGAGAGCACGGAGTCCTAACCACCGGACCGCCAGGGAATTCCCTATAACCGTAATTTTTTTTTTTTTTGGTACACGGGCCTCTCACTGTTGTGGCCTCTCCCGTTGCGGAACACAGACTCCAGACGCGCAGCCTCAGCGGCCATGGCTCACGGGCCCAGCCGCTCCACGGCATGTGGGATCTTCCCGGACCAGGGCACCAACCCGTGTCCCCCGCATCGGCAGGCGGACTCTCAACCACTGCGCCACCAGGGAAGCCCTATAACCGTAATTTTTAACACCACTTAATATCCTACTGGATGCATCCAGTGGCACATTGATTTTTTTTAGCTCTTTATCCTAATGACAGATTTGCCAGAAGCCTCCTATTGACTGAGATGAAGAAACTTACATACACACACACATTTTCTTTTACAGGTTGGGAATTTTTAGGGCAAAGGGGATTAACACTTTCATGGATCTTGGATATACTTCCAAATTACTAACGAAATGGCTACTGGCTATATCTATTCTGACGCCAGCAATGTATCAGAACTCATTTTACTATACTTGCACCTGCCCGGGTTATTAATATTTTTCTCTCCCTCCTTTCTTTTCCCATTGTTTTAATCTGTACTTTTTGGAAACAAAAAGTTAAAGCTCCTGTCATGCTCATTGAGACACTTATCTAGTATATTTGAGGATATTTTTATTGATCATACAACAAACAGTATCAATGCTTCATCTGTAATATTTACTGAAAATATTTCTGTCAGTCTGCTGCTAAGCCTTCTTTAGGTGGTTAATGTTTTGATATGAATTGTTATTAAATTTGTCTACAGTCAAGTCTTTTAATACCACCCTTAAAAAAACTTACGATTATGGAAAATATCAAGCGTACAGGAAAGCAGAGAGAATAACACAATGGATCTCTGTGTATCCGTCACCAGATACAGCAATCATCTAACTTACGGCCACTATTATTTCAACATTCCAGAAACTACTGCCCCACCCCATTCTTATATTATTTTGAAGCAAACTGAGGATATAATATTTCATGTATAAATATTTCAACATGTAGCTCTTAAAAGATTAAAAATATATATAGCCACAATACCAGTTCTATCCTCTAAAATTAATAGGAATCCTTTAATATCAACAAATAACTAGTGAGTGTTCAAATTCAATGTCACAAAATTTTATTTTATGATTTGTTTTTTAAAATCAGGATCCAGGCAATTTGTCTCTTAAATCCCTTTTAATCTATAGGTTCCCCCTCCCTCTGCCACCACCTCCCAAACTTTTTTTTTAAGGAATATGACTGTCTGACCTATAGACTCTCCCATAGTCTGGATTTTGTTGACTGCATTCCTGTGGTGGTGGTGGACATGTTCATCTGTTCCAGGTACTTCTTGATATGTGGTACTTAAGTCTAGAACAGGGATGGATATTTTAGCAATACTCCATGAGTAGTACTGAGTATCACTTCAATACTTGTTTTAATCATGACTGCTTTTCTTTTAATGTTTTGTTTCTAAATAATTTATCTACAGAAGACCTGAAAAGATTGTAGAGTATTTGCATATACCCCTAACTCAGCTTCTTTCAATGTTAGCATCTTTTATTTTTTTATTAAAAACAGAATTTTCAGGTGTAAGCATTTTTTAAAAATTTTATTTACTTTTTATTTATTTATTTTTGGCTGTGTCGGGTCTTTGTTGCTGTGTGCGGGCTTTCTCTTGTTGCAGTGAGTGGGGACTACTCTTCGCTGTGGTGCTTGGGCTTCCCATTGCAGTGGCTTCTCTTGTTGGGGAGCACGGGCTCTAGGCGCACGGGCTTCATTAGTTGTAGCATGCAGGCTCAGTAGTTGTACCTCGCAGGCTCTAGAGAACAGGCTCAGTAGTTGTGGTGCACGGGCTTAGATGCTCTGCAGCATGTGGGATCTTCCCGGACCAGGGCTCGAACCTGTGTCCCCCGTACTGGCAGGCAGATTCTTAACCACTGTGCCACCAGGGAAGCCCTCAATGTTAGCATCTTATATAAGCATGGTACATTTGTCAAACCTAAGAAATTAACATTAGGGAATACTATCAACTAAAATAAAGTCCACTCAGATCTCACTAATTTTTCCACTAATGCCCATTTCCTGAATCAATCAGCATATCACATGGCATTTAATCTATATATCTCCTTTAACTCTTCCAATATGGGACAGTCTCTTGGTCTTTCCTTGTCTTTCATGACCTGACACATTTAGTTGCAGTAAGGTGTTCTGTAGACAGTCCCTCAATTTGGGTCTGTCTGATGTTTTCCCATGAATAGGCTGAGGTTATGGATTTTTGGGTAAGACTACCACAGAGGTGATGTGCCCTTGTTGTATCATGTCAGGGAACATGACTTATTACTGGTGATGTTAATATTGATCATTTGGGTAAGGTAGTGTTTGCCAGTTTTCTCCACTATCAAGTTATTATTTTCCCTTCCATACTCTGTATGTTAGAAGCAAGACACTAAATTCAGCTCCACCTACTAGAGGGAGGGGTCTCAAAAAATAGTGGGCATATCTTAAAACCAAAGTAATTACCAAAGTAATTTACAGGAAGATACTCTAAGGCTAGGCAAATATATCGTTTCTCCTTAAAGTTGTGTCCATTAATGTTAGTATTCATCAATGGATCTTGCCTACAGTTATTACTGCAGTGTTCTATCCATGATTTTCTTTTCCTTCCTTACTTCTACATTTATTAATTAAAATTATTCTGTAAGGAAGATTTAGCTCTTCTCCCCTATTTATTTATTCATCCACTTATTTATTTATAGCAGAATGGATTAATGAACACTTATTTTATTCTTTCAGTTATAAACCAATAATACCATCATTTGTTACACTGCTCAGAATGTTCAACTTTGCACTTTGGGAGCTCTTCCAGGTCTTTTAGGTGGTCAAAGTTAGTATCATCAATGAGACAAACCAATACCACATGTATTCTATGTGATGCACTGGGGACCCATCACTTCAGTGATATTCCTGCCTTCCATCTTTTTTTTCCTTTTCTTTTTTGAGTAGTTTCTTGCTTTCTTGCACTAGAAGATGCTCTAGGCCCATATTTTTATTTTCTTTGCTCCAGCTATAGAATCAATCACTTCTCCAAGGAGCCCTGGTTCCTTTCATTGGAGAACTGTATTTAAAAACCAAGATCTGGGTATATAATATATTAGTCCTTCCATATTATACAAGTTTTTTTTTTTTTTTTGGCGGTACGTGGGCCTCTCACTGTTGTGGCCTCTCCCATTGCGGAGCACAGGATCCGGACGCGCAGGCCCAGTGGCCATGGCTCACCGGCCCAGCATGTGGGATCTTCCCGGACTGGGGCACGAACCCGCGGGCCCTGCAACGGCAGGCGGACTCTCAACCACTGCGCCACGAGGGAAGCCCACAAGTTTTTTAAAAAATTTAAATATTCATATATGTTTTTCTTCCATTTGACTAATTTTTTCCCAGTCAGTGCTAATCATTTAAAGTCTTCTAATTTATGCCAGAAACAACAAAGGCATCTAGTTTTACTTACTACTTTTAGTGAATTTATAAATGACCTAAATGCCCATCAATGAGATAACAGACAACCCACTGTGGTACTTTCATATAAAATAATTGAATACTACTTAAAGAAAAAAAATGAATAAACTACAGCTATATTTTTAATATGTATGATTACTGCAGAAAAAAATACATTCAGAAAGATACTATTTACCATTTAAAAACATGCAAAAAGGGACTTCCTTGGTGGCGCAGTGGTTAAGGATCCACCTGCCAATGCAGGGGACACGGGTTTGAGCCCTGGTCTGGGAAGACCCCACATGCCACAGAGCAACTAAGCCCATGCGCCACAACTACTGAGCCTGCGCTCTAGAGCCCGCAAGCCACACCTACTGAGCCTGTGTGCCACAACTACTGAAGCCTGCGTGCCTAGAGTCCGCGCTCCGCAACGAAAAGCCACCACAATGAGAAGAAGGCCGCACACTGCAACGAAGAGTAGCCCCTGCTCACCGCAACGAGAAAGCCCGCATGCAGCAATGAAGACCCAACACAGCCAAATATAAATTAATTAATTTAAAAAAGTGCAAAAATACTAACTATATTGTTTAGAGATTTTATGTGTAGTATGTAAATACATGAAATTACTGGCTTGGGGGTGGGGAGGTAGGAAAGAGAAAGAAATGTGATTAGTGAGTGGTATACAGGCAACAGCAATTCTTTCAGCAATGTTTTATTTTTTTAGGGTGAGTAGCAAATACACAGATGCGCAAAATATTTCATAATACTTTTTTAAAGATATAAACAAATGAGGAAGATTAAGAAAGAATAATCACATAATTGATCCATAGGAGAACAGTCAAAATAAAAAACTACCACTCAAAATAAGCTAGTTGAAAGACTGATTTTTAAGTCTGAGATGACCAAAACAGAAAGGGAATACAACTATGAAGAGTATAAAGAGAATCACTAAATACTAAAACAGCAAACTCTGGGGACTTAAAATCATATTGCACTTGTTAGTTCAAAAGGTAATACAGTTGGAAACAGATGAAGGTTAAATATAGTTATTGTTAAATGATAGCAGTTATTAAAAGCAAGTTACAAATACTGAAAAAAAAAAAAAAAGTGCTAAAAAAAACAATGGGACATACTGAGAGGGCAAAGGGGCCAGAGCTTGAAGGGATTCCCACTTGCTAAACTTTGGAGAATGAGTTTCAAAATTACAGTGGATTATAACCCACTTGACTAAAGTAAGAACCTGTGAGACCATATTAGAACGAAATAGAATTGGATTAGGCCGGGCTTCCCTGGTGGCGCAGTGGTTGAGAGCCCGCCTACCGATGCAGGGGACACGGGTTTGTGCCCCGGTCCGGGAAGATCCCACATATGCCACGGAGTGGCTGGGCCCATGAGCCATGGCTACTGGGCCTGCGCCATCTGGAGCCTGTGTTCCTCAACAGGAGAGACCACAACAGTGAGAGGCCCGTGTATGGCAAAAAAAAAAAAAAAAAGAACACTACTGGGACAACTACAGAAATCTGAATATGGTTTTTGGATTAGGTAACAGTATAATGCCAGTGTTAAACTTCCTGATTTTAATAACTGTATTGTAGTTATGTAAGAAAATGTTCTTTTTCTCAGAAAACAAACTCAAATATTTAGGGGTAAAGGGGCATTGTGATGACTGCAACATACTTTCAAATGATTCAGAAAAAACTGTAAGTTGGTAAATAGTACAAACAGATACAGACAGAATGATTAGGCAGATGTGGCAAAATGTTAACCAGTGGCAAGTCTAGATGAAGGATATAGGAAGTTCCTTCTAAAGTGTTTGTAATATTTGTATAATTTTGAAATTACTTCAAAATTTTAAAAAGCTTAAAGAAAGAATACTGTAGAGACACTGTCATCTATTAAAATGAACAGTACGCAATGCCCATGCTCTCAAAGTATTCCTCAGTTCCAACATCACATGGTGATTAGGAATGACATCTCTAACATTAGATTTTTATTTACAGTAATCAATTCTTGTTGACCATTAAAAACACCCCACTGTAGCTCTGGTCAAAAGACTCTAAAAATTTAAGAGACTCATCTATGTGAATAACGCATGTGCACCCCCTTTTACCTGAGACATCCATCTGTCATCTCCTTGAATATCTTCCGCTGCATGTGGAATGGCTGCTGGGTTTGAGTCTCCTTGGCTCATTCTACACCTGAGGAAAAAAATGTCTATGTTATGTTTTGTTCACTGACAGGAATGTTTCTTTGTTACCACTTACTTAAATATTACATGTCAGGTTTTAAATAAGAATAAGAATTAAATAAATTTCATTGGGTTTTGCCTAGAAACGATGCAACTGGAGTTTATTTTCAGCAGGGACGAGGTCCAGGACATGACTGCTTAAGTCCCATAAATATCTAACACTACTAAACTTCCAGACAGGTTTGACTATCATTCAGGAACAATGCATTACATCAGTATATACCTTACACCTATATTAATTTTTCATAAATACATGTTATTGTAAGAACCAAATGACAAGGAATTAAACCCTTCAAGTTCAACGACATCTACATTAGAGCCTTTTAGGCTGCTAGAGTTACACACTTAAGAATTAGTACAGCACCGATTAGAATCCAGTGATCACTAAACATCACACAAATACCTGTACTACAGATGATGACAAAACTAGTCGTGGGCTTTAGCAGTGGTTTTTTCATTTTTATTACTTTTTAAAATTTTTTATTTTTTTTGGCAGTGCCCCGCATCCTGCTGGATCAAGTTCCATGACCAGGGATCAAACCCGTGTCCCCTGCAGTGGGAGCGCAGCAGAGTGTTAATAACCGCTAGCCCACTAGGGAAGTCCCTGGAATTGGTTTTTTACAAATTTTACTAGGTATTTTTATTTTTGACAGGTATCCACTAAAAAAAATTTGATTAACGACGACCTAAATATGGTATCTGATAGTAGAGAAGAAGGAATAAGTGACATTCAGGAAAATTAGAAATGCTAATCTTCTAGAAAGACAAGTAAGAAACCAGACTGTTTTCAACCAATTCTGGAGAATACATACTAGAGACATCAGGCTCAAGAGGTTACTTGGAAAATGCAAAGGATGATGAAAGAGAAAAAGCTGGGGTTTTGTGGCTTACAGAAAAAAAGGCCGTACTCTCTATCTCCTTCCTTTGCCATCCTCAAATACAACTAAACTTTCTCAGAAAGAGGACTGAGTTATAGCCTTTTAATAAGTATTCACTGAGTAAACAAAACACCCTGGATTACCAAGGTAGTAGCTTTTGAGGATCAAAAAGTAACAAGCCCGGGGCCTCCCTGGTGGCGCAAGTGGTTGAGAGTCCGCCTGCCGATGCAGGGGATACGGGTTCGTGCCCCGGTCTGGGAGGATCCCATATGCCGCGGAGCGGCTGGGCCCGTGAGCCATGGCCGCTGAGCCTGCGCGTCCGGAGCCTGTGCGTCCGGAGCCTGTGCTCCGCAACGGGGGAGGCCACAACAGTGAGAGGCCCGCATACCGCAAAAAAAAAAAAAAAAAAAAAAAAAAAAAGTAACAAGCCCTGGGCTTCCCTGGTGGCGCAGTGGTTGAGAGTCAGCCTGCTGATGCAGGGGACGTGGGTTCGTGCCCCGGTCCGGGAAGATACCACATGCCGCGGAGTGGCTGGGCCCGTGAGCCATGGCCGCTGAGCCTGCGCTTCCGGAGCCTGTGCTCCGCAACAGGAGAGGTCACAACAGTGAGAGGCCCGCGTACCGCAAAAAAAAAAAAAAGTAACAAGCCCTAAACATGAAAGCAAACCTTCATGAAAAATAAATTACAGAAGCAAACAATTTTAACACTAATTATGTAAATAAATTCCATCAGTTCCAAATGACACTAGGTCTAAAAAAAATTGGGCTCAGGGTTAAGCCTATATCTGACTAAAGATGTAAAATATCATTCACAACCTGTGTATATTTCTTTAGATTACTAAAATTTGCAACTATCAGAAAATAATAGCTACCTATGAAGGACTATCTACTCTATGCTTTATACATACCACCTCTGATCCTCACAAAAGTACTGCAAAAGGAAGAAAACGAGGATCAGATAATATAGGTACTTTGTTCAGTGACTGAAATGAGGTTTGTCTGACCCCAATTACGTCACATCTGGCCCACTGATCACAAACCAGTTCATGCTGACTCCCTAAAGGGGACCTATATCTAACCATTTCACCCAAAAGACTTATGAGTTATAGCACACGGAGCTAAACACATCAATGTAAAATGCAAGAATCGGGAAGAACTGCAAGATGAACCTATAGAGTTCCAATCAGACTATGATACCTGTTTGGAGTTTCACTGTCTAAAAAAAGTGAGGAAAAATCAGAAGATACATAAAAGAAAACAAAAAAAGGATTACAGGGTTAAAACAAATAGCCACACAGAAACTTTTTGTTTTTAGCCAATAAAACATTCTAAATCTTCTATATAAAAGTTTCTTGGGGGTCTATGTTCAATTCTTGATTCAAGTCTGGCTATTCAGGTTAAATCTGATATGGCACTTAATACTCACTTTAATTTTAGTAAGTAACTTTCTTCCCCGCTGATCAAAAAGCTCTATTGTCCTTAAGACCAACAAGGAGCAACTTCTCCCATTTTCTGGATTTCAAAATTAGATATATAATGTAAAGAAATACAGCAACAAAACAGCTCCTTTTTCCACTCACTAATTGAAAAAGTCTATTTCCTAACTTTTAAAATAGATTTAAAAAACCCAACCATTTCTCATTTATTTTCCCACCTGGAGAAACTCTTAACATGTTAGGTATTTTTGAGGCAAAAGTTAACTGACACAGGGTTAACCGAGCAATCACTACTAAAAACGAGAAAAATAATCTGTCCCCCTCTCACTGTGTGATTATGTAATTGAAACCATTTTTCCTGGGGATTGTTAAAAGAACAAGGATGACAAAACTGTACATCTGAGGTGCCTCCATAATAAAATGTATCCAAATTCATCCCTCACCACTTAAACACACAATGCAGGCACTCCAACTACATTTCAGTTCTTGGAACACCATGTTCAGATTTTGTTGAAAAACTTAAGAATTTTGACAAACCAGAGGGTGTTTCAAGGAAAGGAGCCAAGATGGTGAGAAATTAGAAAACCTGTCATATCAGAAATAGTTGAAAGAAACAGGTATGTTTATAATCTGTAGAAAAACTGGTTGGGGAAGAGGAAATCACGGGACAAATAACTGTCAAAGTATTCAAAGATTACTAGGAAGGGACTTCAGGCTTATTCTGCATGTCCCCAAATAGGAAGACAAGGCCAGTAGATACAATGTACAGTGAGACAAATTTCTAACAAACAGAACTGCAAATGACATGACCTGTCTCTCAAGGCAGATTCCTCCCAGGGGGCCACAGAGACTAGGTGAACACCTACTAGAAAAGCATAAAGTGAACTAAAGCATATGAGTAAAGACTGGCCCAGATTAGCGGAATTCAAACATTTTTTAATGTTTTAGAATCTTTTTGAAATGTTCCTCAATATATGTATATTTATAAATTAGATGTGAATTGCTGTTAACCTGTATATTAAATATTTGTAATTTCTTTCCTTTTTTACGTAAAAAAAATGAATGTAAAAAGAGGTTCTAAATATTTTCCTATATTCCAATGGATCTCCTTATGCATCCCAGGGCAGCACACATACTGTACTTTCAAGACCAGTGGTCTATATAAACTATAAGATCTCTTTAGATCTATGATTCAATTTACAGACATGGATTTTTAGAGTTTCTCCAACAGGTAAACAACTGATCAAAAAATAATAACTGCAATAAAAATTTATTAAGAACTTACTATTCACAAGACACTGTGCTAGGAGCTTTGTTATTTAAATAAAAACTGAAGCTCAGGGAGATTTAAGGAAACTGCTCCATGATAGGGAGAGCTGGGATTTGAACTCAGGGTGATATACTACCCTCCAAAACCTATTACTCTTGAGCAAAGTGCATTAGGCTCTATATAGAAAAGACTGTATGAAACAATGATAAATTCTAATTTACTAAGTCAATTCACTTATATATCCTATTACTACTACCCAAATTTAATGGCATTCTGATACCCTGAGCAAGACACTTTCATCTCAGTCCTGAATTTTGTCATGAGCAAAATGAAAAAGCTATAGGGACAGAGAAACTGAGGAACAAAATGTCAATTACCTAAAGTTACTAGGCAGGTAAAACTGAGAGAATTTAGCACAATATTCCCAATTAGCTAGTCTTTTCTTCTTTAACTATGTTTGTTTTTTTGTTTTTTGTTTTTTTTTGCGGTACGCGGGCCTCTCACTGTTGTGGCCCCTCCCGTTGTGGAGCACAGGCTCCGGACGCGCAGGCTCAGCGGCCATGTCTCACGGGCCCAGCCGCTCCGCGGCATGTGGGATCTTCCCAGACCAGGGCACGAACCCGTGTCCCCTGCATAGGCAGGCAGACTCTCAACCACTGCGCCACCAGGGAAGCCCTCTTCTTTAACTATGAATACAAGGTCATCCTCCTTCCTCCCCTGAGCAAAATTTGTTTCTTTGTGCCTTCAGACACTTGGATTTTGGACTATTTTGCCAAATCAAAATCTTACAATACAAAGTAGCTTTCAGTTTTACCTGTGCCTATGGCTTGGTAACATTTTTAAACAGCGGTAAAAAAAAACAAAACAAAAAAAAACCGAGGGGCAAACCCATGTAATCTCCTCTTTAAGAACCAAACTAGGGGGACTTCTCTGACAATCCAGTGGTTAAGACTCTGTGCAGGGGGCGTGGGTTCGATCCCTGGTCAGGGAACTAAGATCCCACGTGCCATGCGGTGCGGCCAAAGGATTAAAAAAAAAGAAAGAAAGAAAGAAAGAAAAAAAAAAAGAACCAAACTGGGAACTATGCATTTAGGGGATTCAAATAATTTGGGAGTTAGATAAAAAAAACTGTGTACTGTTTATAATAAAAATGAAGGATCAATCAGGAGTCATCCAGAGAACAGCCTGTGGTGGGTCACAAAAATCTGAGTGATTTGGGGTTTCCTGCCTCACGTACACAGCAATATTGTGGCACAGAAGTATTCAGAATGCTGTAATTAGTAACAACAGAAGACGCAACAGAGAAGGATTTGATTCCCATCTCACCTCACTGATTCATAGTAATCGCCTCTGTGCAGCAAGTCATCAACTTCTGAGGTCACAAACAGCATGTTCAGTTAGAAAAACCCAACAGAATGGCGATAAAGGTCCAAAGAAATTAATTTATCAGGAGACATACTCTTCCAGGGAAGCTTTAACTGCCCATTAAAATGAGTTCTCTGGGAAGATGAGGAGGAAGTGACTTGCACAGCATTTCCCAATTTTCCTGCATTTTCTGTCTTCTCTACTTAACTCCGACTATGACAGTCTTAACACCAGAATTTCCAAATGCTTATACCAGCGTGGTGTAGTGTGTGTCTAATCAAAAACCAGTTCCAACAACAAAGAATTATAAATACTCAAGCTGAGCTGTATGTTTCTTTAGTTTAACCAGGAAACAGATGGAGGGGGAAAGTTGCACTAAGAATTAAAAGATTCAGAATGTTTCCACTCTGACCTCAGACTCTTAATTTTGTTTCAGATGGAGCGGGCAGGGTTATTCTAAAGGCGAAGGCAGGCCTCATCCCTAGTACCCTGCCTCAGTGGGCTGGTGGATGGGTCCCGGGATTCCAGCACATTCAGAATTTATTATCAAATGCCCAAGCCAACACATTAAAGCACAATGATTTCATACTCCTCCCCTGCTCCCGCACAAGGAGGCAACCTTCATATCAGAACAATGTGCCCAGGAGAAGAATCCAAAGACACAAGGCATATCCAAGGCAAAGGCGTATTCAGATGCTCAAGGGGACAATAGCCCGTGTTTTCTCCATACCTTTACCACTCCCCCAAAACGACCCCCCCCTCATTTAAAGCTGTACGAAATGAGGCCTTAGGGTGGATCCAGGTGGTCTTCCCTTTCTCCATGGGTAAGCTCTAAAAAGAGGCCAAAGCTTCATGTATTTGGTTTTCTTAAGGTTTGTATACACATTATGAAAAGCAACGCTGGCCTGGGAGGTATGGAAAGAATAGTGAGTCACCGTGCAACGGGCACATCACAAACCTGAAGGCCAGAAGATCCTGATCTGGTACATGGACATGGACCAGGTAAAAACCACCTAAGAAAACCTGTCCATTGGTAGGTTTAACTAGTTGGTTGACCTTGGGCAAATCACCAGCCTCGCTGGGCCTCATCTCTAAAATGAGGTGCTGGACTGGACAGCCCTCTAAGAAATAAGTACTTCTGAGTCGTGACAGCCTATGGATTTTTGAATATATTACAGGAGATAACGGAGAAGTTTCTGACGGGTGGGAAAAAGTGCTCCGTCAAAAAAACAGTAACTGGTCTGAGCCCGCGCCAACGGCCTCTCAGACAGAGGAAAGGGGAGAAAAGGGTCAGAGGTTCAATCTCGGGGAGGAGGGAAAGGCAACAGCCGAGGCAGAAGCGTGGCTGGAAATGGGGCTGGCGGCGGCGAGCCCCGGGCCGCGGTAGCGGGGGATTCAGGGCGGCCTGCTCCGGGGGTCGGGCTGTGCCTGATCGGGCCGGGCGGCGCGCCCCGCCACGGTGCTCGGCCGCGGGATGGGGCGGGGCGGCTGGGCGGCCGAGGAGGCGGCAGGTTTGGGGGTGGGGTACTGGGAAAAGGCTCCGAGGGAAGCGGCGAGCGGCCTGGAGGTGCGGGGTGCAGAGCGGGCGGCCAAGGAACCCACGCCGGGCCAGCCGAGAAGGGGCGAGCGCGGGAGGCACCCCAAGGGTCGGGGGGGAGGGGTGGCGCGGGGGAGGGGCCGGCAGGGTGGGGGAGGGGAGGTCGCGGGCCTCTCACAATAACAAGTCGCAGCCTCTTCCAACCCCCACCTCTAAGCCACCGGTTCCCCAAGTCCCGGAATGCACTCACTCAGGCACAGGGTCCGTGCGGGCCCCAAGCGGCTGCGGCGTCGGCGGGTGGCGCGTCTGTCGCTCGCTCAGTCCCGACGGCCCCGCTCCGGCGCGTCCCTCCTCCGGCCTCAGCACCCGCTGCAGCGCCCCCACTTCCGGTTCCCCTGCCACTCAGGCAAATGGCTTCCGGAAGTCCCGCCCCATCCTGCCAGGCCTTGGCTCGGCTCGCCTCTCCTCACTTTCCTTCTGCGGGAGCTCGCTGCCGGCGCCCAGGTGTCCTGCCACGCCCCGCAAGGTTCCACGCTTTGTTCTCTATCCTGCCCTCGTTTTGCATGTAGTCTGCGCGACTTGGGCCTCTATCTTTCCTCCGGCTGCATCCCTCAGTCCTGCGTTCATGTCACCGTAGTGTGGAGATGGCATTCGGGACAATGTGCTGTGACCTCGCACTGACGCCATTCCCTTCCCACCCCGCCAACCTGGCTTCCTTCTCCACCCCATGGAATAAACCAGATTGCTGCCAGTGGGAGGGAAATAGGGCCCCAAGGTTAATGAGGCAGTCCCTTACATTTATGGGTGGAATTTCTGTTTCAATGATGAATGTACGGATTTTGGATGACCGCCTCTTAAGGTGATACTATAGGGGGATGGAGAGACAGTCTTTTCCTTTGAGATCCATCCAGAGAGGAGGGGCAAAAGATGTACGCAGGCTCTGAAAACGTTTGGTGGAGCAGCGCCCTGAGCTGGCCCTTTAAAAATGGATAGGACTAGGGCCTCCCTGGTGGCGCAAGTGGTTGAGAGTCCGCCTGCCGATGCAGGGGATACGGGTTCGTGCCCCGGTCTGGGAGGATCCCACATGCCGCGGAGCGGCTGGGCCCGTGAGCCATGGCCGCTGAGCCTGCGCGTCCGGAGCCTGCGCGTCCGGAGCCTGTGCTCCGCAACGGGGGAGGCCACAACAGTGAGAGGCCCGCATACCGCAAAAAAAAAAAAAAAAAATGGATAGGACTCGTTAAGACCCTTGTCTGAATTGGTAGAGCCTTCCAGAGTTCTGAAAATGATCAGGGGGGTCGGTTTTGCAGACAAAACCCGTTAAGAATTACTGTGAAAACCTGGAAGCATAAAGTTTCAAGATATGTCAAATTATTTTTCAGGTGACCTGTACTGTCAAATGGTACTAAATTTATCAGACGTATATAATCCAAAATAATTTGTCCACCTATAAAACGCTAATTTACTTCGGAATTCTCTTGCAGATGTTCACACAATTTATGGCACACCAGCAGGTAAATGTTTGTTGCTTTAAATGTTTTATCGAAAAGAATTTGTGTTTGGGGAACTCAAATGATGCAGCTTGAATTAGTCTCCAGGGATAAATCCATAGAATCCTGAATTTCCTCAGTTTTAACACTCAACACACTTTAATGTAATTACTACTTTAATACACTGTCTTCCCTGCTATACTCTAAGCTCTGAGTGAGCAGAGACCTTATGTGGATTCCCAGCACCTGGCATGCTGCCTGATGCATAGCAGACACTCATTAAGTATTGCTCAACCAGGGATGAATGATCAAGGGTTGAATTTGTGCCTATGTGGAACCTATGACCTATCTTTATACTTTCTTGTTTTCAACTTTTTAATTAAGAAACATAAACAAGGGAAGTGTGCCCCAGGGAATACTAGAGCTGGTTAGACTAGCCTCTGCCAGTATTTGAATACCTCTATGGCTCAGGCAGTTTTTAGTGTTTTGGCAAAACCTGAATGTCACTGAACCCTGAAATTTATTGAGGTTGTCTCCTAATGTGTCTGTTTTAGCTTTCTAAATAATTCATTTTAAAAATGCAGGCAGTAGAGTGGAAAGGACCCTAAACTCAGCTTCAGGGTGCCCTGGGTTCTTCTCTGAAGGTTATTGCTCATTTTACTTCTTGAGCCTTTGTTTCTTAATGTGTAAGGTGAAAGGGATGGACTAGGTCATTGCTGAGGTTCTTTTTAGCTCTAAGCCTCCACTATCCCCTCAGTTCCTTGCAGGAACATAATTCTGGGACATACAACACTACCTCATTCCTCACTTCCCACCCACAACCTCCCCTTCCCCTGGGCTCCATTCAGGGTCTGTGTTTTCCATACAGGTGATAGGTAAAAATAGCTGTTTTCTGACTATGAGACAAATTGATTGAAAGCTATCAGAGCTTGCCCTTCAAGTTGTCTTTCCATTAATGATGATGGATTTAATGATTCCATCCGGATTCTTTCTGGTTTCCCTCATGACTGCATGCCAACCCAAAGGGAGAAAATATAGAAACCCTGACAAAAGGTCTATGGACTGATTGGAGTAACGTAAACATGATCAAATGTAAACCTAGGACTTTGAGAATGAGTGTCAAAACACCACCCAAGTGGCCTGGAATTTAGGAGACTCTTTGGCATTTCATCACTTACAGTAATTAAACTGGGAGACTTCAGGGGACCTGGCATTTCAGATATGAAAAGAAGGAAGAAAAGCTATGTGGACTGAGAATGGACACACGGTGTGAATTCAGGGAATTTCTGTGGGTAGAATGCAAGATCCGATGGTTTATAGAATAAGAGTTTCAGAGTTTTATTTATTGTTAAAACAACATTAAGAAATGTTTCAATAGGAAAAATTTTTTTCACTCCCATTCTTACAAATTAACAGATTTTCATTTGCCTCGATTTCTTTCAACCAGTAACCATATGGTCAGTAAGTATTTTATTTCTCAATTTTAAGATCTTTGTGATCAGGTCAAGATACTGTTAGAAATAATGTAAAGACAATGGAATATTACTCAGCCATAAAAAGAAACAAAATTGAGTTATTTGTAGTGAGGTGGAAGGACCTAGAGTCTGTCATACAGAGTAAAGTAAGTCAAAAAGAGGAAAACAAATACCGTATGCTAACGCATATATATCATATCTAAAAAAAAAATGGTACTGATGAACCTAGTTGCAGGGCAGGAATAAAGATGTAGACATAGAGCATAGACTTGAGGACATGGGGTGGGAGGGGGAAGCTGGGGTGAAGTGAGAGTAGCATCAACATATATACACTACTGAATGTAAAATAGTTGGCTAGTGGGAAGCAGCAACATAGCACAGGGAGGTCAGCTCCGTGCTTTGTGACCACCTAGAGGGGTGGGATAGGGAGGATGGGAGGGAGATGCAACAGGGAGGAGATATGGGGACATGCGTATGCATATGGCTGATTCACTTTGTTGTACAGCAGAAACTAACACAGTATTGTGAAGCAATTATACTCCAATAAAGATCTATTAAAAAAAAAAGAAATAAAGAACATATAACAACATTTTTGACTTCCCAACTGAAAATTGTTAGTTTGTCATATTCTTATATTTTTTTAACTGTGTGTGTGTGGTTTAATATCGTTATAAACTCATGGATTGAAACACATTTGATATGTTTCATTCATTGCAATTATTTTGCTTATTGATAACCAGATTGTCCCAAAATGATCTCATTCTAGTTGGCTCCTGAGTCATTTTGACATGACCAAACATTGATATGCTTTCTGTCACTTTAGCTTTGCTTTTTCTACAATTTCAATAAATAGAATCATAGAGTAGAATTAACTTTTGTTTCTGGTTTCTTCCTGTTAACATGATATATTAAGATTCATCCCTGTTGTTGTGTGTACCAGTACATATAGTTCACTCCTTTTTATTGCCAAGTAGTGTTCTGTTGATGGATATTCTACAATTTGTTTATCCAGTCAATAGTTAATGGACATTTGGGTTGTTTCTGGTTTTGCTTATTATAAATAAAATGAAGGTGAAAGTTCATGTAGAAATCTTTGTGTGGACATGTGTTTTCCTTTCTCTTGGCTCTCTTAGACCTAGGACTGAAAGTGCTGAGTCATATGGCAAGTGTATGTTTAGCATTATAATAAACTTCCCATCTGTTTTCCAAAGTGGCTTATCATTTTACACCCCCATCAGCAGACTGTGAGAGTTCCAGTTGCTCTGTATCCTTGGCAATACACAATACTATCAATTAAAAAAACTTTAGCCATTCTAGTTGTTATGTAATGATATGGTGGTTTTAATTTGCATTTCCCTGATGATATTAAGCATCTTTTCATATTCTTTTTGGCCATTTATATATCTTCTTTTGCAAAGTGCCTGTTCAACTCTTTTGCCCATTAAAAAAAATTAGGTTATTTGTCTTATTACTGAGTCGTAAAAGTTCTTCTATATTCAGAACAAAAGTTCTTTGTCAATATATTTATTTCAAACATTCTTTTCTCCCAATCTGTGGCTTGTGTTTTCATTTTCTTAACAGTGTCTTTTTATTTTTTTGTTTTTTTTATTTTTGTTTTGTTTTTTAGCCATGCCACTCGGCATGCGGGATCTTAACTGGACCACCAGGGAATTCTCTACAGTATCTTCTGAAGAACAGAAGTTTTTAACTTTGGTAAAATACAATTTATCATTTTCTTTCATTTATGGTGTGTGATTTTTGTGTTCTATTTAAGAAATCTTTACTATTAGTTATCAATACAACAGAGTTTCTCCCACGTTTTCTCCTAGAAGTTTTATATCTTTAAGTTTTACATTTCAGTTAGTAATCCTTTTTAAGGTAATTTTTGTGTATAGTGTGAAGTAAAGAACAAAGTTAATTTTTTTACATATGGATGTCCAATTGTTCCAGCGCAATTTATTTATTTGTTTACTTATTTTTGGCTACGTTGGGTCTTCGTTGCTGCGCACGGGCTTTCTCAGCGAGCGGGGGCTATTCTTCGTTGTGGTGCAGGGGCTTCTCATTGCGGTGGCTTCCCTTGTTGCGGAGCATGGGCTCTAGGTGCACGGGCTTCAGTAGTTGTGCTGCACAGGCTCAGTAGTTGTGGCTTGCGGGCTTAGTTGCTCTGCGGCATGTGGGATCTTCCCAGACCGGGGCTTGAACTCGTGTCCCCTGCATTGGCAGGTGGATTCTTAACCACTGCGCCACCAGGGAAGTCCTCCATTGGATTATTGACATCTTGGCTGCTTTATTGTAAGACAATTGACTATATATGTGTGGGTCAATTTTGGACTTATATTCTGTTCCATTTATATTTATGTCTGTCTTTATACCAATACCAGACTATCACAATTTCTGTAACTATATAGTTACTCTTGAAATCAGATAGTGTAAGTCTTCTAGCTGTCTTCTTAGAATTGTTTTGACTATCCTAGGTCCTTTGCATTTCCATATAAATTTTATTTAATTAATTAATTTTGCTATGCTGTGTGGCTTGTGGGATTAGTTCCCCCACCAGGGATTGAACCCCAGGCCCCCCAGCAGTGAAAGTGCCGAAGCCTAGCCACTGGACTGCCAGGATATTCCCTCCATATAAATTTTAGAATCATGTTCTTGATTTCTACAAAAAGCCTTTTGAAATTTTGACTGGGATACATTGAAAACATAGTTGGGGGAGAATTGAAAACAACACTGACTCTTCTGATTCATGAATACTGTTTACTGTGCCATCATTTTAGATCATCCTTGATTTTTCTCAGCAAATTTTGTAACTTTCATTGTACAGGTCTATATATTTAATAAATTTATCCTTAAGTACATATAATATATCCTTCACATTCATAAGAACATTTTCCTGAGGTCTTAGAGAACACCCCATTTTGGGGAACCCTACAATGGCATTTACTCTCTGTTTAAATGTACCTGAAAAATTTAAACAATCAGCTTGATATCTGTAATGAATGTAACAATGTGCTTGAGAAGGAGTTAAGAACCTCAATGCCAGGCCAAAATACACACCCAGCCTAGACATCTGGCTAAGTGCTTTGCTTTCATTGCCCACCAACCTTCAAGATAGTTTCATTCAAATTTCCACCTCATTAAAAATGACAAATCCTTATATCATGGATTTTTAGGTTCTCTCAAGATAAAACCCTGAGTTCTGAGTGCCAATAGTCCATGGCTGTTTCTATCACAGCGTCTACCTTTCTCTTACCCATGTGTTTACAACTCTCTCTCCCTGACTAAATGAGTTCTTCTGGGGTAGGAGCCTTGTTTGCTTGTAACCCCAGTACCAGGAAGTACCTGGCGTAATACATATTTTTGGTAAATGATGGATGAATAGTCAAGGTTAATTTTCAGGTCTCAAGAAAGAAGACCGTTAAAGCTGAGGGGAGCAGATGCTGGAAGCGAGGTCAAGAATAGGAATCAGGGCTTCCCTGGTGGCTCAGTGGTTGAGAGTCCGCCTGCCGATGCAGGGGACATGGGTTCGTGCCCTGGTCCGGGAAGATCCCACATGCCGCGCGTCGGCTGGGCCTGTGAGCCATGGCCACTGAGCCTGCGCGTCCGGAGCCTGTGCTCCGCAACAGGAGAGGCCACAGCAGTGAGAGGCCTGCGTACAGCTAAAAAAAAAAAAAAAAAAAAAGAATAGGAATCAGCATCTGGAATCCTAAAAGGCTGCAATGCAGTGGGAAGTTGGAACACAGGAGGTAACCGGGCATCCTCCAAATTAGTTCTGGCAGACAGTTTCTTGCATCTTCTTGTATGTTTTAAAAAGCTGGATATTCTTAAAGGCAATGTCCAAGTAATTGACAAAGTCATCTTAGGCCCACTGAATTTCTTTTCATTTCAGTAGATATTTATTGAATTCTTACTCATGTGTCAGGCACTCTGCTAAACAATGGGGAGAAAAGATGAGTAAGGTAGCATTTCTCTCCTCGAGGAACTCACTATCTAGTGATAGTGAGGACAAATGATTCTAATACAATGCACAATGATAGAGGAGAGAACTGAATGTTCTAAGAAATGAAAGGAGGAGGTGGGCCGGTTAGAAAAGGCTTCTAGGAGAAAATGATGCCTGACCTGAATTTTTTTTAAGACAATTTTGAAAGAGCAGTTTTAGGTTCACAGCAAAATGAGAAGAAGGTATAGAGATTTCCCATATACCTCTTGCCCACCCACATGGACAGCCTCCCCTACTATTATAACAGGATGGTACATTTGTTACAGTTGATGAACCTACATTAAAAACTTTTAAATTAATTTATTATTATTATTTTTAACATCTTTATTGGAGTGTAATTATTTCACAATGGTGTGTTAGTTTCTGCTTTATAACAAAGTGAATCAGCTATACATATACATATATCCCCATATCCCCTCCCTCTTGTGTCTCACTCCAACCCTCCCTATCCCACCCCTCTAGGTGGTCACAAAGCACGGAGCTGATCTCCCTGTGCTATGCGGCTGCTTCCCACTAGCTAGCTATTTTACATTTGTTAGTATATATAAGTCCATGCCACTCTCTCACTTCATCCTAGCTTACCCTTCCCCCTCCCCATGTCCTCAAGTCCATTCTCTACGTCTGCATCTTTTTTTTTTTTTTTTTTTTTTTTCCTTTTTGCGTTATGTGGGCCTCTCACTGTTGTGGCCTCTCCCGTTGCGGAGCACAGGCTCCGGATGCGCAGGCCCAGCGGCCATGGCTCACGGGCCCAGCCGCTCCGCGGCATATGGGATCCTCCCAGACCGGGGCACGAACCCGTATCCCCTGCATCGGCAGGCGGACTCTCAACCACTGCGCCACCAGGGAGGCCCTACGTCTGCATCTTTATTCCTGTCCTGCTCCTAGGTGATGAGCCTACACTGACACATCATAATTACCCAAAGTCCATAAATTGCATTAGGGTTTACTCTTGGTATTGTACTTTCTGTGGGTTTGGACAAATGTATAATGATATGTATCCATCATTACAATATCACACAGTGTTTTCACTGCCCTAAAATTTCTCTGTGTTCCACCTATTCCTCCCTACCCCCTCCCTCTCCAAACCCCGGCAACCACTGGTTTTTTTTTTTAATGCCGTCATAGTTTTGCCTTCTCCAAACATCATGTAGTTGGAATCATACAGTATATGGCCTTTTCAGATTAGCTTCTTTTACTTAGTAACATACATTTAAGATTCCTCCATGTCTTTTCATGGCTTGATAGCTCATTGCTTTTCAGTGATAAACAATATTCTATTGAATGGATATACCTTGCCTTTTGAAGAATATCTTGGTTGCTTCCAAGTTCTGGCTATTATGAATGAAGCTGCCTTAAACATCCATGTGCAGGTTTTCATGTGGACCTAGGTTTTCAACTCATTTGGGTAAATACCAAGAAGCATGATTGCTGGGTTATATGGTAAGAGTATGTTTAGTTTTGTAAGATACCACCAAATTGTCTTCCAAAGTGGCTATACCATTTAGCATTCCCACCAGCCAATGGTATATTCTTGTCAGCACTTGATGTTGTCGGTGTTCTGGATTTTGACTTTTTTTTTTTTTTGATCGCACAGTTCAGCATGCAGAACTACCCCCACCAGGGATGCAACCCGCATTAGAAGCTCAGAGTCTTAACCACTGGACCACTAGGTAGTCCTGGATTTTGACTATTTTAATAGGTGTATAGTGATATTCTCATTGTTTTATTTGCAATTCTCTAATGGTGTATGATGTGGAACATTTTTTCATATGCATATTTGCCATCTGTATATTTTCTTTGGTAAGGAATCTGTTAAGGACTTTGGCCCATTTTTAAAATCAGGTTGTTTGTTTCTTTATTGTTGAATTTTAAAAGTTCTTTGTATATTTAGGATAACAATCCTTTATCAGATGTCTTTTGCAAATAATCTCTCCCATTCTGTGGCTTGTCTTTTTAGTCTTTTGACATTGTCTTTTATGGTACAGAAGTTTTTATTTTAATGGAGTCCAGTTTATCAATTATTTCCCTCATGGACTGTGCCTTTGGTGGTGTATTTTTTAAAAAATTTATTTAGTCATTTATTTTTGGCTGCGTATTTTTAAAAAAAATTATTTAGTCATTTATTTTTGGCTGCGTTGGGTCTTCATTGCTGCACGCGGGCTTTCTCTAGCTGCGGTGAGTGGGGGCTACTCTTCGTTGTGGTGCATGGGCTTCTCAATGCGGTGGCTTCTTTTGCTGCGGAGCATGGGCTCTAGGTGCGCGGGCTTCAGTAGTTGCAGCACGCGGGCTCAGTAGTTGTGGCTCGCGGGCTCTAGAGCGCAGGCTCAGTAGTTGTGGTGCACGGGCTTAGTTGCTCTGCGGCATGTAGGATCTTCCCGGACCAGGGCTCAAACCCATGTCCCCTGCATTGGCAGGCAGATTCTTTTTTTTTTTTTTTTTTGTGGTACGTGAGCCTCTCACTGTTGTGGCCTCTCCCGTTGCGGAGCACAGGCTCCGGACGCGCAGGCTCAGCGGCCATGGCTCACGGGCCTAGCCGCTCCGCAGCATGTGGGATCTTCCTGGACCAGGACACGAACCCATGTCCCTTGCATCGGCAGGCGGAGTCTCAACTACTGCGCCACCAGGGAAGCCCGGCAGGTGGATTCTTTTTTTTTTTTTTTTTTTTTTAATTTATTTTTATTATTATTTTTTTAAATTTATTTTTTATTAGTTTCTGCTTTATAACAAAGTGAATCAGTCCCGGCAGGTGGATTCTTAACCACTGCACCACCAGGGAAGTCTCTTGGCATTGTATTAATATCCAAAAGATCATCTAGGTTTTTCTTCTATGTTATTTTCTAGGAATTTTATATGTTTGCATTTTTCTGTATCTTTGGTTTTCTGTAGTTTGAAAATGCTATGCCTAGATGTAGGTTTTTTACATTTATCCTTCTCGTTGTTCTCTAATCTCCCTGGATCTGTGATTCTGTGTCTGACATTAATTTGGAGAAATTCTGAGTCATTATTGTTTCAAATATTTCTCTTGTTCCTTTCTCTATTTCTTCTCTTTTTGTTATTTCCATTATGCATATCTTATACTTTTTGTAGTTGTCCTACAGTCCTTGGATATTCTATTCTGTTTTTTTCAGTCTTTATTCTCTTTGCTCTTCAGTTTTGGAGACTTCTATTGATATGTCCCCAAGCTCAGAGATTCTTTTCTCAGCCATGACCAGTCTACTAATAAGACATGAAAGACATTCTTCATTTCTGTTACAGTGTTTTTGATCTCTAGCATTTATTTTTGATTCTTTCTTAGAATTTCCATCTCTTTTCATACATTACCCATCTGTTCTTGCATGCTGTCTACTTTATCCCTTAGAGTCCTTAGTACATTAATCATAGTTGTTCTAAATTCCAGGTCTGATCATTCTAACAACTCTGGTTAGATGTCTGGTTTTGATGCTTGCGCTATCTCTTCAAATTACGGGTTTTTTTTTTTTTGCTTTTTAATATGCCTTTTTTTTTTTTTTTTTTTTTTTTTTTGCGGTATGCGGGCCTCTCACTGCTGTGGCCTCTCCCGTTGCGGAGCACAGACTCCGGACGCGCAGGCTCAGCGGCCATGGCTCACGGGCCCAGCCGCTCCGCGGCATGTGGGATCTTCCCGGACCGGGGTACAAACCCGTGTCCCCTGCACCAGCAGGCAGACTCTCAACCACTGCGCCACCAGGGAAGCCCTAATATGCCTTTTAATTTTTCTTGACTGCTGAACATGATGTACTAGCTAAAAGGAACTGCTGTAAATAGGCCTTTAGTAATGTGATGGTGAGGTGTAGGGGGAGTGGAAGCATTGTGTACCTGAACTGAGTCTTAAAGAATAAATAGGAAGGGCTTCCCTGGTGGTGCAGTGGTTAAGAATCCACCTGCCAATGCAGGGGACACAGGTTTGATCCCTGGTCTGGGAAGATTCCACATGCCACGGAGCAACAAAGCCTGTGTGCCACAACACTTGAGCCTGAGCTATAGAGCCCGTGAGCCACAACTACTGAGCCTGCGTGCCGCAACTACTGAAGCCCGCGCACCTAGAGCCCGTGCTCCGCAACAAGAAAAGCCACCACAATGTGAAGTCTGCGCACCACAAGGAAGAGTAGTCCCCGTTCGCTGCAACTAGAGAAAGCCCACGTGCAGCCATGAAGACCCAACACAGCCAAAAATAAATAGATAAATAAATTAATTAAAACAAAAAGAATAAATGGGAATTGCCAGGTATAAAGCAGAGAGGGTAAAGGAGAGAAGTAAGGGACCAGCAAGATTAAAGGCTTGAAGGTAAGAGGAAGCAGGAGAAAAATCTCCCTTGCTTAATATCTCTCAGGAGTAAAATATTATGGTGATAACTTCATATTAGCTGTCTCCTTCACCAGATTGGGATCATGCCTGAATCAGCTTTATTTTCTTCACATTGACTAACACAGAGCATGGATTCTGTGTACAGTGCGCTGTAAAACAAATAAATAATAATTTCCCAATGACATGGGACCTCTCTGCTGTCAGAGAATTACCCTGGACAAGAATAAGCTGGGCCTGGGGTCACATAAGTCCAGCCTCAGTCTTACACTGGTAAATAAATTAGAATTGCCTCAAATCATGGATGGTCCTATTACCACTATTCTTTCTACTATTACAACTACCACATCATCTATCTATCTATCTATATCTATATATTTACATATATTTATATACAGATATATAGAGATGGTAGTTTATATATATTATGTACTGCTTATGTATACATATATATAACTATATAATTTATATACACACATATAATTACGACTTCAAATTTTAAAATTACTTTCATATACATTATCCTAGTTGGTCCTACTGTATTGATCCTAATAGTACTATATTATGACTACTGTAAATAGAAAAGAGAGAAGTAACAACGAAGAGATTTTAGTCATTCAGTTAACAAATAGTTATGTGTCAGACTGTGCAAGCCACCTCAGGGATACAAAAGGCATATTGAAATAACAGAATTCATAGATAAAAGGATTATTTGGTCCAGCTGTCTCATTTTATAGACAAGTACTACAGGTACGGGAGGTCAAACTTTTTGGACCCTGCTTACAGACTCCAGGATTCCATAACAATCTAGTAGTAACGCTAAAATGAAAACACGTGAAACAATTCAAAAGCAATTAGGCAGTGAACAGTATGGTCCTGACAGAAGGGGAAAAAATCCGTGAAGAAGAAAGATGACAGAACTAAGTATCAGACACAGTCCTGGGAACTTATATGATCTTTATTAATCCTCAGAAAACACATCATCATCATCACCATTTTATGATAAAACTAAAGCTGAAAGAAGTCAGGTAATTTACCAAAAGCCCCACGGCAAGTGGTGGATCTGGAATTCAAAGCCAGTTTCTTCTAAATCCAACACTTATGTTATTTAAACTTTTAACCACTGAAGTAGAACAGGCATGGCCTCTGTGTGGGATGAGAAAAAGCTTTTCAAAAGCGCTGAAAAAAAAGGAGAGTAGGATCAAAGTAAGCAGGGTGTTGCAAAGAGGAAATGGTTACTTAGGCAATAGGGGACATTTGCAGGCGCTTAAGTATAAGGAGTAACATAATCATTATCAGGGAATTTGAAAGTTAGAAGGCATCTCAGGTGAGAAGTCATGTAGAAATCTATTTACAGCACAACTTACAGATATTTACTCAAATTCTGATTTAAGTAGTCACTTGACAGGGAATTTTCTTCTAAGGCCAATGTATTACTCACCAGCCCTAATTATTGATAGCTCTTTGGTAAGCATACTTTGTATTTCTTCAATCAAAAGAACATAACGGCTCAGGACCAAGCTCAGAGCTTTGTGGCTCACTGCTGGAGATCTTCTAAGTTAAAACAAAGCCAAGAATCCATACCTTTGCATCCATCCATTCTTTCACAATACTTACTGAATGTTTCCATGTGCTGGTCACTTTCTAGCGGATTGGGCTACAGAGATCTCTGCCCTCTTGGAGCTTCACTATGCCCTCTTACTTAATAGGATTTTCAGTATCACCAAACCATTTTGGATTTTTGTGCCTTCCTTCCTCACACACCAGACTTATTAAAAGAGTGCTTTCTTTTTAACACTACATTGGGGTCACAGAGTAAAATTCTCCAACTGCCATCTGTTTATTTCAGCTAAGTACCATAAAGAAGTTTCCACCATAATGATCCTCTGGAGCTAGGAAAACTACCACAAGACCTAAAGCTTTGGCTGGTCATTAACTTCTAACTATGGTCTTTATTTCTTGTGGTGAAATAATGCGCCTTTCCTTGCCTAATCCCTTCCTGGTGTGTATCAACATTATTTAATGTCTTCTAATTCAGTCATTTTTTATTTATTAAAAAAAACTTTTTTTTGGCTGCGTTGGGTTTTCGTTGCTACACGTGGGCTTTCTCTAGTTGCGGCGAGCGGGGGCTACTCTTGCTTACAGTGTGCGGACTTATTGCAATGGCTTCTCTTGTTGCAGAGCACGGGCTCTAGGCACGCAGGCTTCAGTAGTTGCAGCATGCAGGCTCAATAGATGTGACATGCAGGCTCAGTAATTGTGGCGCAAGGGCTTAGTTGCTCTGCAGCATGTGGGATCTTCCCGGACCAGGGCTCGAACCTGTGTCCCCTGCGTCGGCAGGCAGATTCTTAACTACTCTGCCACCAGGGAAGTCCCCAGTCACTTTTAAAATAAATATGTCTGTAAACATTGAACTTTAAAAAATCTTATTTATTTATTCCATTCACTCTGCTGTTGTAGATAGCCAGTCAGCCAGAGGTATTAGTGCAATTTTCAAGGACTTAGGCTAAAATATCTAAAATAAGAAAATTAAGACCTTTATCAAAACCCTCTAGGATCCACCCACCTCTGTTACTTTTTTCATTAAGGTCTCTTGATTCCAGGTTCGAACTACACTTTTTTTAAAAAAAATTATTCTTTTGAAGTATAGTTGATTTACAATGTTGTGTTAATTTCTGCTGTACAGCAAAGTGATTCAGTTATACATATATATACATTCTTTTTCATATTCTTTTCTTTTATGGTTTATCACAAGATATTTAATATAGTTTCCTGTTCAAACTACACTCTTTAGAGTTCATCAAAGAGTACCGCAGTTGTCTAGCGTCTGTCTCTGGTCCCCTCCTCTTAATTTCCCTGTCTGAGCATAGGTCCAGAAGACACCTTCCTCTTTCTTCCCCATCTTTCTGCCTTCCCCTTCCTAAGTCCGCACATGCTCAGATGCAGGTACTTGGCCCATGACGTTGCCCTTTCCCTTTCTCTCCACCAAAAACTCCTGGGGTTCCTTGGCTCTGATTCCACACTGCAGTGACTCACTCTCCTTTTCTCTTAAAGTCCAGTTTCCTTATCATGGCTTTGAGTTCCCTTCTCCCTTGTAGGTCCTGAACTGCCTCCCCACCTTCATCTCCCACCCCTCCAGTCTACACTGCATCTGCTCCAGCCTTCCATCTACCTGACTGTTCCCAGGCATTCTCCACTCATGCATTTTTCTTTGTCTTTGCTCTGGCTGTCCTCTGCCTTCAGTGTCCTTTTTACCATCCTTTGCCCATGGAAATTCTACTTCTTCTTAAAGCTTTTCTGAGTTCTAGTAGCCCTTCCTCTGTAAGGCTTCCCCTGCTTCCCCAGTTAGAACGAATCAGAACTGACTGCAGTTCCCCACTCTGCTTGTATTTTCCAGTGCTACCTGCTCAGGATATCTTTCTTCATGAAAAAGTTATCACATTATGTAGGTAAGGACTGTATTCTCAGCAAGGTATCACATTGGAAAACAGTTTGCTAAATTATTTGATCTAAGGTGTTAATTAGCTGATAAATTTTAACTTACAAATACAGGAGGCAGGTAATTACAATAGACAGACTATATCATTGAGAGTCAGGAGACCTGGATTTGATTCTCAGCTCTGATTCCTCCCTTTATCCCTCCCTACCTCCCTTTCTTCCTTCCCAAAATGAGGTTGGCAAAGTAAACATCAGCCAGGTAATGCAGGGCCTTGCAGTCCATGCTAACTGTAAACAGAAATCATTAAAAGATCCTAAGTAGGGGCTTCCCTGGTGGCACAGTGGTTGAGAGTCCGCCTGCCGATGCAGGGGACACGGGTTCGTGCCCCGGTCCGGGAAGATCCCACATGCCGTGGAGTGGCTGGGCCCGTGAGACATGGCCGCTGAGCCTGCGTGTCCGGAGCCTGTGCTCCGCAGCGGGAGAGGCCACAACAGTGAGAGGCCCGTGTACCACAAAAAAAAAAAAAAAAAAAAAAAAAAGATCCTAAGGAGAGGATTGAGAAGATCAGGTTTCTGCTTTGGAGGGATTTTTGGTTTGTTTGTTTGTTTTTGTAAAATATACATAACATTTACCACTTTAATTATTTTTAGGTGTATAGTTCAGTGGCATTGAGTACACTCACATTGTTGTGAAACTATCACCACCATCCATCTCCAGAACTTTTTCATCTTCCTAAAGTGAGATTTGGTATCTATTAAAAAATAACTCCCCATTCTCCTCTCCCCCTACCCCTGGCAACCATCATTCTACTTTCTGTCTCTATGAATTTGACTCTTCTAGGTACCTCATATGAATGGAATCATACAGTATTTGTCCTTTTGTGTCTGGCTTATTTCACTCAGCGTGATATCTTTAAGGTTCATCATGTTGTAGCATGTGTCATAAGTTCCTTCATTTTTAAGGCTGAAGCATATTCCATTGAACGTATATACAAAAAAAACCCCTCATGTTTTGTTTATCCATTCATACATCAGTGGACATTTGTGTTGTTTCCATCTTTGGCTATTGTGAATAATGCTCCTATGAATGTACAAATATCTGTTCAAGTCTTTGCTTTCAATTCTTTTGAATACATAACCACAAGTAGAATTGCTGGATTGTATGGTAATTCTTTTGTTTGTTTGTTTGGACGTGCTGCACGGACTTCAGGATCTTAGTTCCCTGACCAGGGATTGAACCCAGGCCCTCAGCAGTGAAAGTGCGGAGTCCTAAACACTGGACCACCAGGGAATTCCCTAATTCTTTAATTTTTTGAGGAACTGCCAAACTGTTTTTCACAGTGGCTTCACCATTTTCCATTCCTATCAGCAATGCACAAGGGTTCCATTTTCTGCATATCTTTGTCAACACTTGTTCTTTTCGTTCCTTTTCTTTCTCCCTTCCTTCCTTCCTCTTTCTCTTTCTTTCTTTCTTTCATCTCTCTCTCTTCCTTTCTCCCTCTCTCCCTCCATCTCTCCCTCCCCCTCCCTCCTTCCCTTCCTTCCTCTTCCTTCTTTCTTCTTTTCCTCTTTTACTTTTCTTTTCCCTTTCTTCTTTCTTTTTCTTTCTTTCTTTCATCATCCTAATGAATGTGAAGTGGTATCTCATTGTGGGTTTTTTTGTGTGTGTGTGGTACACGGGCCTCTCACTGTTGTGGCCTCTCCCGTTGCGGAGCACAGGCTCCGGACGCGCAGGCTCAGCGGCCATGGCTCGCGGGCCCAGCCACTCCGCGGCATGTGGGATCTTCCCGGACCGGGGCACGAACCCATGTCCCCTGCATCAGCAGGAGGACTCTCAACCACTGCGCCACCAGGCAAGCCCCCTCATTGTGGTTTTGATTTGCACTTCCTTAATGATTAGTGATGTTGAGCATCTTTTCATGTGCTTATTGACCATCTGTATATGTTTTTTGGAGAAAAAGTCCATTCAAGTCCTTTGCTCATTTTTAATTGGTTTGTTTGTTTTTCATCATGGCCCTTATTGTTAGTGGACAATTCTCCAGCTCCTCATCTGCAATTGCTTACCATTCCTTTTTGGTACCCAACTCCTGGCCACCTTCTTTCAGAAGAGGTTTGCTCATATTATCACTTCTTGTGAAATGCCTATTTCCCAAGAATGAGTTCTCTTTTCATTTGTCTGACCCTGCAGGTTTCTGTTCTGAGCGCTTATCTGAGCCCTTGGTGTTCTTGCCACCTCTCTTGTAGAGATGAGGAAAATAAGACTCTTTTCCTTTGGTAGGAAGAGTAACTCCTTGATTAGCGTGTGACTGTGCCCCAGGGAATAGATACCTAGATATCTTACACAGATACAGTTCCTGTATAAGAACAGTCAGAATCCCTTTGACTCTGGCAGGTATTTTTCACCCAGTGTGAGGTGGACTCCATTACTTCCCCTCTAGATTATAAACTCCTTGAGGGCGGGAACTGGGTCTAATTTATCTTGGCACCTCCCGTAACATCTAGCACATTTGCACAGTGTCATTTTCATAGTGGATTGATTCAGCAACAACTTATTAAGTGCCCATGAGCCAGCCATTTTACCTGATGCTAGGGATGCCAAATAAACACAGCTTCTGCCTTCATAGAAACTACTTGTCTTGTTGTGTTGGAGGTTGGGAGCAATGAAAAAAGAGTGGCAGAGAGGTGATAACTGAGTTGGAATATAGGCAAATAAGGGATCATTGTACTATTCTCTTTACATTTCTGTGTTTAAAATTTTTCATAATAAAAAGTTTTAAAAAGTAGAGAATGGGGGAAGTGTCCTGGGCAGAATGGGACTCTGAGAAATAAATAAATAAAGCAATCAACCAACGTTATGGACTAAATATTTGTGTTCCCCACAGATTCACACATTGGAGCCTTAACCCCCCATGTGCTATTTGGAGATAGACCTTTGGGAAGTGATTAGGTGTAGATGAGGTCATTCGGGTAGGACCCCATGATCGGATTAGTGTCCTTATAAGAAAAAGAAGAGACCAGAGCTCCCTTGCTTTTTGCCATGTGAGGACACAGCCAGGAGGCTGCCTTCTCCAAACCAGGAAGGGAGCTCTCACCAGAACCTGACCCTACAGGCACCTTGATCTTGGACTTCCAGCCTCAAGAATTAGTAAGAAATAAATTTCTGTTGTATAATATCATGTGATATCACTTATATGTGGAATCTAAAAAAAGGATACAAATGAGTTTATTTACAAAACAGAAATAGACTCACAGGCATAGAAAACAAATTATGCTTACCAAAGGGGAAAGGGAGGGAGAGGGATAAATTGGTAATTTGGGATTAACAGATACACACTACTCTATATAAAATAGATAAACAACAAGGACCTACTGTATAGCACAGGGAACTGTATTCAGTATCTTGTAATAACCTATAATGGAAAAGAATCTGAAAAAGAATATACATATACACACACATATATGTATACATATATAACTGAATCACCTTGCTGTACACCTCGAACACTGTAAATCAACTATAAATCAGCTTTAAAAATTTCTGTTGTATAAGTCATCCAGTCTCTGGTGTTTTGTTATGGCAGTCTGAGCTAAGTTAACCAGCAACCAGAACTAAGTAGAGGATGTGGTCAGAGTTGATCTTATAATAATTTGATCAAGGGCTTTGTAATTTGAAGGCCATCAGGGCAGTATATACAACCACCAGAAGCCTGAAATTTACCTTTACATGCTTAGAGGAGAATTGGTACCTGAAGCCCAACTGGGACTCTAATTTTCTCCTTTTCGCCATTTCTAGGATCTGTAGCCCAGAGAGTAGCTATTCTATAGCAATAGGAAGAATGCACTGGTAAAATCCTGCCTATAGCTGTTTCATCTCTTTTGCTCTAGGTATATTCCAAACTTCTCCCAATCTCAGAAATGGTGGTATCTTGGGACAGGGAAGGAGTTTATCAGTGAAAGGATCAGCATTCAAGGAGAAAATCGTGTCTTCAGGCTCCTATGTTTTATGAATTTCTTAGCTTTTTCCCAATCATTTCAACCAGTCTGCTGAAGGCTCCAAAGTTTCAGTTGAATAAGTTGCTTGCAAACTCTTGATAGTGGTGGAAAGAAGGGTAAATAAGGGTGCCACCGCCTATGCCTCAACTAAGACTTATTGATTTAGAATTCCTGAGGCAAATTTCCTAGCTGATTATTAGGGGCACTAAAGGTTAAGAACCACTGATTTTACACCCTTTTCTTTGGTTACGTTCAGGAAACAAGCTTATAAACTTTGAAACTTTTATTATCATCATTAAGTTTCACTTGATTTACTTGGAACTTAGGTAGATTGCTGGTTATTGTCTCTCCTCCAAAACAGGAGACTGAAAAATCCTTTCCACCATAGGAAATCCTAAAGGAGATTCAGCTTCCAATTCATTGAGTAGTCACCTTTAAAATCAATTCAGGATTAAGGACAGTCAATTTTTCTCCCAACCCCCATAGCTTCATCCCCAATGTATTAAAGATGCAGAGGGGACACCTGTCTCGTGTTTTCAGGGAAGATAGAGTGTTGCCTATGGCAACCACCACACCACTTGAGATTTACTGCTGCAGGTTCCCTGAGCAACACTGGCAACCATCTTTGCAGGGACTCTTCAGTGGGCAAGGGCTATGCGTAATCTAGATCTATTGTATCACCAGCTACCACTTGTTTCTGACTTTTTTTGGGAGACGTGAGAGACTCAACCAACCTATTCACCAGGGGTAGAGCTAAGGAGCCTCTGTCTCCTTTGGGTCCCTGGGACAAGGGAGAACACAGAAAAGGCTTTCTTTGGAAAAAGCAGAAGCAGCAGCTTCTCTGGGTATAGGCAAATGGCAAGAATTACTTGCGAGGTAGACTTGCTACCTCTTAGTCTGGCACAGTGGTGTTAAAAAGGGCTCTTTTAAAACTCACTTGGCACTTTGGGTGTTGGAGAAATAATAGTTGAATGTTTGCTCTATGACTTGTGGGCTAAGAGGCATCTTTCAATATTTAAACATGCATAGTGAACAACTTCAAGTTCCAGTGGCCACCTCCTCTGTGATGTCAGTGATTCCAGTCTACTGACCTTTTTTGTTGTCTGAAATGACTGTATTACATGAACTCTTTTTGCTGGCCTTTTACCGCTCACCTGATACTATAGGGGCCCCATCCCTCTGCAAATCCCACCCCCACCCCAATGTTCCTGGAAGCTCCATAGGCTACCTAACATCCTTCATTCCCAAAATATCCACAATGCTTGATCAAGAGCTGCTGCTGCTCTAAGCTGATCTATGAACACTGCCTCCGACCACGCTGCCTGGCATGGCAGTTTCTGCTAGGGACTGTCACCGCTCTGATGGCAACAATACACACACTGTCGCATTCAGTTATTGTGCTGCAGTCCTTGCTGGAAACTGACACCTCTGCAGGCTGGCACTGCCACGACTCTGCTCTTTCTTCTGGGTTCTCTGGGTCTTTCCCATTGCCCCACTGGGCGTCTACCGGGTATCAAAGGAGCACATGGTCTGCAGCAGGGTAGGGAATAATTTCTATCACTCTTTTGTGTTATACACTCAGAGAGTGGTCCCAAAGCATGTTGTTTGAGCTCCAGTGTGTTATAGAGATAGGCAAACAGCTCTTTCAATGTCCACAGACTTGTCTTTTCTCTGAGGCGTGGATCTTCAGCTAAGTGTTTAGGGCAGTGTTGCATTTGAGTAGTAACAACCACACTCTACCCAGGTGACCAAGGCACTAATTCTTGGTGTGCCTGTCATGCCTGATTCCATATTCCCCTAGGAGGAGGTCTCTCATATAAGGCACCGCGGGCTTCTGGCAAATAAACTTCCTTAAAGCCACCCTACCAGCTAGCCAGACACAGCAGCCGTAACGGAGTCATCTACAGTGGACAAGATGAGATCCCTGATCAACCCTGTGCAGCCATGTGCTATCCTAAAGGCTTTTCATGTTTGTAAGCCTTATTTATACTTATAGGATCACAAGATACTGGAGATCAGAAACCATGCTTTCTACTCCTTTTGTATCTGTAACACTAGCATAGTCCCATAACTATCCTAACATTCAGCAAAACAGACCTACACAACTCTTCATAATTTGCAAAGTAGTTTTATAAACATTACCTCATTCAGTTTTTACGACCACCCTGTAGTTAGGTTATCAGTATCCTCATTTTGCAGTTGAGATGTTCCAAGCTGTCAAGATGTCCCAAGATCCTCAGTGGTGGAGCTGAGCCTTGACCCTCCATTAACTGACTCCGGTGAAGGTCTCTTACCATTACAGCACTGCTGGCGTATCAGGGACCACCTGCAGTGCTTATACTCTCAATCTAGCTTCAGTCTTCCCTCTGTTTGACCTCTCTTTATCCTCCCCATCTCAGCAGGAAGTGTGAAAGAGAACTAAGGACAACACTTTTTTTTTTTTTAGCTTTGGTTTAAGATTCTTTTAAATTAGTTATTTATTTATTTACTTATTTATTTATGGCTGTGTTGGGTCTTCGTTGCTGCGCGCAGGCTTTCTTTAGTTGTAGTGAGCCGGGGCTGCTTGTCATTGCAGTGCGCGGGCTTCTCACCGCAGTGGGCTTCTCATTGTGGTGGCTTCTCTTGTTGCGGAGCACGGGCTCCAGGCACGCGGGCTTCAGTAGTTGTGGCTCGCGGGCTTAGTTGCTCCGTGGCATGTGGGATCTTTCCAGACCAGGGATCGAACCTGTGACCTCTGCATTGGCAGGCGGATTCTTCACCACTGCACCACCAGTGAAGTCCAGGGCAACCCATTTTTATTTCATCATTTTTCCTTTCTTTTTCAACTTCCTCTCTTGTGTTTGGGGTCTTCTCTTGCTTGGACCTCTGAGACCTTGTTGTGGACTGCACGTTTGTGTCCGCCCCCCAAATTCATATATTGAGGCCCCAACCTCCAACGTGATACCTTTGATAGGTAATTAGGTTTAGATGAGTTCCTGAGAATGGGGTCCCCATGATGGGATTTGTGTCCTTATAGGAAGAGAGACCAGAGCTCTCTCTTTCTGAGAGGTGAGGACACAGCAAGATGGCAGTCATCTCCAAGCCAGGAAGAAACTCTCCCTCCTGGAACTGAATCTGCTAGCATCTTAACCTTGGACTTCTCAGCTCCCAGAATTGTGAGAAATAAATTCCTGTTATGTAAGTCACCCAATCTATTTTGTTCTGGCAACCTGAACTAACTAATACAGACCTCATAGCCCACTCTTTCTTTGCCTTTGACTCCAAGATCTCTCGCCTGCCATAGTAATGGTAAGGAGAGGATCCCTCGTTGCTGCTTTGGTCCTTTGGTTCCTAGGCTTTTCTTGACTTGCTCCTGGTAGGAAACAGTGTGAAGGCCAAAGTGCTGGCTTCATAAGGAGAGAGTCAGAAGATGTCGTTTCAGATCCCAACCCTGCTACTATCTGTGTGAGCTCAGACAAGTCCTTTCACAGCTTCATCCCTTTAAGGCTCAGTTTTTTCAGCTGCAACATAGGGGATTGAAAAACAAGATACAGGATCCTTTCTGGTATGAAATGTTCTGATTTCATCGAGTTGAACTGGCATCCTAGGTTCCTTCTCTGTTGCTTTCTGTCTCTTGACTACCCAGCATTCCTTTTTATCAGCCACAAATTCCGACATTCTATCTGTCCCTCTTCCTAAGTGCTGATCATATATTTCATATTATCAGATGCAATGCTAATGTACACCTCGGCTATTTCCCTGGGAAAGGAAATTTTTGCTACAGAATCAACTACAGCATAGTATTGTCTTTGTAAATTAAAGAAAAAAAATTTAGACCAGCTTCTCAAAAACAGGGACTTCATTTCACTGAAGCTAGTTCATGTACACAATGTAAGAGGTGTTTATGGCTTGTTGGTTTATGTAACTTGAAGTTAAGTGGTCTGCTCTGTTTTGTTTTAGATCTTTTCTTTTTTTTTTTTATTTTACAAATTTAATCAGTTATACATATACATATGTTCCCATATCCCCTCCCTTTTGCGTCTCCCTCCCACCCTCCCTATCCCACCCCTCCAGGCGGTCACAAAGAACCGAGCTGATCTCCCTGTGCTATGCGGCTGCTTCCCACTAGCCATCTACCTTACGTTTGGTAGTGTATATATGTCCATGCCGCTCTTTCACTTTGTCACAGCTTACCCTTCCCCCTCCCCATATCCTCAAGTCCATGCTCTAGTAGGTCTGTGTCTTTATTCCTGTCTTACCCCTATGTTCTTGATGACATTTTTTTCTTAAATTCCATATATATGTGTCAGCATACAGTATTTGTCTTTCTCTTTCTGACTTACTTCACTCTGTATGACAGACTCTAGGTCCATCCACCTCATTACAAATAGCTCAATTTCATTTCTTTTTATGGCTGAGTAAAATTCCATTGTATATATGTGCCACATCTTCTTTATCCATTCATCCGATGATGGACACTTAGGTTGTTTCCATCTCCGGGCTATTGTAAATAGGGCTGCTATGAACATTTTGGTACATGTCTCTTTTCGAATTATGGTTTTCTCAGGGTATATGCCCAGTAGTGGGATTGCTGGGTCATATGGTAGTTCTATTTGTAGTTTTTTAAGGAACCTCCATACCGTTCTCCATAGTGGCTGTACCAATTCACATTCCCACCAGCAGTGCAAGAGAGTTCCCTTTTTTCCACACCCTCTCCAGCATTTATTGTTTCTAGATTTTTTGATGATGGCCATTCTGACTGGTGTGAGATGATATCTCATTGTAGTTTTGATTTGCATTTCTCTAATGAGTAAAGATGTTGAGCATCCTTTCATGTGTTTGTTGGCTGTCTGTATATCTTCTGTGGAGAAATGTCTATTTAAGTCTTCTGCCCATTTTTGGATTGGGTTGTTTGTTTTTTTGCTATTGAGCTGCATGAGCTGCTTATAAATTTTGGAGATTAATCCTTTGTCAGTTGCTTCATTTGCAAATATTTTCTCCCATTCTGAGGGTTGTCTTTTCGTCTTGTTTATGGTTTCCTTTGCTGTGCAAAAGCTTTGAAGTTTCATTAGGTCCCATGTGTTTATTTTTGTCTTTATTTCCATTTCTCTAGGAGGTGGGTCAAAAAGGATCTTGCTGTGATTTATGTCATAGAGTGTTCGGCCTATGTTTTCCTCTAGGAGTTTGATAGTGTCTGGCCTTACATTTAGGTCTTTAATCCATTTTGAGCTAATTTTTGTGTATGGTGTTAGGGAGTGATCTAATCTCATACTTTTACATGTCCCTGTCCAGTTTTCCCAGCACCACTTATTGAAGAGACTGTCCTTTCTCCACTGTACATTCCTGCCTCCTTTATCAAAGATAAGGTGACCGTATGTCCGTGGGTTTATCTCTGGGCTTTCTATCCTGTTCCATTGATCTATCTTTCTGTTTTTGTGCCAGTACCATACTGCCTTGATTACTGTAGCTTTGTAGTATAGTCTGAAGTCAGGGAGCCTGATTCCTCCAGCTCCGTTTTTCGTTCTCAAGATTGCTTTGGCTATTCGGGGTCTTTTGTGTTTCCATACAAATTGTGAAATTTTTTGTTCTAGTTCTGTGAAAAATGCCATTGGTAGTTTGATAGGTATTGCATTGAATCTGTAGATTGCTTTGGGTAGTAGAGTCATTTTCACAATGTTGATTCTTCCAATCCAAGAACATGGTACATCTCTCCATCTATTTGTATCATCTTTAATTTCTTTCATCAGTGGCTTATAATTTTCTGCATACAGGTCTTTTGTCTCCTTAGGTAGGTTTATTCCTAGCTTTTTATTCTTTTTGTTGCAATGGTAAATGGGAGTGTTTCCTTGATTTCACTTTCAGATTTTTCATCATTAGTATATAGGAATGCCAGAGATTTCTGTGCATTAATTTTGTATCCTGCAACTTTACCAAATTCATTGATTAGCTCTAGTAGTTTTCTGGTAGCATCTTTAGGATTCTCTATGTATAGTATCATGTCATCTGCAAACAGTGACAGCTTTACTTCTTCTTTTCCCATTTGGATTCCTTTTATTTCCTTTTCTTCTCTGATTGCTGTGGCTAAAACTTCCAAAACTATGTTGAATAAGAGTGGTGAGAGTGGGCAACCTTGTCTTGTTCCTGATCTTAGTGGAAATGGTTTCAGTTTTTCACCATTGAGGACGATGCTGGCTGTGGGTTTGTCATATATGGCCTTTATTATGTTGAGGAAAGTTCCCTCTATGCCTACTTTCTGCAGGGTTTTTATCATAAATAGGTGTTGAATTTTGTCAAAAGCTTTCTCTGCATCTATTGAGATGATCATATGGTTTTTCTCCTTCAGTTTGTTAATATGGTGTATCACATTGATTGATTTGCGTATATTGAAGAATCCTTGCATTCCTGGAATAAACCCCACTTGATCATGGTGTATGATCCTTTTAATGTGCTGTTGGATTCTGTTTGCTAGTATTTTGTTGAGGATTTTTGCATCTATGTTCATCAGTGATATTGGCCTGTAGTTTTCTTTCTTTGTGACATCCTTGTCTGGTTTTGGTATCAAGGTGATGGTGGCCTCATAGAATGAGTTTGGGAGTGTTCCTCCCTCTGCTATATTTTGGAAGAGTTTGAGAAGGATAGGTGTTAGCTCTTCTCTAAATGCTTGATAGAATTCGCCTGTGAAGCCATCTGGTCCTGGGCTTTTGTTTGTTGGAAGATTTTTTTTTTTTTTTTTTTTTTTTTTGCTGTAAGCGGGCCTCTCACTGCCGTGGCCTCTCCCGTTGCGGAGCACAGGCTCCGGACACACAGGCTCCGCGGCCATGGCTCGCGGGCCCAGCCGCTCCGCGGCATGTGGGATCTTCCGGGATCGGGGCACGAACCCGTGTCCCCTGCATCGGCAGGCGGACTCTCAACCACTGCGCCACCAGGGAAGCCCTGTTGGAAGATTTTTAATCACAGTTTCAATTTCAGTGCTTGTGATTGGTCTGTTCATATTTTCTATTTCTTCCTGATTCAGTCTTGGCAGGTTGTGCATTTCTAAGAATTTGTCCATTTCTTCCAGGTTGTCCATTTTATTGGCATAGAGTTGCTTATAGTAATCTCTCATGATCTTTTGTATTTCTGCAGTGTTAGTTGTTACTTCTCCTTTTTCATTTCTAATTCTATTGATTTGAGTCTTCTCCCTTTTTTTCTTGATGAGTCTGGCTAATGGTTTATCAATTTTGTTTATCTTCTCAAAGAACCAGCTTTTAGTTTTATTGATCTTTGCTATCGTTTCCTTCATTTCTTTTTCATTTATTTCTGATCTGATTTTTATGATTTCTTTCCTTCTGCTAACTTTGGGATGTTTTTGTTCTTCTTTCTCTAATTGCTTTAGGTGCAAGGTTAGGTTGTTTATTCGAGATATTTCCTGTTTCTTAAGGTGGGATTGTATTGCCATAAACTTCCCTCTTAGAACTGCTTTTGCTGCATCCCATAGGTTTTGGGTCGTCGTGTCTCCATTGTCATTTATTTCTAGGTATTTTTTAATTTCCTCTTTGATTTCTTCAGTGATCACTTCGTTATTAAGTAGTGTATTGTTTAGCCTCCATGTGTTTGTATGTTTTACAGCTTTTTTCCTGTAATTGATATCTAGTCTCATAGCATTGTGGTCGGAAAAGATACTTGATACAATTTCAATTTTCTTAAATTTACCAAGGCTTGATTTGTGACCCAAGATATGATCTATCCTGGAGAATGTTCCATGAGCACTTGAGAAAAATGTGTATTCTGTTGTTTTTGGATGGAATGTCCTATAAATATCAATTAAGTCCATCTTGTTTAATGTATCATTTAAAGCTTGTGTTTCCTTATTTATTTTCATTTTGGATGACCTGTCCATTGGTGAAAGTGGGGTGTTAAAGTCCCCTACTATGATTGTGTTACTGTCGATTTCTCCTTTTATGGCTGTTAATATTTCCCTTATGTATTGAGGTGCTCCTATGTTTGGTGCATAAATATTTACAATTGTTATATCTTCTTCTTGGATTGATCCCTTGATCATTATGTAGTGTCCTTCTTTGTCTCTTCTAGTAGTCTTTATTTTAAAGTCTATTTTGTCTGATATGAGAATTGCTACACCAGCTTTCTTTTGGTTTCCATTTGCATGGAATATCTTTTTCCATCCCCTTACTTTCAGTCTGTATGTGTCTCTAGGTCTGAAGTGGGTCTCTTGTAGACAGCATATATATGGGTCTTGTTTTTGTATCCATTCAGCCAGTCTGTGTCTTTTGGTGGGAGCATTTAGTCCATTTACATTTAAGGTAATTATTGATATGTATGTTCCTATTCCCATTTTCTTAATTGTTTTGGGTTCGTTATTGTAGTTCTTTTCCTTCTGTTGTGTTTCTTGCCTAGAGAAGTTCCTTTAGCATTTGTTGTAAAGCTGGTTTGGTGGTGCTGAACTCTCTCAGCTTTTGCTTGTCTGTAAAGGTTTTAATTTCTCCATCAAATCTGAATGAGATCCTTGCCGGGTAGAGTAATCTTGGTTGCAGGTTTTTCTCCTTCATCACTTTAAGTATGTCCTGCCACTCCCTTCTGGCTTGTAGAGTTTCTGCTGAGAGATCAGCTGTTATCCTGATGGGGATTCCCTTGTGTGTTATTTGTTGTTTTTACCTTGCTGCTTTTAATATGATTTCTTTGTGTTTAATTTTTGACAGTTTGATTAATATGTGTCTTGGTGTATTTCTCCTTGGATTTATTCTGTATGGGACTCTCTGTGCCTCCTGGACTTGATTAACTATTTCCTTTCCCATATTAGGGAAGTTTTCAACTATAATCTCTTCAAATATTTTCTCAGTCCCTTTCTTTTTCTCTTCTTCTTCTGGAACCCCTATAATTCGAATGTTGGTGCGTTTAATGTTGTCCCAGAGGTCTCTGAGACTGTCCTCTGTTCTTTTCATTCTTTTTTCTTTATTTTGCTGTGCAGCAGTTATTTCCACTATTTTATCTTCCACCTCACTTATCCGTTCTTCTGCCTCAGTTATTCTGCTATTGATCCCATCTAGAGTATTTTTTATTTCATTTATTGTGTTTTTAATCGATGCTTGATTCGTCTTTAGTTCTTCTAGGTCCTTGTTAACTGTTTCTTGCATTTTGTCTATTCTATTTCCAAGATTTTGGATCATCTTTACCATCATTATTCTGAATTCTTTTTCAGATAGACTGCCTATTACCTCTTCATTTGTTAGGTCTGGTGGGTTTTTATCTTGCTCCTTCTCCTGCTGTGTGTTTTTCTGTCTTCTCATTTTGCTTATGTTACTGTGTTTGGGGTCTCCTTTTTGCAGGCTGCAGGTTCGTAGTTCCCGTTGTTTTTGGTGTCTGTCCCCAGTGGCTAAGGTTGGTTTAGTGGGTTGTGTAGGCTTCTTGGTGGAGGGGACTACTGCCTGTGTTCTGGTGGATGAGGCTGGATCTTGTCTTTCTGGTGGGCAGGTCCACGTCTGGCGGTGTGTTTTGGGGTGTTTGCGGACTTTTTATGATTTGAGGCAGCCTCTCTGCTAATGGGTGGCGTTGTGTTCCTGTCTTGCTAGTTGTTTGGCATAGGGTGTCCAGCACTGTAGCTTGCTGGTCGTTGAGTGAAGCTGGGTGCTGGTGTTGAGATGGAGATCTCTGGAAGATTTTCGCCGTTTGATATTATGTGGAGCTGGGAGGTCTCTTGTGGACCAGTGTCCTGAAGTTGGCTCTCCCACCTCAGAGGCACAGCACTGACTCCTGGCTCCTCAATTTGGGATGATTTGTTGTCTATTCATGTATTCCACAGATTCAGGGTACATGAAGTTGATTGTGGAGCTTTAATCCGCTGCTTCTGAGGCTGCTGGGAGAGGTTTCCCTTTCTCTTCTTTGTTCTCACAGCTCCTGGGTCTCAGCTTTGGATTTGGCCCCGCCTCTGCGTGTAGGTCGCCGGAGGGCGTCTGTTCTTCGCTCAGACAGGACAGGGTTAAAGGAGCAGCCTCTTTGGGGACTCTGGCTCACTCAGGCCGGGCGGGAGGGAGGGGCACGGAGTGCGGGGCGAGCCTGCAGCGGCAGAGGTCGGCGTGACGTTGCACCAGCCCGAGGCGTGCCGTGCGTTCTCCCAGGGAAGCCGCCCCTGGATCCCGGGACCCCGGCAGTGGCAGGCTGCACAGGCTCCCGGAAGGGCGGTGTGGACAGTGACCTGCGCTCGCACACAGGCTTCTTGGCGGCGGCAGCAGCAGCCCCAGCGTCCCACGCCCGTCTCTGGGCTCCGCGCTTTCAGCCGCGACTCACGCCCTTCTCTGGAGCTCCTTTACGCAGCGCTCTTAATCCCCTCTCCTCGCGCACCAGGAAACCAAGAGGGAAGAAAAAGTCTCCTGCCTCTTCGGCAGCTCCAGAGTTTTCCCGGACTCCCTCCCGGCTAGCTGTGGCACATTAGCCCCCTTTAGGCTGAGTTCTCGCCGCCAGCCCCAGTCCTCTCCCTGCGCTCTGACCGAAGCCCGAGCCTCAGCTCCAGCACCGCCCGCCCCGGCGGGGGAGCAGACAAGCCTCTCGGGCTGGTGAGTGCCGCTCGGCACCGCTCCTCTGTGCGGGAATCTCTCTGCTTTGCCCTACCCAGGTATGTGGGGAGTTTCTTGCCTTTTGGGAGGTCTGGGGTCTTCTGCCAGCGTTCAGTAGGTGTTCTGTAGGAGTTGTTCCACGTGTAGCTGTATTTCTGGTGTATCTGTGGGGAGGAAGGTGATCTCCGCGTCTTACTCTTCCGCCATCTTACCCGGAAGTCCTAGATCTTTTCTTTATCCCACTACTTTTGATGTACTTTGCGCAGCTTTGCTGTACTGTCTTCTATGGAAACTTTGCTAACCTCTTTCCATTATTTTGATGTGGTAAGCGAATATCATTCTAGTTCTTTCCCCAATTCATACCTCAAACCCCATCCCGGAGAAGATGTAATTCATGATCTCCTCTTGGGTCTGTCAAATACTTGGAACAGCTGGTCCCGTGGTTGCATCTTTGCTGCTGTGAAACCCCAGCTTTAGCAGTATGCGTGTTCAATTTTTTTCCCCCCAAGTCGACAGGGTTGGTTTGCAAACGGGCCCCCTTACACAGAGGGTAGGGAGAGAATGAAGAAAGCGGCCAACCTCTCCAAATAGGTAGGTGGCAGGTTTAATAAGCAAGGGAACTTATTTACAACACTTGTCTTGGGCGGAGGCAAGATGAATAGGTCTCCATACCCCCGCACTAGAATCTTAAAAGTTTATATAGAGGTCTTAACTGGGTTCAGTCACATATTCAGTCCAGATGGATTCCACAACACCCTACTCTCTCAAGGCTGCATCCTTGGAACAGCTCCTACTGAGGGAAAGGTAGGCAGAGTGTACATTCCAAGGACAGGGAAGGGAGAGAGGAACCTCCAATTGCCCGGGTCCACCTGAAGGGTCAGCCAGCAGTCACATCCTTTTGATGACCTCCTCCAACATACAGGGTACTACATAAACACGTGGTAGCTGAAAATAATTCAGCCCACGAGACTACCTCCAAATGAGACTGCAATCAACAACCCTTGGGGTCTATCAACAGGGATAGACAAGAAATAAGCAGACATTGCTACTGCCACCAAACCAGATGAGCTTTTTATAACTGTGAGGGATTCTTCAGGGACTGCAGGACAAGGTTGCCAGCTGATCAGTGGGATCAGCTGTGTGGCCTATTTAAGTCATTGCATATGAAGCTGGGTTTGTATCTTTGAGAGCACTTGTTCAATAAAATTGATGAATGGAAATGGGGAGACATTTTATTTCCTCCTCCTGTGAAATTCTCCCTCCCTGAGATATTACTCATACACTCTTCTTTCCTGAAGTATGTGTTCTTTATAGAAATAAAACTGACTCTGATTCTGGATTCTACAGGTCGAAGAGTAGTTCAGATGTTAACCCTCCCCACTGGCTTCCCTGAAAGCACCTCTTCTCACAAAGACCTTGGTGCTTGGATGAAAAGCTTGATTCCTGCCCACCCCCCACCCCGCCTTTACTGAACTCCTTTTAGCCAGGTCTCTATTGGTAGAGAATTTCTTCCTGATGAGTTTTTCTTTAATAAAAAAAATTTATCACCTTTTTTGAGATATAATTCACATATCATAAAATTAACCTATTTAAAGTGTACAAGGTAAGGGTTTTAGGATATTCCCAGACTTGTGCAATCATCAGCACAATCTAAGTTTTGAATATTTTTATTACCCGAAAGGGAAATGCTGTATCCATTAGTAATCACACCCATTCCTCCCTATAGCCCAATGCTGCCAGCCCTAGCCAACCACTAATCTAATTTCTGTTTCTATGGATTTGCCTATTCAGGACATTTAATATATATGGAATCATACAATATGTGACTTTTGTATCTTCTTTCACTTAGCAAAATGTTTTTAAGGTTCATCTGTTGTAGCATGTATCAGGACTTCATTTATTTTTATTGCTGCATAATAATCCATTATATGGATATACCATATTTTGCTTATCCATTCATCAGTTAATACACATTGGGTTGTTTTTGCTTTTGTGCTATTATGAATAACGCTGCTACGAACATTCGAGTACAAATTTTTGTATGAACATGTTTTCATTCCTCTTGGCTATACGTAGGAGTTGGTCATTTGGTAACTCTGTGTTTGACTTTTTGAGGAACTGCCAAACTATTTTTCCAAAATGACTGTACCATTTTGTATTCCCATCAGCAATGTATGAAAGTTCTGATTTCTCCACATCCTCACCAACTCTTTTTATTGTCTGTCTTTTTTATTTTAGCCATCCTAGTGGCCATTAAGTAGTATCTTACTGTGGTTTTGATTTGCATTTCCCTAAGGACTAATGGTGTTGAGTATATTTTTATGTGCTAATTGATTGTTTGTAGATCATCTTTGAAAAAATACCTATTTACATCTTTTGCCTACTTTTAAACTGGATTATTTATCTTTTTCCTATTAAGTTGTAAGGATTCTTTATATATTCTGGATATAAGTCTTTATCAGATATATGATTTGCAAATATCTTCTCTCATTTGATAAGTAATCTTTTCACTTTCTTGATGGTATTGTTTACAGCACAAATTTATTTATTATTATTTACATTTTTATTTTGAAGCAGTCCAATTTATCATTTATTTTGTCTGCTGTGCTTTTGGTGTCATAGCTAAGAAACCATTGGCAACCCAAAGTCATGAAAATTTACTCCTACATTTTCTTCTAAGAGTTTTATAACTCTTACTTTTAAGCCTATGATCTATTTTGAGTTAACTTTTTGTGTATGGTGTGAGGTAGAAGCCCAACTGTATTCTTTTGCATTGATATATATGATTTTATGCCAGTACCACACTGTCTTGATTTCTGTAGCTTTGTAGTAAGTTTCGAAACAGGGAAGTGTAAGTCCTATAACTTTGCTTTTTTTAGGATTGTTTTGACTATCCTAGGACCCTTACATTTTCATGTGAATTTTAGGATCAACTTGTCAATTTCTGCAAAAGAAGTCAAGTAGGATTTTGACAGGAATTGCATTGAATCTGCAGATCAATTGCAGGAGCATTGTCATCTTGACAATATTATGTCTTTCAATCTATGGACATCTTTCCACTCATTTAAGTCTTCTTTCAACAATGTTTTGTTGTTTTCAGTGTACAAGTCTTGCATTTCTTTTGTTAAATGTAGGCCTAAGTATTTTATTCCTTTGGATGTTATTATAAATGGAATTGTTTTCTTAATTTCATTTTCAGAATTTTCATTGCTGGTGTATGGAAATAGAATTGATTTTTGTATATTTCTCTTGCAGCTTGCAACCTTGCTGAACTCACTTATTAGTTCAATGGTTTTTTAGTGGATTCCTTAGGATTTTCTGTATACAAGATCATGTCATTTGCAAACTGAGATAGTTTTACTTCTTCCTTTCCAATTTGGATGCCTTTTATTTCTTTTTTCTTGCCTAATTGCCCTTTCTGGAACCTCTGGTACAATGTTAAAAGAGGTGGAAAGAGTGGACAGTTTTTAAAAGGCTTTATTTTCCCTGGAGACCTGGTTAGAAAGAGTCTAACAAATAATGACAGTGAAGAAATAGAATCAATGGCTTCCCACTTGTCCAGGGAACAGAATGAGATTAAACTACCTCTTTGGAGAAACTATTTTTAGCTCTTATGCAGTCTTGGGGTCATGATTTCATGGTAGTTAGGACTCTTTCATCTTCCCTTTGTCTCAAATCGAAGTCCAAATGGGATCTTTGCCAACTACCCCTTCTTGTACCCTTCTTCCAGCCTTCTGTTTCCTTGCAGGGGCAGAGTCCTATGTGCTCAGTTTTCTGGAGGGTGCTTGATTGCCCAGCAAACCCTTCACTTTTCTTTCGGCTTTTTAAGAAGTGCCTTGGGATCCCCACATTTCTGCAAGATAAACTGCTCAGAACAAAGTTAGGTTTTGGATGACAGCCCTAGAGCACCAGTCATGTCTGCCTGAACTCTCAGAAGAGAGAGAGTATACACTTTCGGATAAAACTTTCCTATTTTTCTCTTGCTTTACTTTTGCCAGTATATGCTGAGTGCTACAAGGTACCAGCACTGCATTAGGTTCTGTACATGTTGAAATAAAGTGATGAAGAAATGCTCTCAACATACAGAAGTCCTTGGCCTCAAGGAAATCCATTTAACGGGGAGGCATTAATTTATTTAAGAAATATCTACTGAGTATTTATTGTGTCCCAGGCACAGTGTGAAGACCTGGATAGTAGCTAACAAAACAGATACGTTCCTGCCTATCTGGAGATTGCTATTTAATTAGAGAGCCATTCAGGTAAAGTGGTTAGACTGTTAAAAATAAGTTAGGCTGTTAAAAATGCTACAATAGATTAATAATAATTTTAGCAATCATTCGTAGAGCACCAATTATCACTACTGTATTTTAAATGTCGCAATTTATTCAACCCTCCCAATACTCCTGTGAAATAGGTGTTGTTATTATACCTATTTTACAGTTGAAGAACTGAGACCCAGAGAGGTTAAGTAGTTTTCTTAAGATCACACAACTAATATGTTGTGGAGTCAGGATGTGAACTCATGCTTGGGAGCCCCAGGGGGGACAAAAAGCTGTGACTAATTTTTACGGAGATTGTAAAACTCCTGCGCTGAGCTGTGCTTTAAAGAAGTAGTAGAATTTCAAATAACAGATGGGTGAGCTTCAAGGGTATTCCAAACACAAGGAGAAGCAGGAGCAAAAGTTAAGGAGAAAGTGCAGAATGTACTTTGACAGGAAAGGAGCCCAGGGCACTCCTGGGTGGAGAAGTGTTGGGTGGGAAGATACACGAAACTTGAGAAGCTGAAAAAGAAGTTGCAGCCAGGTTGCAAGAGTTTGAATTGGACTTAACTAAACAATGAATCCTAAATACTTGATGCTTGGAAGTCACAGGAAGAAAATCTCTAGAGAAATCAAAGTTGTTATTAAAATTGGTATGAAATGTAAGGATGGAGGATTTAATTCCTACTTTGGTTTCCACATCCAGCTTTTAGTGGAATGTGGCTCAACTCAGAGCTTAGAGTTGTGGTAGGGTCGGAGGTTAAACCCTATTATCCTACTTCATCATATCTTGCCCCTATTTTTAACTTAGAATTTAACTCAATGTTATCATCTTAATTAAGAATAAAAAGAAATTAGGGCATTTTAATTTTATTTTGAAAAATAGACTTAAAAACCACATACAAGTGTTTAGTTTCCTAAAGGCAGATTATTGCATAAAATAAAGACATTATTATAAGTATAATCAGTAATTTTTACATATATGGTTTTAAATGAATTTTAGAAGGAAAAAATGCCACCAGAATTGAATTTTTCTTTCTCATAGAGCTCCTATAGTGTTTTCACAGAGCACTTGCATTCTGCAGAAAGTTTGGAAATGCACACAATTTCTCAGACTGTTGCATAGCAATGATAAAAATATTGTAGTGGGCTTCCCTGGTGGCGCAGTGGTTGAGAGTCCGCCTGCCGATGCAGGGGACACGGGTTCGTGCCCCGGTCCCGGAGGATCCCACATGCCGCGGAGCGGCTGGGCCCGCGAGCCATGGCCGCGGGGCCTGTGTGTCCGGAGCCTGTGCTCCGCAACAGGAGAGGCCACAGCAGTGAGAGGCCCGCGTACAGAAAAAAAAAAAAAAAATATATATATATATATATTGTAGTATTTTTCTTACATATATATTTTGAATAAATTTTAGGAGAAAAAAAATCATTGGCATCTTTTTTTTTAAACAGACCATAGACACTGGAATACTCTAAAGTTTGGGAAGACAACTCACTTTGGAGATTCAAAGGCCTGGATTTGCTTCCAGATTCACCACGTCCTGGCTGTGTGAGCCAATCATCAGATTGGTCAAGTAAACTGACCATCTATAAAGTGGAATAATAACTACTTTATGAAGCTGTGAGAGTGCTTTCATTGGACATATAGAATTGCACCATAAACACAAATATGTCCAACCTCTAAGGACTGAACTGTACGTGCTTAGTCAACCAACCAAAACATTTAAAACTATAATTTTCTCTTTTTAACTCTGAAGTTAATCCATTTTTGCAGCCCTAATTCTATTCTCAATCTTCCTAATCTTTTGAAAGTGGTTTGGAAAGCAGCATGTTATTGTTTATATGCTTTTAGCACTGAGAGGGAGAAAATTAATACTTGAGTGCATGCTATGTACCAGACTCTAATCCCGGTTCCTCTAAGTATATATGATAGTTGATTCTTCTAAAAACCGCACGAAGTAGGAGTGATTTTCCAGAAAAGGAAACTGAGGCTCAGAGATGAACCTGGAAGTGGAAAAGCCCACTGGAAAGCTTAGGTCTAACTGTCTAAGCGAGGTCTAACCCTCACTCTTTTTACTCATTATTCCAGGCTGCCCTTTAAACATGCCAAAAGAATAAAATTATTTAAAAAATAAGAACAAACAGAAATCATTTCACCCTTAAGAAGTCTTTTAAAATGCCACGAGGACTCTAGGGATAACCGGAGACATCCCTGGGTGGCACAAAGCCACAGTTGTGGACTGTTATCCCAGCCCAAAGCACCACTGTAACTTTAGCCCACTGTACTCTCTATTTGGCCATAAAGACATCCAGCTTCCTGGAGCCGGCTTCCATTTGGATTCCAGCTTCCTGGCTCCTGCTGTGGGATTGTGGTTTTCAACTGCCTGTAGTTTAAACAGAGAGGACTAGAAAGCCTAAGTGGAATGGAAAAGGGAGTCCAGCTAGGAATCATGAAGTTTAGAACTTTGACCAGCAGGTGTCGCTGCAGACAAGGGAGAGGGCTACTTTCGGTCTTAGAGGCAGATGATGGATTTTCTAGTTTAACTGAGGAAAATTGTGGTGGGAATGAAGCAAACAAAGGTATATTAGCTATCTACAGAAATCAATCCCAACAGTATAAATTTTTCTTAACCAATAGCTGGAAAGGCTGGTAGAAAAATTAAGCAAACCCCAAATATAATGCAAGGAAGCTGCCGTAAAAACAGTGTTTCTGTAGTGTCTACCAAAACAATGCAAGGCTGTTTGAAGGTGAGCACTAAAAACTGAGAGGCAATTCCCAAGGCAGGTGTAGCAGAGATGATGGCTTTGTAGTCAGGAGAGATGTGACGATAAAGTGAAAAGAGGAAAGCTGAAGTTCTGTCGGTTTAGAACCAGGGAAATAAAGAACTGTCTAACGTAGACCTTTGAAGCGTGCCTTTATTTTCTGTGAAATGTGGTGAATTCCTAGAATTGAGATACACTTCTATATTCGAGGGAAAGAAAAGGATCCAAATATGCCAAAATCTTAATATTTGTTGAGTATCATACTTTTCATTTAAGAGAAAGAAACAAATTGTTAAATATATATATATATATATATATATATATATATTTTTTTTTTTTTTTTGGTTGAGCTGTGCAGCATGCAGGACCTTAGTTCCCCGACCAGGGATCAAACCTGTGTCCCCTTCATTGGGAGTGCAGTCTCTTAACCACTGGACCTCCAGGGAAGCCCCAAACATATTTTTTAAATTAGTGTAAATATTTGGGAGTTGATCACAGAGTAACTAAGTGTAACTTACCTTAAGGATCATATCCTTTTGTGAAAAAAGTTGTTCTGAATGAGCTCTTTTTCTTTACTAAATATATTTTCCCACTGATTTTCCTTATAAAACCACAGGTGTATTTACCTGAGGAAAACATTGACCCCAAGTGATAATATAGTCACATCTAAGAATGCAGAAAACCTTAAAAAACATCACACTTAAAAATCTTTTGGATGATCTAAAGGGTAATTATTTAATAATAATCTAAAAATGCTTAAACCGTATCCTAGGACATATGCAAAGTAGCAAGGGTAATTTTTATGTTTCATTTAGTAGCTTGAATGGTTCCATTAAAAAGAAAAATTTAGGCAAGCAGGACAGAAAATCCTTGACTGAAAGCTGCTCTCAAGCCCCCTCCCCAAGATATTTTACAGCAGGAGACTATGTACTTACTTTGCTCAGACCTGTTTCTGGGTACCCATAGGATGCACTTTGTCATGACTAGGTTGGTCTGGGATAGGAAAGGAAAGGCAAGAGCCACACAGCTGAGGTGGTAACTCAGAGCACTGCCCCAACAGAGAGAAGATGCACCTTCAGCTCACCCAGAGAACCAGGGCACACTGAGTGTCCTGACAATGTGTATCCAACAGTGACCTGATTTCTGTGTGACGGCAGAATTTATAACTGGTTAATAATGGCCTTGTTTGGGAATATGTGGCATGTAAACATTATATGATGTTGCCTTTTGTCATACGGAATTTCTGAATAATGCTTCTGTGTCACTGAATGCTCATATAAATGCTAGCTTCTTTCAGAGCAGTAATGAGCTGGGACAATGTAAAGTGAGGGGTTAGACTTTCTTCAAGGTCCCGACGCCTCTGAGAATTTATGGAGTTATGTGGTGAGGCTGTAGTTTCCTTTTGGGTTGTTGGTAAACTGCTCTGCAGACAGGCTAAGTGGGCCTTTAAAATCATAAAAGAGTTAATGTATTCCCTCCCACTGCTTATATCACTCCCCACTCAGACCTTAGGTCCTCAGAGGTTTTGCATCACTTCCAGAAGTTCCTAAGGGCCTATCATATCCATCAAGAATGCCTTGGTGTGCCCTTTTCAAATTTTAGAAACAAAACGCAATGACATTATGGAGGAAAATGTCTCATTTTCATCTTTGAATCTATCTTTTGCTTTTCCAGAAAAGAGCGAATTGGTTATGGTGGTGGATTGGAAGCTGGGTGGTGGCTAGCTCTCTGTCTCCACCCTGGACTGCAGGACTCTGAGAATCCAGCCCTCAAGCTACCCCTCTGAGTCTGCAGCAGGGCAGGAACACACCTTCCCGTCTGTTTTCTAAGGACAGCAAAACTCCTGCACAATAAGTAGTGAGTCTCTTCATGGAGCTACTTGCAAGTAAAGTCATCACTTCAGTCAGTTTTGCTATCTGTTGTTCTTTATTGATATACTTCAGTGCCTGCTCTGCCCTGTTCCCCAGAACTCTCCAAGTCTTCTTCTTCCCTGGGTCTAAACTGAGTTTTGGGGGAAACTACTTTTCCTATTAGCTACTACTCTGACAGGGTTTATAATCCAGTGGGAGAGGATCTCAGCTTCCAGAGGTAGGCTTCCTGGGTTTGAATCCTAATTCTAGGATTCACTTTCTAGCCCTATGACCATGGTCAACTCCCTTAATCCCTCTGTGCCTCATTCTCCTTATCTGCAAAATGGGGATAATAATATATTCTGTCTCACAGGGTTGTTCAAGATTAAGTAAGTTCATTTATATAAACTGCTTAGCATAGTGCCTGGCAAATTGTTGTTATTGTGAGTTCCTCCCAAACTTAACTCAGTTCTTGGTATTTGACAAATAATTATTAAATACATACATCTAAACTGTTTTCCTTTTTCCCTGATGATCTTCGTTCATCAATCCCCTCCCTAATTTTCTATATTATTCTCACCAAAGAGTACTCTTCAGGGAAATCTCCAGCAAGTCTTTGTCCAAGTCTCAATAGGACACAGCATCTACTGGCCTCTATCCATACAGGCACAGAGCGTAAATCACATAATACACAGCATACACATTCTGGCCATTACTAGGGACAAGAGTGATCTGCCCGCCTCTTCTTCTGGGAAGTTAGACCAACGCTCCATTTTCTAGTTTCTCCCCAGAGGCTTCTTTGTTTTTGACACCCTCCAGAGAGCAGCAGAAGTTGCCGTATCTGATGTTCAAATGATCTCCATGGGTGGAGGAGAGGCTGTAAAGTTGTTATGAGAATGGTTTCAGTGCTGCTCCTGCAGCCTTCGGAGCAAAAGAGTTTTTCCCCTTGCCTTATTGCTCATAAGTTTTCTGTTAAGACCCCCATCCTCCTCCTTTCCTTAGGGAGATAGGATAACTGGGACCCTGGGGCCCAGCACCAAAGTTAATGTACAGTCCTTGTTCGAGGCAGGTGAGTAGGGTCAAAGTGATGAGAGGCTGGCCACATGCCATCATTTATCTGCAGTTGAATGAGCTCAACCAGTGAAAGAGCTCAACCAATGAAAGGGCTTAACCACTGCAAGAAGCTGAGGACCACTTCATCCTTATCCTTATTTGCTAGTAAAGAAGCCAATTAGTGTTAATTGTGCTGGTAATTTGGAACAGCAACCAGGGAATTGATTCAAGGCAATTGTGGAATGACCTCCCTGTCCTGTCCTAGTCCCAGCCATTACTCATAGTCAGATGGGGAATCAGAGAGCTAGTAAGTATCTTTCGGTCAGAGAGAGTAAATAGGGGCTCTGCTTCTCATACATTCACAGTGACCTGGGTGTCAGTTTTTAATATTGTACATGCAGTGACCTGACAACACAGTTCTGCCATCGAGAGAGACATAGATGTGGAGGGGTCAGGACTGGAAGGAGGAATACATTTCAGCATTGGAGGGCTCACAGCCTTCCCTCCTCCCCGCTTGCCTGACCAGACCATCTCGTTATTGATAGCCCAGTAGCCTACCCATCCCCGGCCCTACCTGAAGCTGTTAAAGCCCATCTACTTAATAAAGGTGGGGGGGAAGAAGGGGGAAACCTGGGAGCTAGTGAGGGCTCTGGAGGGTGTGGAATGGCAGATAACACAGGAGAGAAGAAAAAGGGATATGAGATTTACTGCTGGAATTTGATTTGATCACCTTTAATGTCCTTGGAGAGTCGCTGGTAAGCGTGAATTTTTATTTTATTATTTACTTATTTATTTTGCCCAACAGACGTAACGTATTTAACCATGACGTGACTCACTGGACAATGCGCACCACTGCTTCATCAGGGTTAAACAAGTAACAGAAATAGGACGCAGGCACTTCTTTGACAATCATCTAGCTATAGACTTATTCAGAGACGGGGTGAGAGGAAGGAAAATGACGTCCCTGCTCTGGCCCTCACCCACCCAATGACTGGAATGCGTGTTTGGGCTGGTTTCTCCGCCCTTGAACACGCAAATCCTAATTTCCCCATTCCTCTACATTCGGTGACAATTAGAGTGGTTGTACCGGGTGAGTTGAGTTTTGTAAGAGGAAGGAATTTTACTGAAGAATTCCCCTGCCTCGCTTTCGACTTGGTTACAGTTGCTTCGATACTGTAGCTATTCCTGCCTTTGGGGCCTCAAGGGCTAAAGTGGGACAGTGCTAATATTTCTGGTGATGAGGAAATACTTTGTTTTAAAGGAGGCTGGGTGATTGCCGAACTGGGACAGAGGTCACACTAGGGGTCACATTAGCGGTTCCGGGGGGATCGAGGGCGGGTTTGGGTCAGGCATAAGCACCCCCAGACTCGGGCAACGCTGCGGCGGCTTGGTACCTGCTGGCACACTGGCGGTGCCCACTGTCTCCTCCCCGAAGGGGGGCACCCGGGAGCCGACACCCGAGGAACCAGGCCCACGCGGGAAGGTCGAGCTCGCCAGTGAGGTCACGGTTGCCATGGCTCTGGGCAGTGACGCGCGTCGGCACGTGACGAGCGGTTGCCATGGCGCCAGGCCCCGGCGGCGCGGGCGCTCCGCCTCCCGGAGTGACGTCCCCCGGCTCCCCCCCACCTCTTTTCCCGCCCCTCTGCCCCCTCCCCCCTCCCCCCCGCCGGCTCCCCGCGGCCCCGGAGGTTTCACTGCACAACAAGATGGCGGCGGCGGCGGCGAGCGGAGCTGGCGGGGCTGCCGGGGCCGGAGCGGGGGGAGCCGGGCCGGCGGGCCGCCTGCTGCCTCCGCCCGCCTCGGGGCCCCCGGCCGCCCCCGCTGCTGTGCCCCCGGCGGCTGGCCCGCCGCGTCCCTCAGCCCCGGCCTCCCGCGGGCCGGTGCCTGCCCGCATCGGCTACTACGAGATCGACCGCACCATCGGCAAGGGCAACTTCGCTGTGGTCAAGCGGGCCACGCACCTCGTCACCAAGGCCAAGGTAGTGGCGCGGTGGGACCGGGCGGCGGCGGGGCTGCGCGGCCCGGGACCGTCCGAGTGCGGAGGGCGCAGGAGAGCCCCGCGACACCGAGGCTGAGGGGTCGGCGCGGGGAGCGGGGCTCGGGAGAGCGTTGGGGACCGGGGAAACGGGTACGGGGGCTGTCGGGCGAGAGTGCGGAGAGGGCAAGCAGAAGGTGGGGGACACCGGGGGACCCGGGAGAGGGTAACTGCACGGCAGAGGGGACGCAGGGGTCCACTCAGCGCGGGGACCTGGGGAACTAGGGAGCCGGGGATGGGGAGGGGGCTCCCTGGGCTGTGCGGAGGGTCGTAGAAGAGATGATTGGAAAGAAGAGGTTTGGAACTCTCCCGGAGCCAGGAGGCAGTAAGCTAAGAAGCCTCTGGAACCAGCAGTTAGGAAATCCTAAGGGAATGAGGGCAGGGGAATAGGAAATGTGGACCAGGAGGATGGGGGAAAACGAGGGTGAAACCGGCAGCCCGCAGATGTGGGGTTCTGAGGGGAACGAGGATAGCTGGGGCACGTACCAGGGGTATGTGGTGGGTACAGCGTACTGGGAGGTATGAGGGACCTGGTACCTTTTGACAGAGGCACCAATCAGCATTTGATCGTCCAAGACTGATAGATGGTGGGAATGAGAGTCTGAGGACAGACAGGATTATTGGAGGAGGCGATGAAAAAAATGGGGAAATATGGAGGAAAAAAAGCACTTTATTTTTCTGCAGGAAGGGGGTCAGGGAACAGAGGCCCAAGGGGGGCCCAGGTTTGTGGTGGCCCTAGGTACTCAGGGGTTAAACAGTTTGGGAGAGCTGGATTGCTGGTTATATTTAGTTGTTGGAGGGTCCAGAACTGTGGGCCTAATAGAGCCCAGGGTGGGCTGTCAGTGGTGAGGGGAAAGCCTGGTGACTGAGGAGGTGTGTGAGGAACCCAGACACTCATGGGGCCCTTTGGTTCCCAAGGGATTTGTGGAGCTGTGGTGGTGAAATTGGGCAAGGTCAATTAGGAAGCCATATCCATTTAACATTTTATATAGAAAATTTATTTTTGGAGGAAATATGGTTAGCTCTTTCCTGTGGTCTTCTTCATTGGGAGTATTGGAATCGAAGCCACGAGGAGGAATTGTTTGATTTTGACAGGACTCACAAGCCCATTTGTACTCCGGTTTTCTTTCTTTGCTCCGTCTCTCACTTGAATGAATACTTTAGATGTAGTCATTCATTATATTTAAAGCTGCAATTTGTGTTTCCCTCACCCTGACTAATGAAGAACTGTTACAGCTGCTGCTGCTTCCTACCAAAGCTGCGTCAATTCCCGTCACCTCCTCAGCCTAGCCTCTGGTTCTTGTCGCCTACCTTGTTTCTGCTCTTATGGCAGTCCCTTGCTTTCAGAAGGCAGTGACTTACCTCTGCCTTGTCTCCTGCTCACTTATGACCTGAAGTCCCTTTTTCCCTCCTTTCTGTCAGACTGTAAGGGGCCCTTCTTAGCAGGGTGGCTTTGGGGGGTGGCTGTGGAAAATTGATGGGTCAGTTTCACTTCCTCTGGGGGGCCCCCTTCAGCCTTTCTGTCAGTGTCTTTCAGAGGGCCTCAAGTCTGCAGGTCTGAGCTGAATGAGATCCCAAAGTCCCAGGTTTCCTGGTGCTCCCCTCAGGCCCCTGGCGGGGAGTGGACTGAACCAAGACTCTGGTGCATCTCTGCCCCCCTGAGTGTTTCCAGTTGTGTTTACTGTTAGCCAAACCAAATTTATGTTTACAAACAGCTCTAGTTGTTGGAGCCTTGTTCCTTGTTTTGGTATTTCCTTTCTCCGCGGCCTCCCCCTCCCACCTAAGTAATCACGTTGAGCTCCTGTGATTATTTTGCTCTGACCTCTGGGGGACAGACTCCATGAACTTAACTGGTTGCCTGGTTTATGGTATCTCTGATTTAAAGAATTTTGTATCTTACAGCCCTTGGATACACCAAAATATTGATTAAAAAAATCTGTGACAGAGAGGGTTGAATGTTTTTGTAAATGTAATTGCAAACAGTTGATTCTTGGCTTTATATATAATAGAGACATTTCTATCTTCAGTAGTCAGCAAAGCCAGTGGCTAATTATGGCTGGTCTCCCCGCTTTCTAATTTTCCTGTGTGTGTGTGTGTGTGTGTGTGTGTGTGTGTGTGTGTCTAAGTTTTTCTCAAAGTCCTTGGTATCCTTTAGGACTGCAGCATTTTAAACATCAGCTTGTTTATAAATGGGTGTCACTGTTTATGTTGGTTTTTCTTTGATCATTTGTGGTGTGCAGTTATGCAATTCCTATGTATGGAAATATTCAAAATCTTGAATGAGGCTGAAATGGCTTGGACAATGAGTTGCATGTGTGATGGGACCACACCAGCACTCATTTGTGTTTCTGTAGCGGTGTGCAATTTCCTAGTTACAGTTATAGGCACCCTGTGTTTCTCTGCTTAAATTACTCTGACGACATGAGTGAAGCGTAATTCACAAGGAGCTGTCATGTGCTCTGAGTAAATGATGAACATATTTTGGCCTGCTTCATGCTTATCTGAATCCACTTTGGAAAGGTTTCTCAAATGCTGACAGCTCAGATGTGTCTAAGAACTGTTGACATACAGTATGATGGCCTATTGAGGCCATGGTTTGGTTATATAATGGCAAGGAAGGTGCCTGGGTATTGGCAGTGGCAGAAGCTGCTGTTCCGTTACTCAGGTAGATAGATTTTTCTCCCATGCTCTGCAGTGTTTATCTTACTTCTTCAGTCAGGTCACTTGGAACCAAAGAGAGCTAGCTATTTTTTTTCCCCATCTCTTTCCAGAATGTATCATTTTTTTGTTTTGTTTTTTGGAGGTATGTGATTTTTTTTCTTTCTCCTTTTTCTCCCTGTAGGCCACTGAATGGTCTAGGTTTTTCCTATAACCATATATAACCATCAGACTTAGGTAATTCAGATGATATTTGTGTTGTCTGAAAGAGGTTATGTAATAGGTGTTTTCTGAACATCAGAGAAATACTTATGGTCAGCTTTTCTTACACACATTACCTATTCCATGGACTGAGAGGCTAAAGTAAACTTTATTTATTGACTAAGCTACTGTGCTCGGTCCAACAATAAGTGGTAAAGCTGGCCCTTTCCCAAATTCTGTTAACTCTCAAACCTCCTAGATCAGGACTCTGGGATGAATAAAATCAGTAGAGAAAGGGAAATATTTTCCTATTTGGTTGTTGGTGACTTTTGCAGCACGGCATTCATGAGCTCAGACTTGATATTGGCAGCACTGCAGTGCTTAGAGCGTCACTGCAGAACAGTTAACGGGAGAGAATGTTCATCTGTGACATACTTTGGTCAGCAGCTCACCCTGGCTGTCTTTGTCCTCCCTTCTTTGAGTTCCCTTTTCTGGAGAAGCCTTGGTCTGAGATTCTCTGGCCCTATTCTTTTGGTAGGACACTATAACATATTAAAGAGCTTAAAAAAAAGAAAAGATTTTCTCTTCTCAATTGCTTATTTGGTTGCCTGTACCTAATTATACTTTCACTGGTTGGATGAATGGGAACGAAGAGTAGATATATTTTGTATGCATTTAAAAAAAGAGCATACGTGACTATAAAAGCCATTGGTCAAGTACTTTAAAAATGTATTTTAACAAATATATCGATATATCACCTGCCTGTTTATTGGTTTGTGGTAAGAGCTTGAGCTTTGGATGAGACTGCCTGGGTTTGGATCTTCTGCTACTTCATAGCTGGGTAACTTAACCTGCCTGTGCTTGGATTTCCTCATCTATGAAATAAGATAACAATAGTACTTACTTCACAAGTTCGGGTGTTTTGAAGATTATATAAGATAATATATGTGAAACTGTTAGAACAAGTGTACCTGGCACATAGTAGGTATATAGTAAATGTTATCACCATCTTTTTTTAAAAAATATTTATTTATTTATCTGGCTGTGCTGGGTCTTAGTTGCAGCACTCGGAATCTTTGTTGCTGTGTGCAAGATCTTTGTTGCGGCACGTGGGATTTTTAGTTGTGGCATGCAAACGCTTAGTTGCAGCATGTGGGATCTAGTCCCCGGACCAGGGATCGAACCCGGGCCCCCTGCATTGTGAGCACGGAGGCTTAGCCACTAGACCACCAGGGAATTCCCTATAACCATCTTCTTCATCGTCATCATCAGATGCAATAGTAACAAAAATGAGTAAGACATAGTCCCCTTTGTTTGCTTTTCACCACTTTGGAACAGTTCATGAGTGCCATTTGTTTAGTGTAGGTCGATGTCATCCTGATGACGTGCTGCTTTCAGGTTAAAAAAGTAGTTTGCTATTATTTCACGTGCCTCTTTGAGAGAGTGGATTTAATTCCTGTGGACTATGGGCTCATTTCATGCAGTTGACATTTAAAAATATAGTTTTCCATTAAACTTTTTAAATAGTTAGGAGACTTGTCTAATGAAGACTGTGACTAACACTGGCTTTTATTTGGGCTGCCTTGAATATTCAGGGTGTTTGTGTAGCTATGCTTTGTCAGACTGGTGACAGAACAGAGTTTGTTTGAGTGCAGTCTTTCCTCCAGAGATTCCCTTAAATTTCATGGAGAACATGAAGAAATATTCTTACAAGCTTAAGGAGACGCTTGCACTTGGGTGCAGGGTGTGCTCCTTAGAGGGCCAAGGTCAGGATTCTTCACTTTAGATATTACACAGAAACAACATTGTGCTCCCTGACCCCTTTCCAAATACTGACGAGCCACGACACATCTGTGTGCTGTGTGGTTTAGTGCAAACTCATTTCCACGAGGAGAACAACTCAAAAGTGGGCCAATAGTATTATTTTCACCTCTAAGGATAATGCTTGTGCTCGTTAGAAGGCTGAAAACAAGATTCATTAGTAAATAGAAAAGAGAATTATGTCAAAAAGAAATTGAAAGCAAGATTTATATTAGTTACATTTGAGGAGGATAGTTCCATCCCTAGATAATCTAGAAATGACTGTTGAAAGCCAACTAACTTCATTTTGAGATAGGTTTGTTGAAACTTTGTGAAGAGCTAAGACTGATTTGGACTCGTTTTTCCAGAGTCAAAATACCAGTATTCCACTTTCGGCATCAAAACTGTTTATTTTAACATTCTGACTTTGGTGCCAGCTCCCTAGAAAGTCATAGATCTGGCTCAAGCCAGAGGTGCCCAGACTAGTTATTTCTGTGCCAGAAGTGCTGTTTTCATTTTCCAAGCATCAATCTGGCTAATGTTTTCTAGTTCCTGGCATAAAAGAGAACAAAATGGATGCTTTGGAAGGAAAAAGAAATGTGCTCTTCTTACCAGAGCCTTTGTCAGTCTAAAAAACACCTAAAACTTCTCTGCACAGAGATGGAAGCTTTCCCTTGTCCATTCATTCATTCAGTGTATATTTACTGAATGCAGATTTTGTGTCAGGTTCTACTCTGGCTCTAGAGTACCCCAAAAACAAAAGAGAAAAAAAGCTCTTGCCTTCTTGGAACTTATTTTCCGATGGGAGGAGACAGGCAGGAAACATGTAAACAAATAATTTTATATAGTGACAAATACTATGAAGAAAATAAAAGGGCTAGAGAGTGTCTGGGGCAGGGTGCTGGAAGGCCTTTCCAGGGTGGTGATATTTGAGCTGACAACTGAATGATGAGAAAGAGCCAGCTTGGGAAGATTCAGAAGATGGAATATTCAGTGCAGAAGGAATGACACGTGCAGCAGCCTTGGGGTAGAAATGAAGTTAGTTTGTCCAAAGAGTAAACCCAAGGTCAGGGTGCCTAGAGCTTAGTGAACAAGAGAAGGGATGGTAAGGAATGAGATCAGAAAGTTAGACAGGGGCCAGATCATATGGGTCTTATAGGCCATTTTATGGAATTGGGTATGAAACAGGGGACTGACCTCAGAAGATATCAAAGCAGAGCACTGACATTATCTGATTTATGTTTTTAAAAACTCACGTTGGGGGACTTCCCTGGTGGCGCAGTGGTTAAGAATCTGCCTGCCAGTGCAGGGGACACAGGTTCAATCCCTGGTTCAGGAAGATCCCACGTGCCGCGGAGCAACTAAGCCCGTGCGCCACGACTACTGACTGAGCCTGCACTCTAGAGCCCACGTGCCACAATTACTGAGACCACATGCCACAACTACTGAAGCCCGTGTGCCTAGAGCCTGTGCTCCACAACAAAGAGAAGCCCCCGCTTGCCGCAACTAGAGAAAGCCAGTGGACAGCAACAAAGCCCCAACACAGAATGATTGAATGAATGGATAAATAAATAAATTTATTAAAAAAAAGATCTCAGAGATGTTCTATTCCAACTCTTTCTCTTCTAGAGTCTAGAAAGATGGACTTAACGGAATTTAGAATCTCAGGCTTTTAGGAGCCATAAAAGTAGTTTAGACCAATTATCTGTTAGACTCACAGCTCTCTGCTGTATCTCTCCCACCCCTCATTTGCCCAGAATCCTATAGCTAATTAGTGGGAGAGGTAGAAATAGAATCCAGGTATCCTACTCCTAGTTAACTCCACCCTGACTCCTCCTATCATACAAAGCATTGCCCTTGCCCTCTAAATACTTACTCTTTCATTAGAGAAACAAGATACACCTACTAATTAAAGTCTAAGATTATTTATCCTCTCTATTAAAACAAACTCCAAAGATGAGAAGTCATGATGAGAGGAAAATTTTCCAAGTAGGGGATATACCAACACTGTATTTAACCTGTCCTTTGGCATTGTGTCACTCTATCACCCCTGTCACTTACCTGCAGTCCTCCATGGGTACACTGCTTTGCCTTTCGGTCTCCTACTCAAATGCCCCTTGGTGCTCCCTTGACATGACTGAGGTGTCAAAAAAAGCCTTTCAAAATGCAAAGGAAGTAAAAAGAGAAAGAAACACAGAAAAAGCAATGATCATAAACACAGTCTGCCTTATATAGTTCGCTTTTGCCACTATATCTAGCTCACACTCAGGGAACATGAGTAATTATACTTTTGCTCTGTTGGGTTGGTCTGGTCTGTCTTTGAAGGTACATTTCTTAGACGGACTCCTTATTTACCAGAACAATACCAGTTTCCAGGGGATGGTGCCATCTTATAACTCATTAAGAGAACTGGTCACCAAGATACGTACCTTGATGATGCAGGTGAGGGCCAAGAGAACCATTTATCTAGGGCTCCTCTTATGTGGTTCTAGTTTCTGATCTAAGAGCTTGGCCTGTTCCCCAGGTGAATGACCTCACCCATCAGGTGAATCCCTACCTCCTTTATAATAGTAGCTTGGTCCCTTCTGGCATAATAGTATAGTCATGCTGTCTTGTGGATGACTGATAACATCCAGAGGATGAAAATTATATACATTCCCATGGACTTTTGTCCATGGGAATGTGTATAATGGCCTTGGTGATGTCTTTGAGAAGCCCTCAACAGTCTTGAATGAATTAGCTTGAGAAGGTTTCTTCTGGATCTGTTCAGAGTAAAATTCCATCAGCTAAGGACAAAACTGTTGGATGAGCCGTGGTGAAGTTATGTTAGAACATATTTCTGTTCAGGAGGTGTGTGATCCACTGTAGACCAGGTGTCTCTGGACACACTGGTAAGTATTTCTTCTCAGAATTTAGCTTGTCAGAGAGTTAGGAATCAGATTGTAAATACTCAGTCTCATTTCCCAGAAACTGAAAAGGAAGGAGATGCAAACCCATTGCCTGTTTAAGCTCCTCTGTGTAGGCTGGGCTCCCTCACCCAGTACCAAAACTGGGTACTTTTGGCCAGTTATCTTAAACTATATTTAGGTATTGATTAGGAATTTCTGAGAAATCCTCAAATTTCTGCCTAGTTTCAGCTCCAGCCCATGCTTACCAGCAGTAGGCTTTACTTCTCTTTGCTCCCTCCAGAAGAATTGAATGTGAAATTTTAGGTTAAGTAACCACATTTCTTGAGACTGAATTTTTTGGAGAAGAAATTTTTCATTCATTCATTCCAGCCAGCCAGCCAATAAGCTTTTGAAAAATTGTTTATCAAAAACTAGGAATGAATGATATATGGAACAAAATTCAAAAAGTGCAAACTCGTATATAGAGAAATTGTCTGCCTGCCACCCCAGTGCCTCAGACACACAGTTTTTTAGTCTTGTTTCCCCAGTATTTATTAAGGGCGTCTCTGGATCAGTCCAAATGCTAGGTGCTTTTTGTTTTCTGGCAGTGTTTTGACATGCTTGAAATTTCTAAAAATCATTTTACTTAAAAAGAAAAAGAAGGGGCTTCCCTGGTGGCGCAGTGGTTGAGAGTCCGCCTGCTGATGCAGGGGACGCGGGTTCATGCCCCGGTCCGGGAAGATCCCACATGCCGCGGAGCGGCTGGGCCTGTGAGCCATGGCTGCTGAGCCTGCGTGTCCGGAGCCTGTGCTCCGCAACGGGAGGGGCCACAACAGTGAGAGGCCCGCGTACCGCAAAAAAAAAAAAAAAAAAAAAAAGAAGAAAATACCTAACTTTTAAAGCTTGTTAGGAGGCACAGGGTGATAATTTAATGTCAGCTCCACTTGGGAAGGGATTTTAAGCTATTGTTTGCTGCTGTATTCCCAGTGCCTACTACAATGCCTGTAAATACTCATTTAGTGAATGAATGTAAGGATTAAAAAAAAAAAGGGTGCTTCCTTGGTGGCGCAGTGGTTAAGAATCCGCCTGTCAATGCAGGGGACACGGGTTCGAGCCCTGGTCCGGGAAGATCCCACATGCCGCGGCGCAACTAAGCCTGTGTGCCACAACTACTGAGCCCACGTGCCACAACTACTGAAGCCCGAGTGCCTAGAGCCCGTGCTCCGCAACAAGAGAAGCCACCGCAATGAGAAGCCCGTGCAGTGCAATGGAGAGTAGCGAGTAGCCCCCGTTCGCCGCAACTAGAGAAAGCCCGCGCCCAGCAACGAAGACCCAACACAGCCAAAAATAAATAAATAAAATAAATAAATTTATTTTAAAAAAATGGGAGCTGAGTTTGCTTTTTATACTCAATGCATCTTAGAATTTTATTATTGAAATTTTCTATCTCCAGTTAAGATGTTAAAGAAAAATAATGTTCTACCTTTTTTTCACAAATCTCTAGGTAAGGAGATTTCACAGCCTTTCTGGGCAAGTTACTTTTGGCATATCTCAAACTTCCATTATTAAGAAGTTCAGTATAATTTAAAGTAAATCCTGCAATTTAAATTCAAGTCCCTTATTTTAAGGAGAAGGTTCTTACACATACAGGCTCCCAGTGGGTTACTTACTTGAGAAGGTCCCATGGGTACAGTCAGTACAGTCAGCCAGTGCCTTGTTTTCCCTCTTCTGTCTAGGAGCCTCTTCTTTGCAGACCCACTAAGCTGTCTTGAGCTGCTGGCACTTCCTGAAATAACTTCACACTCTTTGTTGGAGTTACCACTTGTTCTTTTCTTTATACTAAGTGATCTGATTAAAACAACTACTGTTTTTCTGTCACTGGTCCTTAATTTCAGTGGGTTACTTTTATTGGTCCTTACCTTAAATGGATTCATTCAAATAGTATTTTTTCTGTCATCTGTAGGCAAAAAGTAATGGCTACAGATACTAGAAGACAAGAGGATAAGTGTTATTCTTGTCAGGGTGGGCAAAGGGTTAAGTTAAAGGAGCAATTGAATGCTCGCAGCCGGGACCTGATAGAGGAGGAATACAAGAAGTCTTGAGCATAAACTCTCTTCAACCCAGTTGCTTATTATTACTGGCTCACTTCTACCACCTTGCCCTATTTTTTTCTGATTATAATTGGGAAAACTCAGAAAATTATAAAGAAGCAGAAGGAAAAAAATCACCCATAATCCTGCCCCTGAGAGGCAACAGTTATTAATATTGTAAAATACATAATTGAGATCATATTGATATACTATTTTATTTCTTCCCCTCTTATCATTATAAGCATTTTCTCATCATTTGAAACTATTTGTAAACATCAATTTTAATGGATGTGTACTTTGCTGTTGTATGACTGCCATTATTTTTTTAACCTTTTTCATAATTTAAGGTTCTTCCCAGTTTTTCACTGTTAGAAATTTGCTGTGATGACCATTTTTGTGCATGAATCTTTGAAGCATTTCTGATTTTTTCTCAGGATAGACTGTTGGATGTGAAATTATTGGGTCAGAGGGTATACATGTTTTTAAGATATCTGATTCATATATTGGCACATTGCTTTCCAGAAAGGTTGTGCCAGGGTTTAGCCTCCCAGAAGTGAATGAAGTCTTCTTTTTTTATTTTGTCTCCGCTTCTGCCCTCCTTGGTTTGGGAGTGGAGGGCGTTTAAGTCCCTGCTGCACCTCTAAACCTAGGGCAGTAGGTATGGGACCCATTAAAGAGGGCTGGAGCAGCTGCCTAATCCTTCCTTCCCTGAACCAAACCTGGACGAGGAATGAAAAGAGTTAAGTGTGACTCTAACCTTTTCAGTTGTTTTTTATGAATCATCATTCTCTCCTGGTCTTTCACAAAGAGACATAAACTTAAATTGGAGAAATTGCTGAAGGAGAGAAGAAAGGTTAATGAGAAAGACTCTGATTACTTGAATCTTTGATTTTTAAATAACTATCCTTCGGTAAACCTGAGTGAGAATTTCAGAGATTGATGAAGTTTGTAAATTACTCCTCTCTTTTTTTTTTTTTTTTTTTTTTTTTGCTGTACGCGGGCCTCTCACTGCTGTGGCCTCTCCCGTTGCGGAGCACAGGCTCCGGACACACAGGCTCCGCGGCCATGGCTCGCGGGCCCAGCCGCTCCGCGGCATGTGGGATCTTCCGGGATCGGGGCACGAACCCGTGTCCCCTGCATCGGCAGGCGGACTCTCAACCACTGCGCCACCATGGAAGCCCGACTCCTCTCTTTTTTTAATGGCAAAAAGATGGTGCGGAAATTGTAAAGGAAATAATTATGTGAATAAATGTGGTGATACACCAGTCCTATTATGTTTGTATTTACTTTACACACTGTACTTTATGTGTTATTTAAGAGGTTTTAAGGGTAATTGGGTCATGTGGAATATTGTTCTTAGAATGTTTGGGGCTACCACTGCTGTATTTTAGGCGTCTGACAATATGCTCTTTTCTTTTGTCTCCAATAGAAGGCCTTTTATACAGTCAGTTTGGGTTATGATTTGCTTAGTTAATTAGGGGAAAGAAATGAATGAAGCAGGGAAATCAGAAATAATGATGCATATATACTTTTAATATTTTATTTTAATTTAAAATGTGAATATGCATTAATCCACTAATCTTTTTCAAAAAGTGTTTATTATGGAAAATTTCAAACGTAAGCAAAATTAAAAAGAATGACATAATGAACCCCCATCGACCTATCACTCAGCGTAAGCAGTTATTACCTCATGGCCAATCTTTCACCCATATCACTTCCAGCTTCTCTTTTCTCCCTAGTTTATTTTGAAGCAATTCCCAGAATCTTATTTCATCTATGAATATTTTGGCATGTATCTCTGTATAGGCCAGGATTATTTCTCAAAAAACATAACCACAGTACCATTATCCTACCTAAAACAACAATAATTCTTTAATGTCATTAAGTATCAAATTAGTGTTATATACATATATTTTTTTTTTCTTTTTTTAACCACTTGTTTGTTTGAATCAGGGTCTAAATAAAGTCCATACATTATAATTGATTGATGTCCCTTAAGTTTTGTATTAAAAAATTGTTTGTTTTACTCTATAGATTTCCCCTCCTATTCTTTTTCTTTGCAGTTTGTCTAAGAAACACATTCGCTAATCTTAGATGTAGACCTTGCTCTGTATATTGATGTCCTGATTGAAGTTCTTCATCATGTTTGTGTTAAACATACCCATAGTTCATCATCTATGAGTCCAGTTTTGCTTTTTTAAAGCAGAGTAGGAATTTAAAAGTATTTGTGAAGCAATATGAGTACAGAATCTCTCTTGAGTTCTTGATTCTCTCCCCCTAGTCTTTTACACTTGTCTCATCCACATCTAATTTGACTTTACCAAGTCATTTTAAGCATTCAACTTAGTTTTCAAAGAAACATGTCTTTCTTTTCTCCCAGATTTCTCATCCGTTTACATAGATAATTAAACTGCATTACTATAATAACAAGAACAACTGGTATAAATAGGTTTGGGGATAACCAGTTAATTCTTGGTAAGCATGCAACTTAATGGATGGGAGCAGAAATATCCAGGAGTAGAGGGAGTGGCTATTCATTGGGGCCAGCTTGCATGCTGGGGCCCCAGTTGTTTTACAGAGGAAAGGGGAAGCATCAGTTATTTCGGCAGGTTGCTTGAGAGGTGGTGGGTTAAGAGAACTTCTACGTTAATTTTCTAATTATAAGTCAAATTGTTAGCAATTTGAGGACAAGATACTTTATAGAGTTTTTTATGTATAGTGTATACTTCAGCGTAGTATTTTTGTCCACTTGTGTTAGAGTTTGCATGAACTGGACTGAATTTGACAATAGGCCAGTGATGTTAAAAATTTGGTTGAGGAAACAGCCAAAACTTTGTAGTTTGAAAGGTTTATGTCTGTTCACTGCCAGTGTAGTGTTCCCTGGAACAAGTTGACATTTTCACGTAGTAAGTTGTTTTCTGTTCCTGGCAAAAGAAATCTTGGTCCGTGTACCACAAGGAACAGGACTGTTGTTACTGTGGAAGGCAGGAGAAGAGCTGTGTGTTTCTTATTAGGATTAGCTGGGCACCTGCAGGATTTCTTACTTCTTTCTTCCTGCTTCCTGCCTGCTGTTGTCCTTTCCTTCTGTCAAAATGTTCTAGTGTTGCATAAGCAGTGTTCTGACAATAGATGAGGTTTTTTGGTAGCTCATTTTTTTAAACCCTCAAAATAATGTTTTTAGTGATTGTATGTTCTTGGCTTACTTTCCATTTCTACATCAACAGTGATATTGTTATTCTAGTCAAATGGGGCAGTTGTCTTCCAGCAGTGATCTTTGTGTCCAAGTCAGCTGCAGAGATACCATGTTCATTTTTTATTCCTAAATATCTTATATGTGTATAGTAATTCTGGGAGGTAATTCAGTTTTGAGATGATACTTTCGGATCTCGGTACAGGATTTCACAGTCCTCGAGAATAAAACTTGTTTGAAGCATTGTTAGCCATTGGCCTCTGACACATGCAGAAGAGTGGCCGGTGATTTCAGCCTCATCTCATTTTCCTTCTTCCTTTTCAGCCAGCAGCTGCATCCCGTGCCCTGCTCTGATTGAGCTCTTAGTAAAAGGGGTACTGTTTTACTAAGTCACAGCCTCTTCTATCAATGGTTTTTAGATTTTTAGGCCAAGAATCAATTTTGGAGTCACATTAAAATTTGAAAACAACATTTCAGTTGTGTTACCTAAATTTCTCTTCCTTTCCTTATGCTAGTAGCAGTGTTTTCTGCTTTTCCAGTCTTTGGGGGAACCTTTTTGGCCCATCAGAGCAGCTCGAGGCAGTCTAAGTGATGCACTGAGCATTGCTGTGGGAGTCAGGGCACGTGTTTCACGTCTCAGTTTTTACTAGCCTGGCAGCTTTCTTTGGGCAGGTCACTTAACCCCATAGGGCTTCCAGTTTCTTTCTTTTTAAAAAAAAATTTATTTATTTATTTATTTATTTTTTGGCTGCACTGGGTCTTTGTTGCTGCACGCGGGCTGTCTCTAGTTGTGGCGAGCGGGGGCTACTCTTCGTTGCGGTGTGTGGGCTTCTCAGTGCGGGGGCTTCTCTTGTGGAGCACGGGCTCTAGAGTGCAGGCTCAGTAGTTGCGGCGCAGGGGCTTAGGTGGTCCGCGGCATGTGGGATCTTCCCAGACAAGGGCTTGAACTGGTGTCCCCTGCATTGGCAGGTGGATTCTTAACCACTGCGCCACCAGGGAAGTACCTTCCAGTTTCTTTTTAATGTATATATTTTTTCAACAGCTGTATTGAGATATAATTCCCATACTGTACAATTCACCCAATTCAGTGTTTTTAGTATATTCACAGAGTTGTGCAACCATCACCACAATCCTTTTTTTTTTTTTTTCCTTTTTTGGTTGTGCTGCGCGTTTTGCGGGATCTTAGTTCCCTGACCAGGGATCGAACCTGGGCCCCAGCAGTGAAAGCGCAGAGTCCTAACCACTGGACCGCCAGGGAGTTCCCCACCACAATCCATTTTATTTTTTATTTTTAAAAATATTTATTTATTTATTTATTTGGCTTGATGGGTCTCAGTTGCAGTATGCGGGCATCTCTCTTGTTGTGGCGCTCGGGCTCCAGAGCACGTGGGCTCAGTAGTTGTGGCACGTGGGCTCTCTAGTTGTAGTGCACGGGCTCTAGAGCATGTGGGCTCAGTAGCTGCAGTGCTCGGGCTTAGTTGCCCTGAAGTATGTGGGATCTTAGTTCCCTGACCAGGGATCCAACCCATGTCCCCTACATTGGAAGGTGATTCGCAACCACTGGACCACCAGGGGAGTCCCCACAATCCATTTTATTTTATTTTATTTTTATTTTTTTATTTTTAAAATTTATTTATTTATTTTTGGCTGCGTTGGGTCTTCACTGCTGTGCGCGGGCTTTCTCTAGTTGCGGCGAGCAGGGCCTACTCTTCGTTGTGGTGTGCAGAATTCTCATTGCGGTGGCTTCCACTGTCACGGAGCACAGGCTCTAGGCACGTGGGCTTCAGTAGCCCACGGGCTCAGTAGTTGTGGCTCGCAGGCTCTAGAGCGCAGGCTCGGTAGTTGTGGCGCATGGGCTTAGTTGCTCTGCGGCATGTGGGATCTTCCCGGACCAGGGCTCGAACCCGTGTCCCCTGCATTGGCAGGCGGATTCTTAACCACTGCGCCACCAAGGAAGTCCCCCACAATCCACTTTAGAATGTTTTTATTCCTCTTAAAAGAAGTGACCCATTAGCAGTCACTGTCCATTTCCTCAACCTCCCTCCTGCAGCCCTAATCAATCACTAATCAGTCTCTATAGATTTGCCCATTCTGGACATTTCATATAAATGGAATCATACAACATATTGCCTTTCGTGTCTGGCTTCTTTCACTTAGCATAATGTCTTCAAGGTTCATCTATGTTGTAGCATATGTCAGAATTTCCTTCCTTTTTATGGCTGAATAATATTCCATTGTATGGATATATTGCATTTTGTATATTCATTCATGAAATAGTGGACATTTGCATTAGTCCCACTTTTGGCTACTATGAACAATGCTGTTGTGAACATTTGTGTACAATTTTTTTTTTTTTAATTACGTTATTTTATTTATTTATTTGGCCGCACTGAGCGGCACGTAGGATCTCAGTTCCCTGACCCAGGGACGGAACCCGTGCCCTGTGCGTTGGAAGCGTGGAGTCTTAACCACTGGACTGCCAGGGAATTCCCCTCGTGTACACAGTTTTGTGTGGACGTATGTTTCAGTTTTTCTTGGGCATATACCCAGGAGTGGAATTTCTGCATCATAAACATTCCATATTTAACTTTTTGAGGAACTGCCAAACTGTTTTCCAAAATGGCTGCACCATTTTCCATTCCCACCAGTAATGTATGAGGGTTCCAGTTTTTCCACATGCTTACCAAAACTTATTTTCTTTCTTTTTGATTTAGCCATCCAAGTGAATGTGAAGTGGTAGTTCATTGTGGTTTTGATTTGCATTTCTCTTATGACTCATGGTGTTGAGTATCTTTTCTATGCTAAGGGACCATTTGTAGATCTTTGGAGAAGTGTCTATTTAGATTCTTTGCCCATTTTTTTTAGTTAGGTTGTCTTTTTATTGTTGAGTTGTAAGAATTCTTTATATATTCTGGATATAAGTCCTTTATCAGATATATGACATACAAATATTTTCTCCTATTTTGTAGGTTGTCTTTTCACTTTTGTGATGGTTTTATTTGCAGCACAAAGGTTTTAAATTTTGATGCTCTAGTTTCCTTATTTGTAAAGTTATTCTAACTCTGAAATTATATGTTCTATTGAAATATTTTCCTCTGTACTCATTTTGTACCTTTCTCTCACTTTGGGATAGATCTCCCTTTTCCTGGACATTTTATAGCCGCAAAGTCTCTTTAAAAACATCTATCTATGTATCTATCTGATACATGTGTCTTATAAAATAATCAAACTCTACAAAATAAATAACATCAAAAGTGAAAGTTCCTTTTCCTTGTGAAATTCTTTCTCTTAGGATATACTCTGTTAACTTTCACATATAACATAATAGCAGTGTTAATTATATTTATCATGCTGTACCATTACATCCGTAGTACTTAATTGTCTTATAACTGGAAATTTGTAGCTTTGACTCCCTTCATCCAGTTCCTCCTCCCCCTCCCCCTGTCTCTGGTAACCACAAATCTGATCTCTTTTTCTGTGAGTTTATTTGTTTGTTTTTGAAGTACAATTGACCTACAATACTGTGTTAGTTCTCCTTACACAGCATAGGGGCTCATTATTTCTGTACATTTCAAAATGATCACCATGATAAGTCTAGTTACGATCTGTCACCATACAAAGATATTACATAATTATTGACAGTATTCCCCTCACTGTGCATTTCATACTCGCGACTCATTTATTTTGCAACAGGAAGTTTGTACCTCTTAATCTCTCTCACCTATTTCTCTTCTTGCCCTACCCACCCTCCTCTCTGGCAACCACCTGTTTTTTCTCTGTATCTATGACTCTGTTTCTATTTTGTTATGTTTATTCATTTGTTTTATTTTTTAAGATTCCACATGTAAGTGAAATCATACAGTATTTGTCTTTGTCTGACTTATTTCACTTGGCATAATGCCCTCTAGGTCCATCCATGTTGTCATAAATGGCGGGATTTCACTCTTTTCTATGGCTGAGTAATAATATTCCATTGTGTGTATGTGTGTGTGTATATATATATATGCCACGTCTTTATCCATTCATCTGTTGATGGGCACTTAGATTGCTTCCGTATCTTGGCTATTGTAAATAATGCTGCAGTGAACACAGGGGTGCCTATACCTTTTCTAATTAGTGGCTTTGTTTTCTTTGGATAAATATCCAGGAATGGAATTGCTGGATCATATGGTAGCTCTCTTTTTAATTTTTTGAGGCATCTCCATACTGTTTTCCATAGTGGCTGCACAAGTTTACATTCCCATCAACAGTGCACGAAGGTTCCCTTTTCCCCACATCCTCGCCAACACTTGTTATTTGTGTCTTTTTGACCTGCCATTCTGACAGGTGTGAAGTGATATCTCACTGTGGTTTTGATTTTCATTTCCCTGATGGTAAGTGATGTTGAGCATCTTTTCATCTGACTGTTGGCCATCTGTATGTCTTCTTTGGAAAAATGTCTATTCAGATCCTCTGCCCATTTTTTTTTTTTTTTGCGGTACGCGGCCCTCTCACTGTTGTGGCCTCTCCCGTTGCGGAGCACAGGCTCTGGACACGCAGGCTTAGCGGCCATGGCTCACGGGCCTAGCTGCTCCGCGGCATGTGGGATCTTCCCGGACCGGGGCACAAACCCGCATCCCCTGCATCGGCAGGCGGACTCTCAACCACTGCGCCACCAGGGAAGCCCCTCTGCCCATTTTTTAATTGGGTTGTTTGTTTTCTTTATGTTGAGTTTTTTGAATTCTTTGTATATTTTGCATATTAACCAAATATTAATTGGGTATATCATTTGCAAATATCTTCTCCCAATTCAGTAGGTGACTTTTTCATTTTGTTGATGGTTTCCTTCACTATGCAAAAGCTTTTTAGTTTGATGTAGTCTCCTTTATTTATTTATTTTTGCTTCCTTGCCTGAAGAGACATATTCAAAAATATTACTAAGATCAATGTCAAAGAATGTACTGCCAATGTTTTCTTCGCTATTTGGTTTTTTGTTTTTTAAATTGGAGTATAATTGATTTAATGTTGTGTTAGTTTCAGGTGTATAACAAAGTGATTCAGTAGTATATATGTATGTCTTCTTTTCCATTATAGGTTATTATAAGGTATTGAATATAGTTCCCTGTGCTATACATGTCTTTGTTGTTTATTTATATATAGTGGTTTTGCTACTCATTTTTTATTTTAATAATATATTTCCACATTCTATCACATCAATACATTTTGCTCTAGTCTCAATCTTTGTAATGCTGCAGAGTATTCCATTTTATGGATATACTATAATTTATTTAAGTAGTGCCCTATTGATAGGTTTAGGGTTGTTTCTGGCTTTTATTTTTTTATTTCAAATTATATGTCACTTAACAGTTTCTGCACATTTATATTTGTATGCTTGTACTAGTTTTCTATTAGCTTTTGCACTGTTTATTATTCAAAAGACTTATAAATCTCAGATTTAATTTAATTTTTAAAAATACAAGTGTTTGGGGGACTTCCCTGGTGGTCCAGTGGTTAAGACTCTGTGCTCCCAATGCAGGGGGCCTGGGTTCAACCCCTGGTCAAGGAACTAGATCCCACATGCCGCAACTAAAGATCCTGCGTGCCGCAACGAAGATCTTCTGCAGCCAAATAAATAAAGAGATTTAAAAAAAAGGCTTCTTTGGTGGTGCGGTGGTTAAGCATCCGCCTGCCAATACAGGGGACATGGGTTCGACCCCTGGTCCAGGAAGATCCCACATGCCACAGAACAACTAAGCCCATGCGCCACAACTATTGAGCCTGTGCTCTAGAGCTCTAAAAAAAAAAAAATACAAGTGTTTTTATTAGGTCCAACCTAGAGCAAACCTCCCAAAAGTTATGTGTTCTTTTCCATTATGATATATACAATGTTATAAACTAAATTCTTCATTTTCTCAGTAATTTACTAGAATAATTCTCTAGAGCTGGAATGCCTGAGTCAAAGTATGAGTGCTTAGAATTTTATAAATGTTGCTCAGTTGCCCTCCAAGAAAGGCCGAGCTAATTCACTCGGCTGGGGGTGTATGACAGTGCTCCTCTGCTCTCTTTAGACGTGGGCAACCAGCCACCTCTTTAGGGAGTCAGTCTAACAGGTGAGAAAACGTCATCTCGGTTTGTAGTTATTTATTAGTGAATTTGACTATCATTTAATTGGTCTATTGGCTATTCGTATTTTTTCTTGGAATTATCTGTGTCCTGTCTATTTTTCTTTTGTGCTTTTTGGCTTTTTCTCATTAATGTGCATAGTTCTTTGAATATTAGGGGAATTAGTTACCTATTCAAATATTATAGATATGTTTCTGTGTTTGTCTCGACAGCGTATGTGTGTGTGTATTTTTTTTTTTTTTACTATAAAATGTAAACATTTTCATGTAGTCAGCTTTTTTTGTTTTTTACTTTAAGGTTTCTCAGTTTTCTTCCTCATCCTCATCTTATAAAACTATGTACCCATGTTTTCTTCAAGTATTTTTATGGTTTTGTTTTTAAAATTAGATCTTTGTTTCATGTGGAATGCATTTTGGTTTAAACCAGGTGAGAAGGGAATCAGTTGTGGAATTTATTGGAGCTGTTGGTTTACATTCATTTTTGTGGTTATTAATGGCTTTTTTCTTCCCCTTGACTGGAAGCTCCTTGAGGGCAATGGATTGTGCAGTTTTTCCCTTGTTGTTATTTTCAGTATCTAGCACAGTGCTTGCCGGTAATAGGCCCTCCATTTATTGAGTGAATGAATCTATCTTTTTCCTCAGATGTCTAGTTTGTTGTCTGTGTCCCAACACAATATTATTAAGTAATCCATCTTTTCCCTCTTGATTTAAAAAGCTACTTTGTCTACAGAATCTCCAGATACTTGGGTACATTTCTAAACTCTTTTAATACATTGATTGTGCTGTTTTTACTTGCTTCGATACTGTACAGCTTTAATTATTATAGCTTTATAGTACTTAAAGTATATTTGGAAGGCCAGCCTCAAATGTTCTTAAATATAATACCAGTTTGGGAAGCACTGTAATCTCCTTTAGTAAAACTCCTTGCTCTCCCTTAGAAAACATTCATTTAACTTATGAAACATTTAATGCATTCTGAGAGCCTGCAAAGTAGAAATGATCTGGGAGTGTTACTTGTTGAAGAGCTTTTCTAGGATATGACATATGTCATTCTGGCTTGACATCCTAAGTGTCTTTAAAAAAAAAAAACACCTCTCATTTTATAATCTTGGGTACCTCTAGAAAACATAACCTTTTCCTCACAATCTTTTAATGCAGAATACAGAGACAGAGAAGGTAGGTGGCAGAAAAGGCATCAAGAAATTGCACTGGCACCCAGCTGAAGTCAAAGCCCATAGTGAAACAGATACTACTTAAAAGTGCTAGACAGAATTCAGTTTGGTGACCTTGATTTTTCACCTGTGCTTGACTTGTTTACCTCCTGTGGCATGCAGTAAATCGACTCAGATATGACTTGGGCAAAGCCCAGGTAACATTGCTAAATAATCACTTCCTTTTCTTTCGCCTTCTTTTCTCTGTTAAATATTAGACATTCTTACAGTCTGAAATTAGCATTCTCCTGGGATTTTCTGTCGTGTCTGTCTCATGCAGGAACCAACTTTAGGGTCTTGTGAGTATTAAAGAAGTTTAAACTTGATGTTTGGGGAACAGAGCTAATGGAACAGGGCATATCTATTGTGATAAGATCCTTGCTTTCCTTTCAGTTGGAACATTATTCTAGAGTGCATCAGTGAAACTCTTAATTCTAAATAACTGTAACTTACAAGTATATTTTCAGATGAGTACCTGTTTTGTTAAAAAAAATGGTTTTGTCATACCCTCTCAGACGTTTTCTTCATAAGCCTAACCATCGACTTTAGTAGCATTTTTTTAAAATTTTTTAATTTTTTATTAGTTTCTGCTTTATAACAAAGTGAATCAGTCATACATATACATCTGTTCCCACATCCCTTCCCTCATGCATCTCCCTCTCTCCCACCCTCCCCATAGTAGAATTAAAATAGAAAAATACTCAAAAAGGTTTGTTTACGGTCCTTAGTCTGCACCATGGAATTAAGTATCGCTGAAAATAACCCTGGAATGAAGTGTTTTTGTGTGGCAGGACTAGTTGACTTAACGTGATTCTTTCTTTTACGAGTTTTCTGTTGGTGGAAAGTGGGCTTACTTTTTCTTTTAGTTGTATTCCTCATTTTTCTCAATGCTAGTCTTAACTGAGAGATTTTTAGGCAGTTAACTGTCCCAGCACACCAATAAGCACCTTGTTAATAGATGTTATCTCATGTTGATCAGTTACTCCTGAGATTTAACTGTGCTTGCAAAACACCTGTCTGTATTTGAGCTTTGCTAGGTGGTTGGCTTTTGTGTTTGACTGAAGATTTGCTCCGGAGAAAGCAAATAGCTGTTGGAAAAAGAGAGAAGGGAAAAGGAGTCAGCACATTTCTATATGCTTTCACTGAAGAGATTTCCTAATTAGAACGCTTTTGGAGGCTTGACCTTTTTGCGCTAAAGTAACCCAGCATTTCATTATGTCTTGCATTGAGGTTTTGGAGCGCTGTGCCAGAAAAGTGAAAACCAAGGTTGAATATGAAAGGAATTCAGAGGATGGAGCTCATAATCAACAGAGTGCTGCTTCATAGGCTCGGTCCAAAAATACCCTGCTTGTCATAGGACAGCAAGAATGGAGGTAGAACTTGCTGCTGTTTTGAGCAGTGTTTTAGCTCCTGTGATATCATTCCAGCATGACTAAAGTCATGTTTAAGGCAATGTTGTTTACAATTTAGGTTTGGGAGGATGTTGCCTCCATACATTTTATTTATCGCCCTGGAAGAGTTATTTTGCAAGGTTTGGAAGGAGTGTTTTTCTGCCAGATTAGAGGAAATTAACATAATCTACTCTTCTCTGAGTAGGGGGATAGTCTGCAGTAGAGTCATCTAACCAAAGAGACTCATATTACTGATTTGCTTGGACCTGTGGTGAACCTTGAGTAATTAAGAGGAAGAACTCAGTTTTTGGTTCAGAAAAGTTAGGATTGAAATGATCCTTGACCAGGCTGGAAGGTGGAAAATGTTATGGTTCAGAGGGCCTTTCTAAGACTTGCAGTAGATCCCTTAAGACAATAAGTTTTAAGAGTTTATAAATAGGGTTGAGTGTGGAAATGCATAGCACATGGATACATAATTAGCAAGTCAGGAAGTTTGACTAGAAGGAATAAATTAACTCTGGTCACTTGATGGAATGAGATCATGGAAGGGAACGTAGTTTGTTTTAGGTGGTGGTAATTTTGATGTTGAGGCTGGCCCAGGAAATGAATTGTCAGATATGCTGTCGTCCTCATTAATGGTTCATTTTATTTCTCAGGTTTATAGTTGTATGAAGAGATGATTTTCCTACCCCATCTAGGGGCTAGGGTTTCAAAAATTTAAAAGCTACGAAAGAGTGAAATACAGAGAAAAGTTTTCTGTCTGCACCTACCCCATGGCGATCAGATCCCCCTCCTATATAGTCAGTATTATCAGTGTCATATATCCTGTGATATTTTATGTGTTTATAAGTAAATGTGTGTATCTATTTACCGTACCCCCTATTTTAAAACAAATTGTAGTAAATTATACTCACTGATCTGCATCTTTTTTCACTATTATATCTTAAGGATTATTACATGTAGCTATATAAGGAGCTTTCTAATTAAAAAAATGCTATACAGTATTCCCATGAAAAGATGTATCATATATTTTTTTAGTTAGTCCCCTAGTAGATGACTATTTGAGTTATTTCTGATCCTTTGCTAATATAAATAATGCTAGAAGAGTTAAAAAATGTTAGGGTTTTATATTCAAAAGTAAATGTTGGACAGCTACAGTAATCAAGACAGTGGCACAAAAACAGAAATATAGATCGATGCAACAGGATAGAAAGCCCAGAGATAAACCCACGCACATATGGTCACCTTATCTTTGATAAAGGAGGCAAGAGTATACAGTGGAGAAAAGACAGCCTCTTCTATAAGTGGTGCTGGGAAAACTGGACAGCTACATGTAAAAGAATGAAATTAGAACACTTCCTAACACCATACACAAAAATAAACTCAAAATGGATTAGAGACCTAAATGTAAGGCCAGACACTATCAAACTCTTAGAGGAAAACATAGGCAGAACTCTCTGTGACATAAATCACAGCAAGATCCTTTTTGACCCACCTCCTAGAGAAATGGAAATAAAAACAAAAATAAATGGGACCTAATGAGACTTAAAAGCTTTTGCACAGCAAAGGAAACCATAAAAATAGATGAAAGGCAACCCTCAGAATGGGAGAAAATACTTGCAAACAAAGCAACTGACAAAGGATTAATCTCCAAAATATACAAGCAGCTCAATATCAAAAAAATGAACAACGCAATACAAAAATGGGCAGAAGACCTAAATAGACATTTCTCCAAAGAAGGTATACAGATTGCCAACAAACACATGAAAAGATGCTCAACGTCACTAATCACTAGAGAAATTCAAGTCAAAACTATACGGAGGTATCACCTCACACTGGTCAGAATGGCCATCATCAAAAAAACCTACAAACAATAAATGCTGGAGAGGGTGTGGAGAAAAGGGAACTCTCTTGCACTGTTGGTGGGAATGTAAATTGATACAGCCACTATGGAGAACAGTATGGAGGTTCCTTAAAAAACTAAAAATTAGAACTACCATAGGACCCAGCAATCCCACTACTGGGCATATACCCTGAGAAAATCATAATTCAAAAAGAGTCATGTACCACAATGTTTACTGCAGCACTATTTACAATAGCCAGGGCATGGAAGCAACCTAAGTGTCCATTGACAGATGAATGGATGAAGAAGATGTGGCACATATATACAATGGAGTATTACTCCGCCAGAAAAAGAAACGAAATTGAGTTATTTGTAGTGAGGTGGATGGACCTAGAGTCTGTCATACAGAGTGAAATAAGTCAGAAAGAGATAAACAAATACCGTGTGCTAACACATATATATGGAATCTAAAAAAAAATGGTTCTGATGACCCTAGGAACAGGACAGGAATAAAGACGCAGACGTAGAGAATGGACTTAAGGACACTGGGAGGGGGAAGGGTAAGCTGGGACGAAGTGAGAGAGTAACGTTGACATGTATACACTACCAAATGTAAAATAGATAACTAGTGGGAAGCAGCCGCATAGCACAGGGAGTAGCACAGGGAGATCGGCTTGGTGCTTTGTGACCACCTAGAGGGGTGGGATAGGGAGGGTAGGAGGGAGATGCAAGAGGGAGGGGGTATGGGGATATATGTATGCATATAGCTGATTCACTTTGTTGTACAGCAGAAACTAACACAACATAGTAAAGCAATTATACTCCAATAAAGATGTTTAAAAAAAAAAAAAACTAAATGTTGGGACTTGCTTGGTGGTCCAGTGGTAAAGAATCCGCTTTCCAATGCAGGGGACACGGGTTAGATCCCTGGTTGGGGAACTAGGATCCCACATGCCGTGGGGCAGCTAAGCCCATGCACCATAACTACTGAGCTTGCGCGCCTCAATGAGAGAGCCCGCGTGCCACAAATAGAGAAGACCCATACGCCACAACTAGAGAGAAGCCCGCGCGCTGCAGTGAAAAATCCCTCATGCCTCAACGAAGATCCTGTGTGCCACAGCTAAGACCCGATGCAGTCAAAAAATAAAAATAGTAAATGTTAAGTCATAACAGAAACTTGTTATAGTTATAATAATATCTTGGACCTCTATAACATATTCACAAATGTCTTATTTGAGCCTTACTGCAATCTTGTGAGGTAAGCACAGCATTTTACAAAGAAGAATAAATTTGAGTAACAGAGGTCGAGGTAGAAGAACCAAGGTCTTTTAACTCTGATTTGAGTATCTTTCCACTTTTCCCAAACTAGAAATACTGTTGTGGGGGTGTAGGGAAGTGCTGGTGGGAGAATAAGTTGAAATAAACCTGAGTGAGGCAAGCTTGTGAGAGAGAGAGATGTACCTGTCATTCTAGAAATCAGGATCCCGCTTACCAGGGGAGAGAAGAGCTGGCAATTAGCGTGACAGAGACAAAAAGGTTTTTAGGCATTGGCAGAACATGATGGGTTGACTGCCCTCTTGGAGTATAGTAGTAGGGCAAACCAAAACATGGTCGTTCTTGAGAAACTGGATACTTTCAGAGTTTCCTAGAATAGACTGGGGGCAAAACTGGGCATTCAGAATCTCTTAAGGGAGTGCATGTAGCCTAAGGCCATGAAACAAATAGGCAATAGAGAAAACATAGGATTTTCTAGAGGCTCCAGAGTCAGGGAGGAGATGATAGCATGGCAAGGAGATGGCTGTAATGTCAGAGTCACTTTTGGCCTCAAGACTGATTAGTGGGAGGGAGCCTTTTTCCTCTAGACAGCAGATGAGATTATACAAGGGTAGGTAAGTCACCTCACAACTGGACTAGAGAGAATGAGGCTGATAAAGGCTTTCATTATATAGTTAATAGTATTTGGAAACCTGAATATAGGCCCGGTCACCAGCCTTCCATCATAATTACCATATGCTAAGTGCCTACTGTGTTCTGGTTACTTCATATAATTTCATGCTTAACCTCTCAACAGCTTTGCAAAGAAACGGTTGTTATACCTAGTTTCCATAGAGGAAACTGAGGTTCATTTTGGTAACTTGTTCAAGGTCACAAATCTTTTAAGTGGTAGAGCTGAGATTTTATAAGTAGGTCAGTATGACTCCAGGGCTCTTGTTACTTCCATCTCACCAGGTGTTAGGCACCCAAATTGAAAAGTGAAATTATAAATAACCAGAATTCTATCACTGTCATTATAAGTGTTAATCTATAAGCAGACAACTTGCCTTTTTCTCATGATTTGGGCTGGAAGAGTAGAAGGAATGCTAAGGAAAATGACTGGAGACGCTAACAGCCAGCCGGACTCACTCTGAATATGCATATAATTTAAATGAAGGTAATACACTTACCATGCTTATGTAGCTTTATGGTGAATTCTCCACGGTCCCCTTCCCTCATTAGATTGCGGTTCCTAAAGTCCTTCTATATAGAGATTATATAGCTGCCACTGAAGACCGTAGCTGGTGGTAGCCAGGACCTGGAACATTTCTGGGGGGGGGAAATGTCTGGGGAATTCATATTCACTGAGTATATGCCATAATCATGAATACTTCTCCTATTGTGTAGTCTGAGGAGGTAAGAATTTCCTTGACTTAACAAATTTTGGCTTATAGGCTGAAGACCCTACTAGATTTTACTGCCCTCAATTCTTTAGCATTATCCTGCAAAATATTGGAGAATACTATTGGATAATACTTTTGATGTACTTCCAAGGACCACTGTAAGGGGTGTTAATATGGGAGGTTGACATTATGGTGAAATAACCGCTTGGAAGCTGTGATTCAGCATTAGTCACTGACTTTTATGCTAGGTTGCACTCAGCCGTCTCTTGCTTTAATTGTGGTGAGTCTCAGGCATTTGATTAAACAGCCACCAAAGAGAGTGACCTTAGTGATAACCCAGTCACATTTCCAGATAGTAAAAATATTCACGAAAAGAATTACTCATCTTTACCAGCAAATGGTATTAGTTCACCTCTGGGGAAATGTTAGCACAGTTTCTAGGTTATGCCCAATAATATTACAAAGATGAATGACCATTTTAGGAAAAATGGCCATTTATACTTTTTGTTAGTCGTCTTGAAAAGTGGAAACATAACAATGTGCTTTCTGGACATATTCATTTTAGTACTTAATATGGGAGCAGTTTTATATCTCTTTGGCTGACATTTAACACTATGGATAGGCTGGGTTCATTTTACCTATTTTACCTAATCTCTCACCATTCTGTGTTTCCTTACTGCCTCATGAAATTGCCATGTTTAATCTTTCATTTAAAAAAAAAAAACTCAACTATACTCCAGTAAAAAATAATTTAAAAAAACCCTCTTATCTGGATTGCCTATTCTTTTTTTTTTTTTTCCCTTCTTTCTTTTCTTTTTTTCCCTCTACCTTTCGTCCTTCCTTCTATTTATCCACAAATATTTGAGAGTCAGCTGTGTTCTAGGCTCTGTGCCAGGCATCAGGATGGAGTGGTGAAAGAATCATGGTCTCCACCCTCATGTGCTTACAGTGTGTCCTAGCGTTACTGATTCCTATTATGTCCTGCCTTCAAGGTTCAGCTCTTCTGACCGTCACATAATTCTCTTTGACTTCTTTAGCCTTTGCTGACCCATCCCTTCCATGAGCTCCACTGCTTTAAATGTGCTTTACACAACTTAGTGCTTATTGATATACCTTAGTGTCATTTTACCAGAGTGTAAGTTCCTTAAAGACAGAGACTGCATGTTGTTTTTTGTCCTCCACAATGCTGAGTCCAAGCAAGTGGGTAATAAAGGGGTTTTGATTCATCCTGCCCTGCTGAATGTCCAAGTTACTATCTCTTAGGGTTTAGAAGTAGTTGTGAAGATTATGCTTTCTTTTTCTCTTCTCTCCTAGTTTTCCTAACATTTGCTATCTGCTTCTATTAAGCTATGTTCACAATGAATGAAAATAACCCCACTGATTCACTGTCTGCATTTATATTATTTTCTATTGAAGGGTTTTTTTTTTTTGAGCTGATTATTAGGGTTTGTTTTTGAGCTGATTATTACATAGCTTCTTACCTGGTTCCCTTTGTGACTAGTGGGGGATGAATTTCATGGCTAAGGAAGAGAGCCAACCCAGTGTTGATCTCTCAGCGTTGCACCTGTAATCTTTTGGGCTTAAATGCCCTACGTACTGTGCCTTAGTTCATGAATTGTTAAGAGTAACTCACTTAAAATGGGAAGCTGACAATGTAAGAACTTAAAATTGAGCTCCTCAGAGAGAGTCATAGAAATGGAAAAATAATCGTTTAATGGGGCTACATTATTTATATTTATATGATGTTAGAGTTCAAACTCTTTGGAGTAGTAAATGAAATGGGCAGCTTAACTGTGAAGGAAGGAGGCTGTGTCATTGGATTAAATGTTTTTCTGAATGTGGTAAGAGCTCTGAGGTAATGGTAGGCTTCAGTATCAGGACTGAGAAGAGACGTTTTCTTGATTAAGAAGGAGAGTAGTGGGTACTGGGAAAAGGAAATGCTCTTCTGCATACACCTAAAATTTAAGGGAGGTAGGATATGAAATTGAAGGAGTGGAAGGCCATGGAGAAGGAGAAAAGAAACCATTTTTCCTCCTGAAGTAATCTGAGATCCTGACTTGAACAAACCAATTGATAAAAAATTATTATATGAGAATAAGGAGATTTGAACATTGACTGGATATTCGATGTTAAGGAATTATTATTATCTTTTTAGATAGAGTAATAATATTGTGGTCATATTCAAAAGAAAAAGTACTTAGCTTTTAGAAATACATACTGACATAATGTAGATGACATAATATGGTATCTGGGATCTGCTGGGGAGAGGAAGAAGTGGTCAGGAGTACAAGTACAAATGGCTATGTGTTTATAATTGTCGTAGATGGCTGATGGGTACAGGAGGTGCACTATGCAGTTTCTTTCTACTTTTGTGTATATTTGAAAATTCCCATAATAATAAAAACTAAAAAAAAAAAAAGCAAAACACCGAAACCCACAGAAAAACAAAAAGCCCAACAACTTAGGTATAGAATTGTCAAACCTACACTTCTGCCTTCTTCCAACTTAACTCCAGATGGGGCAAGTAAAACCATAGATTCTTGCTGATGTTGCCAAAATAGAATGTGGTTTAGATTTCCATCCCCTCAAGTTGGTAAACTGTCTGTAATACAGCATCATCGAGAAAGCAACAAGCTCTACTTTCTGTCTTCCCAACAGTGTGGTACATTACAACAGGGTAGAAGCCATCCTATGCATCTCTAAGGCTCTTCCTTTCTGTAGGTGAAGAAATAAGATTTTAAAAGCAATACATAATTAGAGAATAGGAAACTATGGTTTAAAATTAAATGCCATGTTTTATAGTGCTGAGTAAGCACTAGAAATTAAGAAAAAGGAAAGAACATTTTTGGTTAGGGATAAGCAGTTTTTGTTTTGCTTTTTTTACCGTTAAAAAATTGCATTATAGTCAATTTACAATATCGTGTTAGTTTCTGGTGTACAGCACAGTGATTCAGTTATACATATATATGTATGTATATATATTCTTTTTCAGATTCTCTTCCCTTATAGGTTATTACAGAATATTGAGTATAGTTCCCTGTGCTATAGTAGGTCCTTGTTGGTTATCTATTTTATATATACTAGTGTGTATATGTTAATTCCAACCTCCTAATTTATCCTTCCCCCCAGGGATAAGCAGGTTTTATTAGGCCAGTGGACTTTGGGGTCACCTTTAAACAAAGTATAGGAAGGAGTTGGATTGCTGTCAGAAGTATGGGGACAGCATATCCAGGGAGGGAAAATGCTACGTTTGGGAGGAGTAGATGAATTTGGATTGATACAAGATGTTTTAGATAGATGGGACTGGGTCAGTTCATAGAGGACATGAATTTTTAGCTGAGGCATTTGGGCTTGCCTTTATAGGCTATAGGGAGACATTCTGGGTTGGAGAGCCAGTTTTGACTCTCAAGATACCCAATTATTAATTTGATTTGATGTTAATGTAGTATATTCTTAGTTGCATGCTTTTGCATGGAGAATATAACTTTCCTGTGTAACTTAAACTTTTTTCACATAAATTATTTCTGCAATGTCTCAAAAGGGCTATTCAGGGACCATAATTAATATTTCTTTTTCAGAAAGGGGAGGAACACTGAGGTGCTCAGAGTTAATACCCTTAATAAAGTGTGAGTCAGTGGCAGATCTGGGTTCAGATCAGATATCTTGGGTACTGAGCTCCTTCTACTCCCTTTACTTAATTAAAGGTAATTGTTTTCCGTGTAACTGGTATTCTTTTCTATTTGAGATTTGTAGTACCTATAGGTAATGTTGACTTTAAGCATTTTCTGCCTTTTCTCACCCCACCTTCTTCTTGGGAATATGTATTTTTCTTTGCCCTTAATTTTTTTTTAAATTTATTTATTTTATTTTTATTTTTGGCTGCGTTGGGTCTTCGTAGCTGTGCGCAGGCTTTCTCTAGTTGCGGCGAGTAGGGGCTACTCTTCGTTGCGGTGCGCAGGCTTCTCATTGCAGTGGCTTCTCTTGTTGTGGAGCACGGGCTCTAGGCACGCGGGCTTCAGTAGTTGTGGCGCACGGGCTTAGTTGCTCCACGGCATGTGGGATCTTCCCAGATCAGGGATCGAACCTGTGTCCCTTGCATTGGCAGGTGGATTCTCAACCACCATGCCACCACGGAAGTCCTGTAAGTTTTTTTTTTCTTTCTTTATCTTTTTGGCCGTGCCCTGTGGAATGCAGGATCCTAGTTCCCCAGTCAGGTATCAAACCCATGCCCCCTGCAGTGGAAGTGTGGAGTCCCAACAACTGGACCGCCAGGGAATTCCCAACCCTTAATTTTTTTTTTAAGTTTATTTTTTTTTGATGTGGACCATTTTTAAAGTCTTTATTGAGTTTGTTACAACATTGCTTCTGTTTTATGTTTTTTGGCTTTTTGGCTGCAAGGCATGTGGGATCTTGGCTCCCTGACCAGGAATCGAACCCGTATCCCCTGCATTGGAAGGTGAAGTCCCAACCACTGAACTGCCAGGGAAGTCCCTCCCAGCCCTTAATTTTTAAAAGTGGTTCTAGCCAGGATTTTTTAGCAGATCAGGACCCATCACTTTGTTTATCCCCTGTCCTGTCTGTCTGTTTGGTGGTAGTTGTTTCATTGCCATTGATAAATCTGCCCAGTGTAATGTTATGCCCCTACCTTATGCTTCTGATTGCTACCACTATGTATCTTGCTTTTAATATTCTTAATCAACTTGATTGATGTATAATTTACATTCAGTGAAATTGAACCATTTTAGATATACATTTTGCATTTTGACAGATATACTCACTCAAATAATGGTCACATAATCAAGATATAAGAACTTTTCTGTTATCCCCAGAAGTTCCTTTACTGCCCTTTGCATTCATTCCCACCCCTCTTTACCCCCAGAAATTTACTGACTTGCTGTCCATAGGTTAGCTTTGCCTTTTCTGGAATCTCGTGTAAACAGCCTTATCCAGGATGTACTCTTCTTTCATCAGCATCCTGTGTTTAGGATCATTCATTGTTGTTGCCTGTATCAGTAGTTTGTTAGTTTTTTTTTGCTGAGCGGTATATGGGAGTACTGTTACATTGTAAGGATATAACAGGATTTGTTTATCCAGTCATCTGTTGAACACTTGAATTGTTTCTAGTTTTTGCCTATAGTGAATAAAGCTGCTATGAACTTGTGAAACTTTTGGTAGACTTATGTTTTAATTTCTTTTGGGTAAATACCTTGGAGTGGAATGGCTGGATCCTTTGGTTAGTAGGTGTGTGTTGAACTTTTTAAGAAACTGCCAGATTGTCTTCCAAAGTGGCTGTACTATCTTACATTCTGTCTAGCAGTGTGTGAGAGTTCCTGTTGCTCTTTATCCTCACCAACACTAGTATGATAAAATTTTAGCCATTACCGTTCTAATCAGTGTGTAGTGCTATCTTGTGGTTTTAATTTACATTTTCCTGATAACTAGTGATACTGACATCTTTTCATGTACTTATTTGCTAGCTGTTTATCTTTGGTGAAGTACTCGTTCAGATCTTTTGCCTATTTTAAAAAATTGGGTTGTTTGTTTTCTTAATGTAGAGTTTCAAGAATTCTTTATTATTCTGGAAACAAGTCCTTTACCAGATAAATGCTTTGCAAAGATTTTCTTCGTTTCTTTGATTTATCTTTTCATCCTCTTAACAGTGTCTTTTATTTATTATTTTATTTTTTTATTTAAAAAAAATTTTATTGGAGTATAGTTGATTTACAATGTTGTGTTAGTTTCAGGTGTACAGCAACGTGAATCAGTTATACATATATCAACAGTGTCTTTTAGGAGCAAGAGTTTTTATTTTGAATTCCGGTTTATCCATTTTTCTCTTATGAATTGTGCTTTTGGTATCATAGCTAAGAAATCCTCCTGTTAACCCATAACTCAAGCACATGCAAACTGTCTTCCAGCCTCCTCTCAGGTACTTGGGGCAATGGCAATGTGTTGTTTACTAATCATCAGATTTTAATAATATTGGAAAGATAAATAATTTGTGTGGATAATACCTATCCATATCTAACATGGTTTATAGAAAAATCATGTTTTCTAGTGAAGACCAGACTCCCTCCTTGGTGTAAAGATGTCAGGGATCTTAGATTGATAGAAGTTTTAAAAAATCAATCAATCAATCTTAGCTCGGGATAAACTTTATTAAAATCAGTTTATGAAGATTTTAAAAAAATTTGAAAATACTGAAGAAAGGTGCTAGATTTGTGTGAAAATAGCCATTTATAGTTATAACAGATACATCAATTTTGTTAAACTCCTTTACATAGAATAGCTTATCTTACAGCATACTTAAGTTTCCATGCTCTCAAATGAAATATAGTGTAAGGTTTAAAATTTGTTTTCATTAATTATTTTCAAAAGTTTATGGGTTGTCTGATTTGCTGCACGAAAAATGGAAAATTCATTTCCTTCATTAATGAGATGTATTATTTAGTGTGATTATTTTTATTTTACTGTTTTAAGTAGCTGTTAAAGTTAAAAATTTAGTCTTCATTTTCTCCTTTCAGTTTTTAAAGTAATAAAGTAGTTTGGGGTTTATCATAGCAGGGCAAGAAGTCAAGCCACATTCCATTTTATATGCGTTAGAGGCGCATATATATGGAATCTAAAAAAAACCGGTACTGATGAACCTAGTGGCAGGGCAGGAATAAAGACGCAGACGTAGAGAACGGACTTGAGGACATGGGGGGGAAGGGGAAGGTGGGACGAAGTGAGAGAGTGGCATCGACATATATACACTACCGAATGTAAAATGAATGGTTAGTGCTGCTGCATAGAACAGGGAGATCAGCTTGATGCTTTGTGACCACCTAGAGGGGTGGGATAGGGAGGGTGGGAGGGAGGCTCAAGAAGGAGGGTATATGGGGATATATGTATACGTATAGCTGATTCACTTTGTTGTACAGCAGAAACTAACACAACATTGTAAAGCAATTATACTCCAATAAAGATGTGGAAAAAAAAAGAATCGTTAGAGACAGATTATTTTCTATGGGATCTATTCCTGATTTCTCTCTAGCACAAGATTTTTAGCAATTAAAAGTCAAATGCAGTTAAGATCTACTACTTAACTTTACTAGTTTGAGTGTTTCAAGAGAACTCAGTTTGTAGGCCATTTAGTTACTAATTACCCTGCCTTTTCTGCAGAAAGAGCTTAAGTTGAAGTTCTGTTTTAAGGTGCCTTTTCCAAAAGGAGCTGTTGTAGGTGTAAGAGTAGACCAGTCAAGATCTGGGTAGCAGCCATTAATTGTAAGTACACAGTCTGATAAGATAACATGCCAAATTGTATTGTTCATCCTAATTTATGGCAGTGTTTATCTGTAGAAAAGAAATGTGAATGATGGTTAAACACTAAACTACCACTGAAGGTCAAATGCCTGGTAGATGAATTGGAGGAAGGGTGAACCAGTCTCTATTATCCAGTTTTAAGAGTCAGTAATCTCAAAAAATAAAGGAAAAGGAGTTAAGAAAGGGAGGCAATAAATAGTAGGGCTGTTTTCATTTAAAATGTCTTTAGGAGATAATTACAAAGCCGCCGTAGGGTTATGTAACTTTTAGTGTTTGTCTGATGATAATGAAGTATGTTATAAATTGGATAAAACAAGCACTCTGCGATGTTTAAAATTTTTTTCTTGGCAGTTACTGACAAATTACACTTGAGAGCAAGCTTAGGAGCTTGTTCAGGACAGGAGCAAGTCCAACATTAAAAATACTGAGGGATTTTGACCTTAGTCTTGGGTCTTTTTTCTCTCGACCAGTCTATGAATTTTAATGCTGTATTATTCCAGGCACATTTTTTCCTAGATCTTTCTGATACTATGCTCATTGGTGTATGATAAAGTTATCAGTGTACCTGAAGAGGTTTTTTTTGTTTTGTTTTTCCTGGAGTAGAGTGTGCCATTTCTAACATTACTGACAAGGTTTGTCTTTCTCTTTTAAGTGAGGAATCTTAAGAAACTTCACTGAGAACTTAAGAGCTTAAAACTTGGGTATGCTCTCCTCCTGATAATCTTTTTACTCACATCTTTATTGGTAAGTCAGGCCAGAGGGTTTGTTTACCTTTTGAACAAGGGAAGCTAGGCCCTACAGTCTGTTTTGGTTGCAGATATCCTGGCAGCTGAATTTAGATTGAGCAGGGGGTACTGCCATGCTCAGTGGTTCCGAGTCTGGCCGCTCTAGAAACCAAGATACTGTGCCTGTTACATAAATGGTGAAAGGTAATGAATCTTTGCTTTGCTTTGTGGAAGATTTTCAACCTCACTAATTTAAGGTTTCATTGTGGTTATGGTCACATCTTCTGAGACATGGATGCTGATTATTTTAGCTTAAACTTGTTTCAGCGACAGTGTTAGGGAAAGGGGAGGGTGCTGAATTCCAACAACTGGTAGTTTTATTTATTTATTAAATTCAGGTCTAATGATGTGAAGAATAGTTAGGCAAATCTACATGTAATATATTTTGTTAAGTATAAGTAGTCATATAATCCATGATAGCAGCTAAAAATTTCTAAGTGCATTATAGGAAACTAGTAAAGCTAATTTCTGTTTCATCCAGAGCAAAAGAATGTAATATTCTAATTTCAGAAAAAGACAACTTTTTAAAACAAACAGACTTGAACCACTTTATGTGTTTTTCAATATGTAAGATTTTTTTCATCTTGTCTCATGTTTTACTTCTTAGTCATTTACTTCCAGTAGTTTTCAAATTGGTTGAGGGAATGGACGTGGTAGCCGAGTTCCCTCTATACAAGATTTTCCTGCTGTGTGTGCGAACCACTTTTTCTAGAAGAACCCTTCCATTGGCAGTCTTCTCGAGGGCAGGTACTTTTTCTACACTTAGAGATTTGGGGGCTGAAGCCTGTGTTTAGTCAGAGGTGACAAATGGCTCAAAAAAATTTTTTTTCCAGTTTAATGAGAAATGATTCAGAATTGAAACTGAAGTGGATATGGAGTTACTTGCAGTTACCCTTAAACAGTTGCTGTCTGTTACTGTTAGGCATATTTTGGACATGTGGGTTCCATATCAATACTTTGTGTTATGTTGCTAAATTTTTTGTCTGGTTTAGACACTTCACTTTTGAAGTTAGGTTGGAACCGGCTTTGAACAGAGGGCCACTGGAAATTGAATACAGTGGCCCATTTGGTGAGGACAAAAAGTTGGCATATTTTTAGTTAAGAATTCTTAGGAAAATTTTGATAATGTGAAGGTATATTTTCCAAATGTCATACGATTTTGAGGTTAAGTAGTTGTTGGGAAGACCAGGAAGCTTGTGATTCCTACTGAAAATATTAGCCTTTTACACTAAAGCTATCAGTATTTTTTCTTTTATAATTAAACAAAGGTAAGTTTAAAAAAAAAAGCACGTTCATTGTAAAAAGTTCAATCTATGTAGAAATTTTTTTTTTAATAAATGTATTTATTTTTATTTGGGGGTGCGTTGGGTCTTCGTTGCTGCGCACGGGCTTTCTCTAGTTGTGGCGAGTGGGAGCTACTCTTTGTTGTGGTGCACGGGCTTCTCATTGCTGTGGCTTCTCTTGTTGTGGAGCACGGGCTCTAGGCACACGGGCTTTAGTAGTTGCAGCATGTGGGCTCAGTGGTTGTGGCTCGCGGGCTCTAGAGCACAGGCTCAGTAGTTGTGGTGCATGGGCTTAGTTGCTCCGCGGCATGTGGGATCTTGCCGGACCAGGGCTCGAACCTGTGTCCCCTGCATTGTCAGGCAGATTCTTAACCACTGAACCACCAGGGAAGCCCCTATGTAGAAATTTATAAAGAAAAAGACAGTCCCACATTCCCACATTTTGCTCTCTAGAGGTAACTGCTATTAACAGTTTGGTATATGTTCTTCCATACCTTTTCCTGTGTACATACAAACATTTGTAGGTAAATTTTGGGGCGTTTATTTTATTTTATTGTACTGTAGCTTTCATAACTCTCTTTGCATATGAAACCTACTTTATTCCCCCACCCCCATTTTTTTCTGTTAGCTTTTGAAAGACTGTTGTTTGTTTTCTTATTCATATATAGGGCCTTTAAAAAATCATATTATGGTTATTAATCCTTTGTTACATATGGTGTATTTTCTCTCCGCATATCATTTATCTTAAGTTTTAACTTTTGTGGTATTTTTTGTCATATAAAAGTTTTTAAAAAAACTGTAGTTCTAGTATGACTTCTGGGTTTTATGGTATGCTTAGGAATGTAGATACCTACATGAACATTTAAAATATCCTGTATTTTCTTCTAGTGTTTTGTAGATTTATTTTTAATATTTAGGTTTTTCAATATAGTGTGAGATAAGGATCTAACTTAAAAAAACATTGATAGCCAGTTGTCCTAGTAGTTTATCATTTACTACCTGCATGTTTGAAATGGTCTTGTTAACATATACTCTTAATAAAGGGTACTAACTGTGTACCTGTACTACCTGTTTTAATTACCGTCACATTAGCATATATTTCAAAATTCATTAATTATGACAAATGATTCACTCTCTCTGTTTTTTAGACTGTCATAATCATCAGCAAACGATAATTTGGATTCTTCCAGTATTTATGCTCCTTTTTTAGTGACACTGTTGAAGAATAGTTGTGATGCTAGTAATACCACCTGACACAGCACTTCTCAACCTTATATGCACAGAAATTACCTGGGGGATCTTATTAAGAAGCAGATTCAGTAAATCTGGACATGCCTGAGAGTCTGCATTTCTGACAAGCCCTCAGGTAATGTTGATTTACAAGCATATAGACCTTATTTTGAGTAACAGGGAGCTAATATTTAGTGAACACTTAATTTATTCTGGTCACTATTCTAAGTGCTGTACATGTATGGACTCTTCTTAACTCCGTGATGATTAGCATCCCCAATTTACCAGTGAAGAAACTGAGACTTAGACTTGCCCAAAGTGACACAGCCAGTAAGTGGAAGAGCCAGATCAAGCTCAAGCAGTTTGCACCCTTAACCTCTTGGATATATTTCTTCACCAGTAGCAGGCATTATTTTCTCTTGTGTGACTCACATGGTAATGTCCATAGTTTAGTTTTAGTTTTTAATTGATAGACTTTACTTTTTGGAACAGTTTTAGGTTTACAGAAAAATTGAGCAGAATGTAGAGAATTTCCATATACCTCCTTACCTTCCCTCTCCCCTAATATTAGCATCTTGCATTAGTGTGGTACATTTGTTATAACTAATGAGCGAATATTGATACATTATTTTAAACTAAAGTCCATAGTTTACATTCGGGTCCACATTTTATCTTGTACATTCTATGGATTTGGACCAATGTCTAATGTCGTGTATTTACGATTATGGTATCACACAGAATACTTTCACTGCCCTCAAGCTACCCCATGCTCTACTTATTCATTCCTCCCTCCCCCACCCCCACTCCCTGGCAAACACTGGCCTTTTTACTGTCTCCATAATTTTGCCTTTTCCAGATTTCTGGAATCATATATAGTTGGAATCATAGAGTATATAGCCTGTTCAAGTTGGCTTCTTTCACTTAGCAATATGCATTTAAGGTTCTTCCATGTGTTTTTGAGGCTCGGTAGCTGATTTCATCTTATCCCTGAATAATATTTTGTTGTCTGGACGTACCACAGTTTATTTATCTATTCACTGAGGACATCTCGTCTGCTTCCAAGTTTGGGCAATTATGAATAGAACTGCTGTAAACATCCACATACAGATTTTTGTGTGGACTTAAGTTTTCAGCTCATTTGGGTAAATACCATGGAGCATGACTGCTGGATTATATGCTAAGAGTATGTTTAGATTCGTAAGAAACTGCCAAATTGTCTTCCAAAGTGGCTGTACCATCTTGCATTCCCACCAGCAATGAAAGAGAGTTCCTGTTTCACCTTTTTGCCAGTGTTTGGTATTGTCAGTGTTTTGGATTTTGGCCGTTCTAATAGGTGTGTAGTGACATCTCATTTTTTAATTTTCAATTCACTAATGACATATGAAGCTGTGCTGCTTTTCATATGCATATTTGCTCTCTGTGTATCTTCTTTGGTGAGGTTCAGGTCTTTTGCCCTTAAAAATTTGTTTTTCCTTACTATTGAGTTTTTAAGAGTTCTTAGTATTATTATTTTGGATACCAGTCCTTCGTCAGATATATGTTTTGCAAAGATTTCCTCCCAGTTTTTGGCTTGTCTATGCCTTTAGTTTTTACCATTACCATGAGGCTTGCTCTCCAGTTGTGACAAATAATCAAGAAAGTTTCTTTCTCCGTTTGTCTAAGAGCTCTAATCAGGAATGCCTACTATAGCAGGGAAGTCTTTGAAAACTATTTGGCTAAATGAATAGGTGAAGCTTTGTTTTTTAGCAAGGCATCCCTGTTGTATTCCAGATACTTTAAAATACATTCCTCATGGTATTATATTTAAGAATGTAACTGAAAATTTAATTCTAATCCTTGTGATAGTTCACTCTTACTCCTTCCATGATCTCATGTGCCTTTAATGTCCATTTTGCTTACTTGTCCAGTATCCTCATCTCATTCTGGCTTGATCTTCTTTGTTGCAGCTATCTGTCCCTCCACTTGTCTGTAGCAGTCTGTTCCTGTGGCCAGTCAGAACTTCCACCTCTGACATCATAAGTTTGGAAATTCGGCTCTCTGCACACAGTTTCCTGCCTTCTCAGTTTGCCATTTGCTGAACGTATTCTCTGATTTCACTGAGGCCTCCAGCCCGTTAAATCTTCTCTGTCTCCAAATTTGTGACATTCTTCCTGTCATCGGTTTATCCCATATGGACACCATAGTTGGTCACTTGCGATGACTCATAAGTATCCTCAGTTCTCTTGCACCTTTGTTCTTCTCTCCCACATGTCATGCAGATCTCCAGCTGTGGATGAACAATGCTGCCCATTTTCCGTGTTCCTGCTGTAGGGCTTCAAGAAATGATTGAATCGTATTAATTTGTTCTGTTACTAATTCATGAGTTCCCCCCTCATCTATGCTTGTTATTCTCTTTAGTAGTCTTCTTACTTGTCTGTAGTTGATTTCATTTCTCCTTCACCAGAATGACTGTTCTTTCTAAATCTTTACCCACTTTTGTTGAGCTCAGGTTCACCTCCCTCTATCACAGAAGATTCCACATGCTCCCTTTAAGAAAACCCAGCACATGTATTATTTCCGTAGAACACCTTTTGTTATTCAGATAAAGATAAACTGGCAAGTTGAACAGCCTTTTTCAGTTTTCCAGCCATCTCTCTTCTCTCAGAGCCCCCACTTCACGGGCTTTTTTCAGATCCTTAACACGTCAAGCTCATTCTTAGCATAGGGTTCTCTTTCTTCTGCCAGACGGCTTTTCTCTTCTGGTGTTTAATTCAGACTCCTCTTTGGGACTTATATGTCACTTGCTTGGGAAAGCTTTTGCTGACCTTCCATTGACCTGAAGATAGACCAGATTCTCCCTGAAATAGTTAATGGTCATGAGAGTAACAACAATAACGGTCAACATTTGAGTGTGTGTGTGTGTCAGGCACCACTGTAAGCACTTAGACATGTGGACTTTTTTAGTTTTCGCAGCAACCCGATGGGATAGACAGATGGGTAAATAAACGGGGCCTAGAATTGTCCCCATTTTGTAGATGGGGACACTGAAGTGAAGAGGGTGAAGTCCCTTGTCCAAAGTCACACAGCCATTTGGTTGGAGAGTTGGGATTTGAACCCTGGCGGTCAGGCCCCAGAGCCCCTGTTCTAAACTGCTGTGCTGCACTGTACCGGTAGTTGTAACTGTGTCATTTCTGGTTAATGTCCACCTTCCTTGGTAGGTGCTGAGCTCCTTGAGTTCAGAGATCGCACCCGTCTGGTTAAGTTTTGGTTCTCCAGTGCCTAGAGCAGAGCCCGGCAGTGAGCAGGCTGTGACAGAATGAGTCGTAGCTGCCATTCTGCTTCATTGAGTAAATAGAGGCTTTCAGTGTGACCGTCCTCAGTTTCCTTCCCCTTTGCTTCCAAACGTTAAATCCCTTTGATCGAAAGAATAGGTGCCCTATTTATTTCAAAAGTTAATCAATCCCTCTACCTGTTTACCTGTGATGTCCTAAAAGCAAGATACGCACTTTGTAAGAACAATTAGTGTAAATGTACACAAAGGAAGTGTCCTTCATTTTCTTTCTCCCTTAACCTTTACCATTTTCCAGAGTTATCGACTACTAGCAGTCAAAGTATGCCTTCTTCTGTACATGTACAAACTGTATGCACTCTTAAAATACATAAAAGGGAGTGTACGTAATACACATACTATTCTAAGTTTGTTTTTTATATTAAAAGTTAATGTTTTATATTGAACTATAGCTTTGCGAGAGGTCACTATTTAGGGAAACTACGTAAAGAGTATATGGGATATCCCTGTATTTTTTTTTAATATTATTTATCTATTTTTGGCTGCACTGGGTCTTCGTTGCTGTGCACGGGCTTTCTCTCTAGTTGCTGCGAGCGGGGGCTACTCTTCGTTGCGGTGCGTGGGCTTCTCATTTTGCAGTGGCTTCTCTTTGTTGCAGAGCACGGGCTCTAGGTGCATGGGCTTCAGTAGTTGTAGCATGCGGGTTCAGTAGTTGTGGCTCCCAGGCTCTAGAGCGCAGGCTTAGTAGTTGCGGCGTATGGGGTTAGGTGCTCAGTGGCATGTGGGATCTTCCTGGACCAAGGCTTCAACCTCTCTCCCCTGTATTGGCAGGAGGATTCTTAACCACTGTGCCACCAGGGAAGTCCCTCTGTATTCTTTCTCTTTTTTTTTTTTTTTGGCTGCACTGCGTGGCTTGTGGGATCTTAGTTCCCCGACCAAGGATTGAACGCGGGCCCACGGCAGTGAAAGCGCCAAGTCCTAGCCACTGGACAGCCAGGGAATTCCCTGTATTATTTCTTACAATACTTGTGACTCTACAATTAGAATAAAAGTTTAACTAAAAAATTCTAAGAATCTTTCCATGTCAGCATATTTATCTCTTCTAAATGGCTAGATAAGATTCCATTGTATGCATTATTTCATTTCACCTTTCCCCTAATTGATGCACTTTTAAGTTAATTCCATTTTTTTTCATTTTCCCAACACTACTGAAGGGGGAACATCTTTGCATTCATAGCTTTATACTTGCTTGGATATAAATGCACGGACAAGTGTTAGAAGAGGAGAAAGGATCAAAAGGTGTGCACATTTGAAATTTTGATACAAGTTGGCAGGCTCTCTGCCAAACCAGTTTATACTTTGACCAGTGTTTGGGACAGAACCTGTGCTCTGTGCATTCACCTTCACTGTCTTCATTCTATTGCTCCGTTTCTTCTTTGGGACGTTTAAAAACTAGACCTTTTCCATTCCATACCTCCTCTGTTGGCTCTCTTCTGTCTGCCGATCCTGTAACAGATCCTCCACATCAATAGGGCTTTTCTTCAGCAGCCACATACTTTTTTTGTATTTACTTATCCTTACATAAGACCTTATGAGGTAGCTCCTGCTATTCTCTCCATCTTACAGGTAAGGAGAGCAGGACGCAGAGAGGTTAAGTGACTTGCTCAAGGTCACCCAGATAGTGAGGAGCTGGATATTAATCCAGTCAGTCTGGCTGTAAAGTATGTGCTTTTAACCATCATGCTCTAAAAAGGGGCTGGGAAACTACTGCTCAGATTTGTCCTGCAGTCTGTTTTTTGTATATCCGAGCTAAAAATGCTTTTTACATCTTTAAAGGGTTGTTTAAAAAAAAACAAAGGAAGAGATGGGACACAGTGTGTAGTTCACTGACCCCGCTAGTACCTCTTTCTTTTTTATGTTATTTCTTTTTACCACCTCACTTCTGTTTCTTCTCCTCTCGTTCTCTCCGACACCTGTGGTAATCTTTTGTCTGTCCCAGCAGTTTCAGTTAAACTGACCTGAGGAGGGTTTTCAGTGCCTCATTGATAAACCTAGTTACCTAATTTAAACTCTTGTTCTCTCTGAGCTCTTTATATCATTTGACACTATTAATTACCCTGTTCTTTTTGAAAACTTCCTTTCCTTTAGTTTTCAAAACAGAAGTGCCTTCCTATTTCTCTCTTCCCTTCACTGATGTACTACTACTTCTTAAGCCCCTTTGTGACTCTTTTTCTCTCCCTGCTTTTTAAGTGTTTATATTCTTCCGGATTCAGTCCTTTAGCTCTTCCTCCCAACTCATGTTCAGGTCCTCTTTCCCTTCTCGTCCCTCCTCCAGATCAGAAAGACCCACGTTTGAATCTGATTCCATTATTTTCTGTCTGAGAGGTCTGAACAATTTACTTCATTTCTCTGTTTCTTTCTCTGTATGAAGGAGAATAGTGATACCTACCTCAGGGTCATGTGGATTAGATGAAATAAGGTATGTAAAACATTTAAACTGTACCTCATTTACAGCAAGTGCTTAATAAATACTCGTAGTAGGAATAGTAATAATAGTATGGTTGTGTTGTTACTGTAACTCTGTATCTCTAGGACTCCCAGCTTTCCTGAGGTGCATACAAAGATATTCAGCTGCCTACTAAAGACTCACATTTGGATACCTCCTTAGGTACCTTAAACTCTGTCTATCTGAGTTGTTTCTCTGGCTTCAGTGCTTAGTGACTATGGCTAAATGACTTATTTTCTTTAAGCCTCAAATTCTCCATTTTCGAAAGGGTGATAATAATAGGACTTACTTTATTATTATTTATTATTATTCTTCCCAAAATTCGATCTTCCCTTTGCCCTTTTCTGCCTGGAACAAGAGCCTGAGAAACACCTTCTTCGGTCTGCCTTCTCTTCCTTACCTCCACCTGCAGTTAGTCACCAAGTACTGTTGATTCTACTTCAGAAGCATGTGCTTGCATTCGTCCACTCCTTGTCATTTCTTCACAGAATTATTGTTACCAACAATATAATAATTATTGGTAATTATTATTACCTCCTAACTGGTCTCCCGGCCTCCAGGCTACCTCCCACCTTTCATGGATTTATGTTTATTGACGGCAGATCTCCTCATGTCACTCAGCGGTAAAGGCCTCAGATGCATCCCTCTTACCTGCCATGTGAACCTGTAAGGCCCACGACTCACAGTCTTCTTTTATAGCCTCATCTCTTTTTTTTTTTTTTTAATTTTATTTATTTTATTTATTTATTTTTGGCTGCGTTGGGTCTTCGTTGCTGCACGCAGGCTTTCTCTAGTTGTGTCGACGGGCTTCTCATTGTGGTGGCTTCTCTTGTTGTGGAGCACGGGCTCTAGGTGAGCAGGCTTCAGTAGTTGTGGTGCGTGGGCTCAGTAGCTGTGGCTTGCGGGCCCTAGAGCGCAGGCTCAGTAGTTGTAGCGCCCGGGCTTAGTTGCTCTGCAGCACGTGGGATCTTCCCGGACCAGAGCTCGAACCCGTGTCCCCTGCATTGGCAGGCGGATTCTTAACCGCTGCACCACCAGGGAAGCCCCTATAGCCTCATCTCTTGTTCTTGGAACTGTTGGGTCCTACCTTGTCTATAGGTTAGACTGCTGACGCTTCAGCAGCTGCACCACACACTCATGCCTTTGCCCCTCCCCTGTTATTGCTACTTCTTCATTCTTTTTGCTTAGGGTGCTGCCCCCTCAACCACTCCCTGTGAATAACCACCCAGAGCTCCACCCCAAACTCCTCATCTGTCTGGTGAATTTCTGGTCATCCTTCAGTGATGAGTGGATACATTGATAAATATGTTAATCTACTCTTTTTGCGCTCTTTAGTCTTGACTGCCCTTCCAGGCAACATTAATTGGTCCTTTTTAAAGAGGCCATATAGTGGGTAGTTAAAATCCCTGAGTCAGTCTGCCTTGGTTACTAATGTAGCTGTAGAAGTGGGATAAAACGATTTAACCTATCTGTGCCTCTAATCTATAAAGAGTGGATAATGTTACTCTTATTGTGAGGATTAAGTGAATTAATATAGGAAAAATGCTTTGACTAGAACCTGCACATATGAAGTAGTTCATAAATACTAGCTGTTATTATTATTATTCTCAAAGCACCTCTTACGTACGTCTACAATAGCATTTACACCTTTATTACAGTTACTCTTTTGGTGTATTTTTCCCAATGGACAGTGGCTTCTTTGAAGGCAGAACTTGTCTTTTAGTCATCTCTGTGTCACAGGTATCTAGTACACAGCGGCCCCCAATAAACACTGAATCAGTCGTGCTGTTTGCTTGGCCCATAGTAAAGTGCTGGATCCTCCCGCGTTTCAGCAATCAGTGTCTTACATCTTCTGGAAATGATTGCTTTCTGAAAGTATGACATTAGAGACACGGAACTGTTTGTTTCACACCTCAGTGAGCTCTTCAACCAGAAATTTGATATTACAATGAAGCTTCCTACCTATAGCTGGCAGAATGCAGCGGATGGCGTGTGGTCTTTGCAGGAAGTTTCTCCCAGAGTGTAAGAGAACCTCTAATGTTTTTTGATTAAAGGAACACAGTCCAAAGCTAGAAGGTCTATTTTCTATCAGACCTGTTGTGTTTTGTTGCGTATGAGTAGAGCTGTTTCTGCCTTTTCAACTCTATTCTTATTAAGTCTGCTAAAGATTGAAATGTTAAAACTTTTCCCTTTTAATGATTCAGAGAAGAGATTTCTTTTCTATAAATTTATGTACTTATTTATTTTTGGCTACGTTGGGTCTTTGTTGCTGCACGCGGGCTTTCTCTAGTTGCGGCGAGCTGGGGCTACTCTTCATTGCGGTGTGCGGGCTTCTCATTGCGGTGGCTTCTCTTGTTGCGGAGCATGGGCTCTAGGCACCCGGGCTTCAGTAGTTCTGGCACACAGGCTCAGTAGTTGTGGCTCGCAGGCTCTAGAGCACAGGCTCAGTAGTTGTGTCACATGGGCTTAGTTGCTCCGCGGCATGTGGGATCTTCCCAGACCAGGGCTCTAACCCATGTCCCCTGCATTGGCAGGTGGATTCTTAACCACTGTGCCACCAGGGAAGTCCCTCTACCCCTCTTTTAAGGTCTGTATTTTAAAGCCTTTTTATTTTGAAATAGTTATAGACTCACAAGAAATTGCAGAATAGCACATAGAGTACTGTGTACCTTTCCGCTAGCCTCCCCCAATGATGACATCTTATATAATTGTAGTATAATACAAGACCCATTTAAAAACTCCATTTTGAAGAATATCCTCAGTGGTAGGAAAAAAACTTTCCTCCCTCCCTCTCTCCCTCCCTCCTTCCCTCCCTTCCTTCCATCCTTCTTTCTCCCTTTTTTAATTTTTTTAATTTATTTTTTTACAAAAGGCCGTATTGGACTTGTGGAAGTGGCCAGGAATCATTTGAACTCATGTCTGCAAAACAAACTAGGTGGGTGATCAAGCTGGGTAGTATGGTGTCTGGTCCTTAACAGGAAAAAGGTACGGCTATATGATACCATAAGACTAATTTTATCTACTTTTATGAACTGGCCTTGAAAGCAATTTCAAAAGAGGAGTTTCCAAAGATGGGATGGGTGTATAACCTCCTTAAGTAATTAAATGAGGCACAGTACTCATTTAGATGTGAATATTCTAATGTGTTGGTTAAGATAGTCTCAATATTTTATAGCCATACAATTTATATTCCCTTTTAATGCTTATATTCTTCACAGAGAATATGTTTTTTAAAAAAAAGCTAGTTGTTAAAACACACAATGGATTGTGGAGAAAAGAGTTTATTTTCCTCATGCTCATTTTTTAAAAATTGAAGTATAGTTGATTTACAATCTTGTGTTATCCTCATGCTCATTTTTTAAAGAAGGCAGAAGGCTTGTAAAGGAAAATAAAATTTATTTTCCAAATTGGAACCCTCGTACATTGCTGGTGGGAATATGAAATAGTATAGCCACTTTGCAAAACAATTTGGCAGTTCCTCAAAAAGTTAAACATAGAGTTACCATATGACTCAGCAATTCTACTCTTAGGTATATACCCAAGAAATCTGAAACATATGTTCATACAAAAACATGTACACAAATGTTCATAGCAGCATTATTCATAATAGCCAAAAAGTGAAAACAACCCAAATACCCATCAACTGATGATTGGATAAACAAAATGAGTATTTCCACATAACGGAATATATTTCAGCCATAAAAAATAATGAAGTACTGATAACACAGCAACATGGATGAATCTTGAAAACATTTTGCTAAGTGAGAGAAGCCAGACACAAAAGACCAAGTACTGTATGATACCATTTATATGAAATGTCCAGAATAGGCAAATCTATAGAGACAGAAAGTAGATTGGTTGTTGCCAGGAGCTACAGGGGGATGAGAGCCGAGGGAGTGGAGAGTGACTGCTAATGGGCATAGAACTTCTTTTGGGGGTGATGAAAATATTCTGGAATTAGACAGTGGAGATAGTTGCACAATCTTCTAAATATACAAAAAACCATTGAATTATGCACTTTCAAAGGGTGAATTTTATAGTATGCGAATTATATCTCAAAAAAATGTATTCCCAACTTCCTGTATTAAACTGTGATGTGGTTTGGGGTGTTACCTGTTTGCCTGGTGTGATGGAATATGAGTATAAGGTTACTTACATTTGAGGTCCAAGTGAGGCCAAAGATTAGTGGGAGAAGGGGGTGACTTTGTCAGACCTAAGCCTGGTAACTGCCCTATAACCCTAGTAGGCATAGTAGAAGTAGGAGCAGATCAGATAAGGATGGAATTACCATCTCTTAGAATCCAGACAAATATATTAACACAGAGATCAAGAAGTATTTCAAGCAAAGCAGGTTCTGACCTGTTAAATTCGATAGGCTAAAGTTCTTGCCATTCCGTCTTGGATGTATACCTCACAGATCTTGAGAAAACTGTCTCATAGTGAATTATAAGGAAAGTTTTAATAGGCCTTATAGAATTAAAAGTATTTTAATTAATTTTTGAAATGTAAATCACCTTGGGTTTTCATAAAAGTGTCAAAAATATGATTTTCATCAGTGACACACTTTTCTTTTCATATATGCTTAAAAAGCCTTCTGGTTTTTCGCAAAGTAATTTGAATGTTTGTGGTGTAAAAATCATTATATGTGTAGAAGTGGTACCAAGACGGTAGCCAACTTCATCAATTATTCTTTGGCAGACTGAGCTGTATGTGTGTGTGTATGTGTGTGTGTGTGTGTGTATATATATATATATATTTTTTTTTAAATTAATTTCGTTATTTTTGGCTGTATTCGTTCTTTGTTGCTGTGTGCAGGCTTCCTCTAGTTGCAGCGAGCGGGAGCTACTGTTCGTTGCGTGTGTGGGCTTCTCATGGTGGTGGCTTCTCTTTGTTGCGGAGCATGGGCTCTAGGCACGTGGGCTTCAGTAGTTGTGGCACGTGGGCTCAGTAGTTGTGGCTCGCAGGCTCTAGAGCGCAGGCTCAGTAGTTGTGGTGCAGGGGCTTAGTTGCTCTGTGGCATGTGGGATCTTCCCGGACCAGGGCTCGAACCCGTGTCCCCTGCATTGGCAGGCGGATTCTTAACCACTGTGCCACCAGGGAAGTCCCACTATTGGTAATTATTGAATGTAACCAATAGGGATTTTTAGGTAGGGGAATTAGGTTATTGGATTGACCAGGGCTCAAACCCGTGTCCCCTGCATTGGCAGGTGGATTCTTAACCACTGCGCCTGCCACCAGGGAAGTCCTATATATGTTTTAAAAATAAATCACACTGCCATATCTGAATAAGACTTTAGTCTTATTTAAATAAGTGTAAATAAGTGTACGAGAGATGGGGAAAAATAAGATTTGCCTAATGGCAGGAAATATACACTGATTCTTCCTGTCTGCCAGGCATCGTTGTCATTTTATTAAGTTCCAATAAATAAACACAGCTGGGTGCTTTAGAGCAGTGACCTTCAAATTGGAGTACATGTCTAAAGGTATCTAGGCTGGCTAGTTTTGAGAGTCCTCAATATTCATTTATACGCTTTCCTGAAATTGTTGTCTGAAGACAAGACTGGCAAAATCCTTGCTCTCTTTTCCTACTCTCCCTTTAGTTCCAGTTCTTCTGGTTGACAAAAGAAAAAGCCATACCTTTCACTCATCTTGAATCTCACTGATGTATGTTTACCTGAGGTGTAAAATACTCCAGGGTTCCAACAAAAGGATAGCTGTGACACTGGCATCAAGTGTGAAACTTCTCTTTATCAAGGTGTATACCCTTCTCCATATATCTTATTTATAGCTGCATCTCCAAAACAGGAAATAACTTTTTATGGTTAGTTATCAAAATTTACAGTACATTTGCATTGTTTTCACCAATTGCAACTACCAATAATAGTAACAGGAACTCAATCCAAAGGAAATACTTTAATAAATTAAAAAACAGGGTTTCCCTGGTGGCGCAGTGGTTGAGAATCTGCCTTCTAATGCAGGGGACACGGGTTCGAGCCCTGGTCTGGGAAGATCCCACATGCCACGGAGCAACTAGGCCCGTGAGCCACAACTACTGAGCCTGTGTCTGGAGCCTGTGCTCCGCAACAAGAGAGGCCGTGGTAGTGAGAGGCCCGCGCACCGCGATGAAGAGTGGCCCCTGCTTGCCACAACTAGAGAAAGCCCTCACACAGAAACGAAGACCCAACACAGCCATAAACAAACAAACAAACAAATAAATAAAACCATAGAACAGTCATTAAAAAAACAATACAGGAAAGGATGATAAAAATTTATATTAAAATTTTTATTTATTTATTTTTATTTATATTAAAACAAAATACTATGGAAGAAGAAGAATAGAAATATAATTTCAAGGAGAAAGAAAATAGTATAACATATCATATAGGAAATGAAGATTCTGCTATAGTTTTAAAATGGAGGATGGTGGATATCAGATTACTCAAGTGTTTAGATTTCATTGGATGTATTTAATGACATAATTTTTTTTTTTTAGTTGTCAGTTTTAAATTGGCCTATATTGATCTATAAAGGAAAGTACAGTCTTTGCAATGATTTAAACTTTTGATAAAAAATTTTCAGTATCAACTTAAAACTATTCAAGGAAGGAGTTTTTCCTCCCAGTTTTATTTTAGGGGGTATATAAGCAAAACTTTTTGAAGATAATGCTCCAAAGTATATAGAGATCAAGAAGAAACAGTTTGTGCCCTAAAGAAAGTTTGTAGTTGAATGATGGAGTGGGGACATATACACATGATTTGGCGTAAATAAAGCCTTTATTTGGTTGTATTTTGCTGCTTATTTAACATGGACATTGTGCCTCAGTGTTGCATCATGCTTGTTTAAATGACCCTTGAATAGTGATTTAGCTCATATGTGCTCTGTGTCCACATAGGCTATTGTGTAGGACAGAGAGGGACTGTATCTTTTGAAAGACGGATGGGAAAAGTGCCCACTGCACTTAGCACTGATGAATAGTAGAGCTGTCTCATTGTCTGGTTCCTCTGGTCATAATGAACACGAGACTGGAGTCAGGAGACCCCAGTTTGTGTCCTGACTCTACCCTAGGCCATGTGACCTTGGCCAAATCCCTTAACACATTTGAACTCTAGTTTCCTTTTATAAAAAAATGTTTAAACTGGATGATGATCTAGCCAGAAATTAAGAATCATCAATTTACTCCATACATTTTTACACAGTGCCTAAGTTTTGGAAGTGATAGCTGTAGCAAACTTTAAGAAATAGATGCCAGAATAATGGAGCAGATTACTTGCTTAACGTAATGTCATGGAGAAGAATAGCCTACTACTTGTTATTTATCTGAAGTGTGATTAAGACAATGTGTTATACAGCCTGTCAGAAGTGTTGTGGGCCTCACCACTGCCCTTTTTATTTGGGGGGTGGGGGGGAAAGGATAATTTCCTCTAATTTTTTGAGAATTAGAACAAATTCTACACAGGATTAGTAACTGAGAATCCCAATTTTAGCTTCTTGCCAGGGCCTTTAGTGAAAGCCACATTTTTGTAATGTTCTAGCAGAATATTAAAATGGATTATGGATTACAGACAGCTCCAAGCTTTGCTCTTTATAGGTCAGAGACGGAAACCAAGAGAGCAATTACTGTTCACTCTTGTCATGGACTGGGCCTCTTAGATTCTTTGTGGAACTAAAGTGAAACTTTCTGGAACAGCTCCACTAGAATGGCTTTCCTGGGGGCTTATGAGGCTTACATTCTGAAACCGATACTCTTGTAGTACAAGAATAACTACAAACTGGTGTGGAATTAGGAGGCTGTGAAGGGGAGATGCCACATGCAGTTCTTACTCTCCAAAGTCCCTTGGCTGGTGAACAGAGATTTTTCCCGTCAGTAAGCAGATATTTGGTTATATATTGACTGATCCTTTCTAAACAACTTTTGGAATAGAAGACTTTTCTTCTGTTTTGTGTTTTTGGAGCTTAAGGAGAATAATGAAGTAGGTAGAACTGACTTGTGGTAGTTTAATGTATACAAATATTATCTGTTTAACTCCTGTCACTAGTCTTTATCTCCTATATTTGTTCTGGAACATCATCTCTGTTGTTTGTGTCCAAGAAAGATAACTGGATAAATTATAGTGGCTGATTTGCATATGTTATTGTCCTTTATTTATTATCCTCAATATTGGATAGTTTTATTCCTTTATTTATTATCCTCAATATTGGATAGTTTGAGTGATTTGCCTCAGTTAGGTAGGTACTTAGATTGGACCCTAAGGTTTTTAACTTTTCTTTTTTGGGGGGGGCAGCACAAAATATGGGGTGAAGAGGTCTATCTTTAAAGTGACTGGGCTTGGTGCCTTTTGCTGCTGAAGAGGGAAACACTGTTACCTGGCGGAATCTACTGTGTTTTGTATCATCATATCTTTAAGTCAGCAGTTTACTTTTTGTTTAGTAGTATGTCTTGGCTTGTCTGAATGAGTCGTAATTAAAATATAGTCACCAGGACTCATAATCTTGTCCAAACAGGAATTATATTATAGATATACTATGTCTTGCCATGTACGGAAATAGACTGATACAGGTCCCGTCCCTATTCTTTGGTCTCTGTTTTTTCTTTTTTCTTTTGCCCTACCCAGGTACGTGGTGAGTTTCTTGCCTTTTGGGAGGTCTGAGGTCTTCTGCCAGCATTCAGTGGGTGTTCTATAGGAGCAGTTACACGTGTAGATGTATTTCTGATGTATCTGTGGGGAGGAAGGTGATCTCCGCGTCCTACTCTTCCGCCATCTTCTCCTGTCCAATAGACTGATACAGGCCTGCTGTGATCACTGAGATGAGATAGGTTTTTATAAATAAATAAATAAATGATAAATGATAAATGATAAATTATTTTAGAAGCATTTTAATAGGTTTCTTTGTCATCTTCTCAAAAGAAAAGAGCCTGGAAAGTGAAAATAAACAAAAAAGTAAGTAAAAATAATGGTTATTCAAATTGAAATCTGAAAATCTCTTTCATCTATTTGAGTTTTTATATTTATTATGTAAAAATGAAATGATTGTTTTCTTTGAAAAGATTCAAGGAATAAAACAATTTAAAAAAGAGTTTTGACATTCCTTTGTTCATTGACAAAAACATTGTCTAGAACACCAGCTCAGGGCATGTAGCTTCTGATCCAGGCCAATAAATAATATTGCTAAGGTTTGTTATGGTCATTTGCTGTAGGTATTTTATTGAGCTAGAACTGCACTGGGGCAGTAGCCTTCAAGTCAGGAAACATGAATTAAGAACTTATGTGCTGGGCTTCCCTGGTGGCGCAGTGGTTAAGAATCTGCCTGCCAAAGCAAGGGACATGGGTTTCAGCCCTGGCCTGGGAAGATCCCACATGCCGTGGAGCAACTAAGCCCATGCGCCACAACTACTGAGCCTACGCTCAAGAGCCTGGAGGCCTGAGTGCCTACTGAGCCTGAGTGCCACAGCTACTGAAGTCTGCACACCTAGAGCCCGTGCTCCACAACAAGAGAAGCCACCACAATGAGAAGCCCGTGCACCACAACAAAGAGTAGCCCCCGCTCACCTCAACTAGAGAAAGCCCGCGCACAGCAATGACGACCCAACACAGCCAGAGATAAAAACAAACAAATAAATTAATTAATTAAAAATAAAAGAATAATTTATGTGCCAGGTACTGCACTAAATACTGAGGACACAAAGGTGAATAAAACATTACTTATACTGGGTTTTGTTCTACAAAGGATTTGAAATACTGACAGGAAGTAAATACAATAATATTATAAAATATAACTTAAGTTCAGAACCAGGGAAAATAGAAATTAGATTTGGAGGCCAAAATATGGTTGAATAATAAGACATGGGCCCTATGGCTGAGAAGCTCAGTTTAATGTTCATCCTAGTAGCGACATGATACAGAAGCTAAGCTTTGTTATGTTCAAGCTATGTTAAGGCATGATTAGTATATTTAGCAGGATTATGAAGAGTTCAGGCATTTTGGGGGAACTCCCATGAAAATGTCACCTGGAGTTGGTTTTGTAAGTGGTAGTGTTGTTACTCTTCAGTTATGAGAGTTGAATATAAGATGGATTTCAGTATTATTTTTAAATTCTATTTAAACTTCACTGTGTTCCCTTTGTCCAGCACATCCCGCCATTTGTCACTTTACACCTCGTGGTATTGCAGTGCTTATGTTCAAGTGACCCTGATTTTACTTAATAATGGCCACAAAGCACCAGAGTAGTGACGCTGGCAATTCAGATATGCCAAAGAGAAGCCGTAAATTGCTTCCTTGAAGTGAAAAGATGAAAGTTCTCTGCCAAAGAAAGAAAGAAAATCATATGCTGAGGTTGCTGAGATCTACGCCGGGTGGCTGACAGAGTCTTTTTGCTCCAGCCGGGTGTCAGGCCTGAGCCTCTGTGGTGGGAGAGCTGAGTTCAGGACATTGGTCCACCAGAGACCTCCCAGCCCCATGTAATATCAAACGGCGAAAGCTCTCTCGGAGATCTCCATCTCAATGCTAAGACCCAGCTCCAGTCAACGACCAGCAAGCTCCAGTGCTGGACACCTATGCCAAACAACTAGCAAGACAGGAAAGCAACCCCACCCATTAGCAGAGAGGCTGCCTAAAATCATAATAACGTCACAGACACCGCAAAACACACTACTGGATGCGGTCCTGCCCACCAGAAAGACAAGATCCAGCCTCATCCACCAGAACACAGGCAGCAGTCCCCTCCACCAGGAAGCCTACACAACCCACTGAACCAACCTTAGCCACTGGGGGCAGACACCAAAAACAACAGGAACTACGAACTTGCAGCCTGCAGAAAGGAGACCCCAAACACAGTAAGTTAAGCAAAATGAGAAGACAGAGAAATACACAGCAGATGAAGGAGCAAGGTAAAAACCCACCAGACCAAACAAATGAAGAGGAAATAGGCAGTCTACCTGAAAAAGAATTCAGAGTAATGATGGTAAAGATGATCCAAAATCTTGGAAATAAAATGGAGAAAATACAAGGAACGTTTAACAAGGACCTAGAAGAACTAAAGAGCAAGCAAGCAATGATGAACAACACAATAAATGAAATTAAAAATTCTCTAGAAGGGATCAATAGCAGAATAACTGAGGCAGGAGAATGGATAAGTGACCTGGAATGTAAAATAGTGGAAATAACTACTGCAGAGCAGAATAAAGAAAAAGGAATGAAAAGAATTGAGGACAGTCTCACAGACCTCTGGGACAACATTAAACGCACCAACATTCGAATTATAGGGATCCCAAAAGAAGAAGAGACAAAGAAAGGAACTGAGAAAATGTTTGAAGAGATTATAGTTGAAAACTTCCCTGTATGGGAAAGGAAATAGTCACTCAAGTCCAGGAAGCGCAGAGAGTCCCACAGAGGATAAATCCAAGCAGAAACACGCAGAGACACATATTAATCAAATTATAAAAAATTAAACACAAAGAAAAAATATTGAAAGCAGCAAGGGAAAAACGACAAATAACATACAAGGGAATCCCCATAAAGTTAACAGCTGATCTTTCAGCAGAAACTCTGCAAGCCAGAAGGGAGTGGCAGGACACATTTAAAGTGATGAAAGGGAAAAACCTACAACCAAGATTACTCTACCCAGCAAGGATCTCATTCAGATTAGACAGAGAAATTAAAACCTTTACAGACAAGCAAAAGGTAAGAGAATTCAGCACCACCAAACCAGCTTTACAACAAAGGCTAAAGGAACTTCTCTAGGCAGGAAACACAAGAGAAGGAAAAGACCTACAATAACAAACCCAAAACAATTAAGAAAATGGTAATAGGAACACACATATCGATAACTACTTTAAATGTAAATGGATTAAATGCTCCAACCAAAAGACATAGACCGGCTGAATGGATACAAAAACAAAACCCGTATATATGCGGTCTACAAGAGACCCACCTCAGATCTAAGGACACATACAGACTGAAAGTGAGGGGATGGAAAAAGATATTCCATGCAAATGGAAATCAAAAAAAGCTAGAGTAGCAATTCTCATATCAGACAAAATAGACTTTAAAATGAAGACTATTACAAGAGACAAGGAAGGACACTACATAATGATCAAGGGATCGATCCAAGAAGAATATATAACAATTGTAAATATTTATGCACCCAACATAGGAGCACCTCAGTACTTAAGGCAAATGCTAACATCCATAAAAGGGGAAATTGAGAGTAACACAATCATAGTAGGGGACTTTAACACACCCCACTTTCACCAATGGACAGATCATCCAAAATGAAAATAAATAAGGAAACACAAGCTTTAAATGATACATTAAACAAGATGGATTTAATTGATATTTATAGGACATTCCATCCAAAAACTACAGACAGTAGAAGCAAGAAGAACTACAGTCCAGCCTGTGGAACGAAAACCACATTCACAGAAAGATAGACAAGATGAAAAGGCAGAGGGCTATGTACCAGATGAAGGAACAAGATAAAACCCCAGAAAAACAACTAAATGAAACAGAGATGGGCAATCTTCCAGAAAGAGAATTCAGAATAATGATAGTGAAGATGATCCAGGACCTCGGAAAAAGAATGGAGGCAAAGATTGAGAAGATGCAAGAAATGTTTAACAAAGATCTAGAAGAATTAAACAACAAACAAACAGAGATGAACAATACAATAACTGAAATGACAACTACACTAGAAGGAATCAATAGCAGAATAACTGAGGCAGAAGAACAGATAAGTGACCTGGAAAATAGAATGGTGGAATTCACTGCTGTGGAACAGAATAAAGAAAAAAGAATGGGGCTTCCCTGGTGGCGCAGTGGTTGAGAGTCCGCCTGCCAATGCAGGGGACACAGGTTCGTGCCCTGGTCCAGGAAGATCCCACATGCTGCGGAGCGGGTAGGCCCGTGAGCCATGGCCGCTGAGCCTGCGCGTCCGGAGCCTGTGCTCCACAACGGGAGAGGCCACAACAGTGAGAGGCCCGTGTACCGCAAAAAACAAAACAAAACAAAAAAACCCAAAACTCAAAATGGATTAAAGACCTAAATGTAAGTCCAGACACCATAAAACTCTTGAGGAAAACATAGGCAGAACACTCTATAACATACATCACAGCAGGATCCTTTTTTACCCACTTCCTAGAGAAATGGAAAGAAAAACAAAAATAAACAAATGGGACGTAATGAAAGTTAAAAGCTTTTGCACAGCAAAGGAAACCATAAACAAGACGAAAAGACAACCCTCAGAATGGGAGAAAATATTTCCAAATGAAGCAACTGACAAAGGATTAATCTCCAAAATTTACAAGCAGCTCATGCAGCTCAATATCAAAAAAACAACAACCCAATCCAAAAATGGGCAGAAGACCTAAGTAGACATTTCTCCAAAGAAGATATACAGATTGCCAACAAACGCATGAAAGAATGCTCAACATCGTTAATCATTAGAGAAGTGCAAATCAAAACTGCAATGAGATATCATCTCACACCAGTCAGAATGGCCATCATCAAAAAATCTACAAACAATAAATGCTGGAGAGGGTGTGGAGAAAAGGGGACCCTCTTGCACTATTGATGGGAATGTAAATTGATACAGCCACTATGGAGAACAGTATGGAGGTTCCTTAAAAAACTAAAAATAGAGCTACCATACGACCTAGCAATCCCATTACTGGGCATATACCCTTAGAAAACCATAATTTAAAAAGAGTCATAAAAAAAAGAAAAGGGCTTCCCTGGTAGTGCAGTGGTTGAGAGTCCACCTGCCGATGCAGGGGACACAGGTTCGTGCCCCGGTCCGGGAAGATGCCACATGCCGCGGAGCGACTGGGCCCGTGAGCCATGGCCTCGGAGCCTGCGCGTCCGGAGCCTGTGCTCTGCAACGGGAGAGGCCAAAACAGTGAGAGGCCCGCGTACTGCAAAAAAAAAAAAGAGTCATGTACCACATTGTTCATTGCAGCTCTATTTACAATAGCCAGGACATGGGAGCAACTTAAGTGTCCATCAGCAGATGAATGGATATGGAAGATGTGGCGCATATGTAGAATGGAATATTACTCAGGTATAGAAAGAAATGAAATTGAGTTATTTGTAGTGAGGTGGTTGGACCTAGAATCTGTCAGACAGAGTAAAGTAAGTCAGAAAGAGAAAAACAAATACCGTATGCTAACGCATATATGTGGAATCTAAAAAAAAAAAAAAAGTTCTGATGAACCTAGGGGCAGGACAGGAATAAAGACACAGATGTAGAGAATAGACTTGAGGACAGGGGGAGGGGGAAGGGTAAGCTGAGACGAAGTGAGAGAGTGGCATGGACATAAATACACTACCAAATGTAAAATAGATAGCTAGTGGGAAGCAGCCACATAGCACAGGGAGGTTGGTTCTGTGCTTTGTGTCCACCTAGAGGGGTGGGATAGGGAGGGTGGGAGGGAGACACAAGAGGGAAGAGATATGGAGATATATGTTTATGTATAGCTGATTCACTTTGTTATACAGCAGAAAGTAACACACTGTTGTCAAGCAATTATACTCCAGTAAAGATTTTTTAAATAAATAAATAAGTAGATAAACAAACAAACAAACAAACTTCACTGTGTTGAGGGGACCGTCTAGGAACCTAGCCTGAGGAGCTGAGGAGTGAAGTTTCACTTTATTTTTATATGGTAATAGGTTTTTGTTTATACGATAAGTACGGATTTAATATTGAGATAGAAAAAGAAGTGAATTGCAGTTTAGAAATTGCTGTATTTCCCTTCTGTTTTTCCTTTAGTTATTAAACTTTCCCTTTCCTTAGTTTGTAGTGTTATTTAATGGCATCTTTGTGGGGCAGGATGTGATGCTTTTTGCTGAATCAAAAACTACTACCGTTTCTCCAGTTTCACAGGTTAGAGAAACTCTGATGAAGTAAATAAGTTGTAATTTGAATATAGAGTCTGTTTTGGGGACTCTTGTGGGCATGTCTTAGTTTTAAAAGGGAAAAAAAGATTTAGTGTTCTAAAGGGATATATAAACACAACTTTTTGACAGTAGCTTCAGATTTCATTGGTTCAACAAATATCATTGTTGTGTAATACATAATCTTCCAGTATGGTAGCTAATGAGATACAAAACTGAATAATTACAGCAACAGTTATTTTCCTTATAGAATTTGATGGCTATTAAGTAAACAGTTTTTTTTTTTTTCCTTTGCGTTACGCGGGTCTCTCACTGTTGTGGCCTCTCCCGTTGCGGAGCACAGGCTCAGGACGTGCAGGCTCAGCGGCCATGGCTCACGGGCCCAGCCGCTCCGTGGCATGTGGGATCTTCCCGGACTGGGGCACAAACCCGTTTCCCCTGCATCAGCAGGCGGACTCTCAACCACTGTGCCACCAGGGGAGCCCAGTTAACAGTTTTTTTACTTATGTTAATTAGCTTAGTTATGTGCCGTCATTGAATGTATCTTATATTTTCCTTCATGCTGCTGCACTCCACATTTTTAGTTGAACAGAGACAGATATTAATTATTTTAAAAGAGGTCTTGCTCTTAAAGCATTTTTGCCAATTGGTTTTCTGTAATTACAGTGGTTGTACACATTTAGATGAAGTCCAACTCAGGAAGAAAGCATAATGAAATGCATACTTACTGAAAACATTCAGTTAGGGTAGAGGAAAGCCTCCTAGAAGGTAAAATATTTCAAGGTTGTTTTAAAGTTTATCCTCATTATTATTTTTATTTATTTATTTTTTTGCAGTACGCGGGCCTCTCAGTGTTGTGGCCTCTCCCGTTGCGGAGCACAGGCTCCGGACGCGCAGGCTCAGCGGCCATGGCTCATGGGCCCAGCTGCTCCGCGGCATGTGGGATCTTCCCAGACCGGGGCACGAACCCACATCCCCTGCATCGGCAGGCGGACTCTAAACCACTGCGCCACCAGGGAAGCCCTATCCTCATTATTTTTATTCATCCATACGTATGTTAACTGGGCGAAGGTTCCTGGATGTGGTACTATTTTGGTAAGGCCCTGTGTGTGTCTTAGGCACTTGTGATGCAGGTACTGACTTTTACAGCCCAGACTCATGTAGATGTGCAATGCGACACCACTCCAGCCTTCAAGACCATCTGTGTTTCTTTTGTAAACTGTAAGATGTGTTTGCTAGTGAATTTCACATTTCAGCTGGTGGAATCTAAAGAATGCAGTGGGAACTATAGAACCTATGTGTAAATCGGTTTCACTTTCAGGAGATTGGAAGTAGCTGTTGAGAGCACTATGGGTTTAGTGGGAAGGAGTGCTGTGGTGGATGGGCAGTGTCTCCTAGGGTTTGGACTGGTGAAACTGCAGCATGTGCTCCTTCTGTCTGTCATCCATGGTGTTGTCACCTATGTTGAATGTGTTCTCTCATCATACTGAGAGGCCAAAGGCTCAAGATAATAATTTCAACAGGGACCTGGGAGAAATAACGAAGACATTGGTATTTAGGACAAAAGTGGGCCAATAAAGGGAAAATCACTTATGGATGGAAGAATAGAGAATGGTAAATTGGAAAGAAAAATATTAAAAAGACACGAGAGTAGGCATAAACAGGCTCTACCAGCCCTTTTTTTTTGGCTTAGGAAAGGAAAATACATCTGTGAAATTCTCGGCCCACTTTGGGCAAGGAAATTAGAAGTTAATTCAATTTGGATTGTTGTTGGAGTATAGTCTTAAAATTTTTGTTGTTCTCACGGTAGGAAAAAAGGTATGATACTCATGGTACTCCTTTAGTTCGTTTATTTGCCACTTAAGATAAAACAAAATAAGGGAGACTTCCAGAGTAGTCTGTGATCTTAGAAGGGCCTTTCAAAAAATGATTATAGGGCTGCAAGATATCTCTTTTCTCTTATGTGATCACACCCCATTTTCCCAGATATTTAGTATCCAAGTTTTCCAAAATAAGTTCTGTAGAACACTAGTGTCCCTCAATGTATGTTCCAGGAGGAAAAGAATCATTAGGTAAGTTTGAGGACTGATAGGGTTCCACAACAAAATAACAAAATAGTGAACAAAATTAGTCTGTTTCTTTGCTATAGGACATCTGAGAGTTCTTAAAATACTAGTGTGCCTTGTGAATCCCTGAAGAGAGAAACGGGGTGGAGTGTGTAGCTTTTCCCAAATTTAGTTGGCCACAGTACAGTTTGAGAAAAGCTGGTGTATATGATTGTGTTACTCGTAAGCCTGGATTTCTGCAGCTCCGCTGACTTGCTTTGCTATTTTTTTTCTCTTTCCCACTCCTCCCGCATTACCCGCCCCTGCCTCCACTCTCTCATTTCCATGTGTGTATTTCACTTGGGGGGAATATTAATACTAGTTCACATTTTAAAATATGATAGTATTTTTGTGAACTCCTTATTTGAACCTTCAGGTTTCTTGATAATCGGACCCCAGTCTTACCTACATTTTCAGGTTTTTCACCACTATTCTCCCATGATAATTCCTTACTGGATCTCAATTTCTTTACTATTCCGTGATTTTATTGTGTACTTGGAATGTTCTCTACCTTTATATTAAGGTCTAACTGAAGTTCTAGCTCTTCCATGAGACCTCCCCTGATCTCTTTAGCTAGAAGTAATCTCTCCTTCCTCGGACATGTAGCATTTATTTACTAACACCTGTAGTAGTATTTCCAGATTGGTCTGTGGTTATTTATGCAGATGTTTTGCAAGCTTGAGAAGAGAGGGCATACCATGCCATATCAAAGTCACATATTAAGTTAGTGATGGAACCAGGATTTGAACCTAAGCAATCTTGTGCTCTTAATCACCACACAGCACTGCTTCCCATAGTAGGTGCTCAGTGAGTATTTGAATGAATGAATGAATGAGTAAGCCAGGCTTTGGAAAAGGGGCCCATCAGCTGTGTTTCAAGATTGTAAGGTACTTTCCTTATCACGTTTTTGAAGTTGACATTTATCTAGCCATGTAAGAAGTTCTAAATGACAAAGAACAGTTAGCAAGAGTTCAGGTGGGTTGAGGGAGTGGTGGAGATGAGTGTATGGGGAGATGCAGGATTTTATGTATAGCCAAGAAGAGTCAGTGCTAGGCTAGAAACCGCTGCTTTCCTCGTGGAGGGAGAATAGTGGTGAATCCAGGCTTTGGAGTCTGAAGACCTGTATGGGAGTTTCAGCTTCCTAATTTATTAGTTTAGCAAGTTTCTTAACTGTTCTAAACCTCAGTTTTCTCCTCTGTAAAATAACAGTGGGTACTTCATTAGTGTCTTTGGGAGAATTAAACCAGATAATCATTGGAAAGCACTTAGCATGGTGCCCAGTACATATTAAGTGCTCAACTGATGTTACTTATAGAACAGGAAGTTTTATTTAATGTAAAACTAGCTGCTTCTCTGTTTGAAAAAAAATATGCCCTTTGAACTTAGACCTTCAGATTTCAGTGAAAGTATTAAATAGATCTGTTTTTTATGATATTCTTTTTTTTCTTTTCCTCTACTTCACATTATTTTATTTTCTAATTTGGGGAAGATAGTAGTCCAACATTTAGGTTGTTTGTTCTCTATTTCATGGCAAATAAGTGAGCACTAGATTAGGAGCTCAAAGCACTAGGTTCCAACATTTTTCTTATTCAGTAAGTTCACTTTTTGTAGGAGATGTTGGCTGTGTTACTCAGTCTGTGGCTCTAGCCATTGATCAGAGATTTTTGCTGCTTTCATCGCCTCTTTTGATAAACATAAAAATCTTATGCCTTATCGCCTTTTGTAGTATTTTGAAATAGTTACAAAATTGTCTTATTCTTAAAATAAAAATACTCTCTTAAAATAAAAATTATCAAAATTAAACTATTATCTGAGAAGAGGAAACATTTCTATTTATGATATGCAGTAGGACTTCTAGTGTACATTGCACCTACAAACATACATTAATGGCAAGCCTGTCTTAAACTGAGTTTGTTCCGAATATTTTCTCATTTTTGAGCTTTATTTTTGGTGTTTGTAATATGAAGACAATGGGTATCTTTTTATTGATCAAATAAGGTTTATTTTATTAATTATGCTTTTTCTTTTAAACTGCACCCTCAAGAGTCACCTTCCTGTGCTGAGAATTGCTGTAGTCTCGATGTAGAGCTGAGGTGATTCTGATCTGAGAGATTCTGCATGAATGTGTGGGATATTTCAAAGAATCTTAGCTTTGATTCATGTATAGGGAAGAAATATGAGATTATTAGGAGTGGAGATAAGAGGATAAAGAGAAGAGGAGCGCAGAGTCATTGCAAATAAAGAATCTTGGAATTTATTCTAGGCTGGAGCCGGGGGTGTGTTGGTTTGTCTGTAAATTATTGAAGTTAGTATTCTGTGAAATTTTCTTTGCATGGTTCTTTGTTTAGTTGAGCAGGTTCAGGTGAGGCTGAGAGAACAGGAAGATTGTGCTTGGAAGGGGGAAAAGGTTGTCTTTAGGCCACGTTAGTTCAATCATTTTATAAGAAGAGTCCCCAGGAGGATGTTTCTGTTTTTAAAAATATTGTCTGATATGTAAATTCACATATCTGATGTAAATTATTCTGGCTAAGGTTTCTCCTTTCTTTTGATTCAGAAATAAGACAAAACAGATCTCGACCACAGAACACACAACAAAAAAAAGAAATCATAAAACATTAGAACTTCTTAAGTGGTATGATTTCTTGATGCATTCAGCACTTGAAAAACCACGTGAAAACAGAGGAAAGGTATTTAGCATAGGAATTAACTTGTTTCTTGGCAAGGAAACGAGGCAGCGTTTGAACCACTGGCTCTGTGGTGGTTCTTTTGTTGTGCATGTTTTTTTTGTTTGTTTTTGCTTGATTGTCGTCTTTTTTTTTTTACAAGTGATATTTATCTAATTTTATTTTTATTTTTAAATTTTTTAATTTTTTTACATCTTTATTGGAGTATAATTGCTTTACAATGGTGTGTTAGTTTCTGCTTTATAACAAAGTGAATCGGTTATACATATACATATGTTCCCATATCTCTTCCCTCTTGCATCTCCCTCCCTCCCACCCTCCCTATCCCACCCCTCTAGGTGGTCACAAAGCACCCAGTTGATCTCCCTGTGCTATGCGGCTGCTTCCCACTAGCTATCTATTTTACATTTGGTAGTGTATATATGTCCGAGAATGGACTTGAGGATATGGGGAGGGGGAAGGGTAAGCTGTGACAAAGTGTCATGTCTTTTATAATTTCTGCCTTCGAAGATGTCTCTTTATCTAGGGCAATTACCCTACTGACACAGGAGGCAAGTTCAAAGAAAGCAGTTGTTTTGTTTAACCAGAACTTCATTTACAGCTGGTCCTGAGTCACTGAAATTTGTTTTACCCAGTTTAGGTCTTGATGCTTGCTTTATTATTTGGGAGTGGCAGAAACCTGGAAATCAGTTATATTTCTTTTCCATCCTCATTCATGTTAGTTGCTTAACGCTGATAAAAGGTGTCAGACCCACTTCCTTCCAAGGTACCCTCCTTCATCAGTATGAGAGGACAGGCACAGTGCATGAGTGCCCTTCCTCGTTCTAAGAACTTATGCCCATTACCTTCCTTAAATGCTTCTTAGCCCTAGGGAAGCTTTCTGTTTATTCTGGCCCAGGTGATCCATTCTCTCCTTTGAGCTCAGCCTAATTGTCTCTGAGTCATGTGGCAGTTAATCTTGTTTTGCTTTGTGTTATCTCTTGTAGTTGACTTTTATTGTTAATGTTAAGTTGCTTGAGGACAAGGGCTGTTGTTGATTTATTATTCCCTATACATTTTACAGTGACTGAGTTTTCCCTGGATTTACCCTGGGAAGTTTTCTTGTCTCTCAGATGGCAAGACGATCCTTTAGAACATTTCATAAGAACTCTCAGAATCTTTTAGACTTTTCAGGCTGCGCAGTGTTTGCCTTTGGCCTTGATAAAAGCAGTTTTTCCCCCTTCCTACAGATACAACCAAGATTCTGGGTAAAGACCAGGCACCAGAGTCTTCCTAGATTAATACTTGCCTTAAGTAGTTTTTTGGTTTGGAGAGAAAATGATAGTATCCTTTACTTAGCTTTAATTTTCACCACCAAATATATACATATATATATATATATATATATATATATATATATATATGTATATATTTTGCGGTACGCGGGCCTCTCACTGTTCTGGCCTCTCCCGTTGCGGAGCACAGGCTCCAGACGCGCAGGCTCAGCGGCCATGGCTCACGGGCCCAGCCGCTCTGCGGCATGTGGGATCTTTCCGGACCGGGGCACGAACCTGTGTCCCCTGCATCGGCAGGCGGACTTTCAACCACTGTGCCACCAGGGAAGCCCCACCACCAAATATTTTAAAGACAGAAATGAATGATGTACAGTACCTAGCTACGGGGGCAGGTAAACAAGCAAACATTTAAAATTAAGATCTCACATGACTAGTTAATATTGTATAAAACATGTTCTAATTTTGCTGCATTCACTCTGTAACATTAGAATTGAATGACCTGGTTGATATGGTGCTCTGAGTTTCTTTTAAGGGGGGATTTATTTCTTAATGAACTGGGGATTTCAAATTTAAAAGGAATCTGCATATTTTTATATAATACCCCAACTTTCATAAGAGTTATTTTATGTTTATCATTGCCCTGTTGGAAGCTCTAACTGTTTTGCCAGAGTCATTTAATATATTTTCTGTGCTGACTTTGGCTTGCTGGCATGTAACAATTCTGAAGGAACTAACTGTACATTAATGTAAGTTGCCTGTGATGGCATTGTGACAATAGATACGTCAATTTTTGTTTGGGGAGAAAAGTCTAAAATTTTACTTTAAAGGAACTATTCTGATCTCTTGAGATGATATAGTTAGATCTTCTTTTTTTTTTTCTTCCCTCTAACAAATTGTGGGGAAAACACAAACCTCGAGTTATTTCCTAAAATATTTCCCATGATGATTGCTACCTTAGGTTTCAAGGCTTTTTGTCTTCAGGAGCTCTGACTCTTCTCTAAGTATAGTCAGAATGCTGACTCTTCTTTAAGTAGAGTCAGAGTGGGCCTTCCAAAGCTTTGAATGAGCCCATGAACCCATGAATTGTCCCCATAGCATCCATATTTCCACATTTCCTTTTGTTACGATTGTTTTTTTCTGAGGACTGTTTGTAAAGTATCTCCATATCACAATATCTCAACTTTCAGCAAAACACAACTTACATATTCTTTGTGTTTTTATGAGAAACAATTTATTACTTACATTATTATTTTTGAAAATTTTATTTCCTATTTCTATCCTGTCCAAAAAGAATGGATCTTGGATTTTAGAGAAGTACAGTTATATGCTATGCATGGGGTCATGGAAAATAATTTATTTTGACTTAATTAAAAATTTAAATTGTGGTAAAACACACATAACATGTTTTAATTTTTATTTTTCCCTTGTAATTTTATATTTTTTTCTTTATTGTTTCTCTTCTCTCACTGAAAACAATCCTCTCATCTGAGCCTCACACACATTCCTTACTAGGATTATCTTGTTACTCACAGAGAGGAAAATAATTCATTGCCTTTTTTTTTCCCAAAACATTTTTTGAAATATTTTTATTCTTTTGAAAACAGGTTCACCTGGGAGCATCCAATTTTGAGCTTGGATGAATTAGCACTGTTACTCCTATCAGATATTTTAAAAGTTGAGTGTAAGACCACTTCTGATTGGGTTGGTTTCTCAAAGAACATTTTTATAGCCAAACTTTCTGTCCTAAGTTCTTTGACCTAGTCTGAGGTTTTGTAAATGAATTTTTATCTGGAGCCCTAATGAGTGCAAAACTGATAAATTAGTATAAATATATTTTTAAGTTTGCTGAATTTTAAAGAAAGTCAGCTCTAGGGAGCTCTAGGTTATTTTTGTGTTTTGTTTCTGTTGCACAGTATCAAAAACAATCCTGGTTTACACAGAAGAGAAGGGTCCTTGTAAATGGTAACAATTTTTAAGACCACCCTGCCTAACAACAACAAACAACAATGGCATCTAACATTTCTGAGCACCCAAGCACTAGACTCCTGGTAAGAGCTTTATGTGTATTGATTTACACAACAACCCAGTAATGTAGGTAGTTACTTTTATCTCTACAAATGAAAAAATTGAGGCACAGTGAGTTAGGTAACTAATACAAAGTTTACAGATAGTGAATACCTGGCAGGGCTAGGCTCAAATCTGGTGCCCTTAACCATTGTGCTGTGTTTGTATTGCTCTGAAAACGTTTCAGTTAATCTGCTCTAGAAGTTTTAAAATGGATTAGCGGGAAATTCTAATTTCGTAGTAGAATCACTGATATTCCTTAATTCATACTTGTTCAATTTGGAGTGATTGTTGAGTAAGTTTCTTGGCTAATTTAAATCTTCATTGCGTGTTTGAAAATATTATCAGAGTCATTAAAAAAAAAGAATCCTCTTTGCCTGTCTTTGTCTTTTATTCACTCAAAATTTTAAAACATAAATATATTTTGTTTTGTATGTTCAGTTGAGATTTTGTCTTAATTTTATCGTTGACATTATTTGCAGTTGTAAAGCTTGGTAGCATTACAATCTTGCTTGGCAGAATTATTTAAAGTATTAGCAGGATGCACCAGCTGGTGCAGCTGTGTTGTAACTGAGAGATACTAAAGGAGTTTCTTGGTAACGAAAAGTAAAAAAGGCAAGTTTTTTTTGGGAGGGGCGGGGGCTTTATTTGAACTGTTTATAATAGAACTTGGGGGGTTAGATAACTAACAAATTTCACAAATGAAAGAAGAGTTTCTGGAACTCATTATATAGTTACAAATAACTGTGAAGTCTGAAATTTACAGACCATGCCTTAATAAATTGATAGTTTGAATCATACTGGCATCTTCTTAACAGATCGTGCTTATCTATGGAACATGCCATTCTTACTTAAACTATATTTAGGTAATAGTTTTTTTTTTTTTTTCTAGATACAATTTTTTTTTATTTTACAAATTTAATCAGTTATACATATACATATGTTCCCATATCCCCTCCCTTTTGCATCTCCCTCCCACCCTCCTTATCCCACCCCTCCAGGCAGTCACAAAGAACCGAGCTGATCTCCCTGTGCTATGCGGCTGCTTCCCACTAGCTATCTACCTTACGTTTGGTAGTGTATATATGTCCATGCCGCTCTTTCAGTTTGTCACAGCTTACCCTTCCCCCTCCCCATATCCTCAAGTCCATGCTCTAGTAGGTCTGTGTCTTTATTCCTGTCTTACTCCTAGGTTCTTGATGACATTTTTTTTCTTAAATTCCATATATATGTGTCAGCATACAGTATTTGTCTTTCTCTTTCTGACTTACTTCACTCTGTATGACAGACTCTAGGTCCATCCACCTCATTACAAATAGCTCAATTTCATTTCTTTTTATGGCTGAGTAATATTCCATTGTATATATGTGCCACATCTTCTTTACCCATTCATCCGATGATGGACACTTAGGTTGTTTCCATCTCCGGGCTATTGTAAATAGGGCTGCTATGAACATTTTGGTACATGTCTCTTTTTGAATTATGGTTTTCTCAGGGTATATGCCCAGTAGTGGGATTGCTGGGTCATATGGTAGTTCTATTTGTAGTTTTTTAAGGAACCTCCATACTGTTCTCCATAGTGGCTGTACCAATTCACATTCCCACCAGCAGTGCAAGAGTGTTCCCTTTTTTCCACACCCTCTCCAGCATTTATTGTTTCTAGATTTTTTGATGATGGCCATTCTGACTGGTGTGAGATGATATCTCATTGTAGTTTTGATTTGCATTTCTCTAATGAGTAAAGATGGTGAGCATCCTTTCATGTGTTTGTTGGCTGTCTGTATATCTTCTGTGGAGAAATGTCTATTTAGGTCTTCTGCCCATTTTTGGATTGGGTTGTTTGTTTTTTTGCTATTGAGCTGCATGAGCTGCTTATAAATTTTGGAGATTAATCCTTTGTCAGTTGCTTCATTTGCAAATATTTTCTCCCATTCTGAGGGTTGTCTTTTGGTCTTGTTTATGGTTTCCTTTGCTGTGCAAAAGCTTTGAAGTTTCATTAGGTCCCATGTGTTTATTTTTGTCTTTATTTCCATTTCTCTAGGAGGTGGGTCAAAAAGGATCTTGCTGTGATTTATGTCATAGAGTGTTCGGCCTGTGTTTTCCTCTAGGAGTTTGATAGTGTCTGGCCTTACATTTAGGTCTTTAATCCATTTTGAGCTTATTTTTGTGTATGGTGTTAGGGAGTGATCTAATCTCATACTTTTACATGTCCCTGTCCAGTTTTCCCAGCACCACTTATTGAAGAGACTGTCCTTTCTCCACTGTACATTCCTGCCTCCTTTATCAAAGATAAGGTGACCATATGTCCGTGGGTTTATCTCTGGGCTTTCTATCCTGTTCCATTGATCTATCTTTCTGTTTTTGTGCCAGTACCATACTGTCTTGATTACTGTAGCTTTGTAGTATAGTCTGAAGTCAGGGAGCCTGATTCCTCCAGCTCCATTTTTCGTTCTCAAGATTGCTTTGGCTATTCGGGGTCTTTTGTGTTTCCATACAAATTGTGAAATTTTTTGTTCTAGTTCTGTGAAAAATGCCAGTGGTAGTTTGATAGGGATTGCATTGAATCTGTAGACTGCTTTGGGTAGTAGAGTCATTTTCACAATGTTGATTCTTCCAATCCAAGAACATGGTACATCTCTCCATCTATTTGTATCATCTTTAATTTCTTTCATCAGTGTCTTATAATTTTCTGCATACAGGTCTTAATAGTTTTTATAAGAGCCACTACTTCTGCAGTTTTTCCTGTCATTGTTTTATTACCACTAGTACATATCTCATTATGTTTTAACCAACTTATTTGAGGGCATACTAAAAAGTTATCTAAATATTAATCTTTTCCCTCCTATTGTGCATGTTTTACAAATAAACCCTTTGCATCATCACTTGCATGATGAGATTTTCAACATTCATGACCTTGCTAGCTAAAGTGTAGAGATTTCACATAATTTTAGACTTTCAATTATTCAAGTATTGTAGATGCTTTTCTCTAGTTTCTTGTTTCAAATAATGGTTATAATTATATTTAAACAGTAGTGTATTCATCCAATAAACTTCTTTACAGTGTTAGTAGTATAGGATTTAATAAGCTTTTCCTCCAGAGTGTGTACTGATTATTCATGTTCTGTGTGATAACTTACCTTGAACAATGCTGTGGTATTTTCATTGTTAGATTTAAATTTTGTTTGAATTCTCCCCACCCCCCCAATAACCTTAAGCTTTCTTTTTATGCTCATTCTTCCCCCCTCCCCCCAACAAACTATGTCATAACTTGACAGGGATCATAAATGTATTTTGTAAGGTTTAACTTCACTAAACGTATCAAGGAGTTAAGATATATATTTTTTCTCACTGTAGAAGGTGACCTCCATTGACAAAGAGCTATTACCTTATTTATTGATATGAGAGTCTTTCATTTCACATACTATTATCAGTGTGTTTGATAATGGTTGAAGAATTGGTTGGTATTGGTTTCTAATACTAATTGTCAATTTGCCTTGAGCCTGACCAATCTTGTTATATTCATTATTAGATATTTTTCTTAAATCTCAGAATTTTAATCATATTTTGATATGGTTCATTGATATTGTTCATTAATCATTTTACCTTACCACAAACATTAAGTTATTGAAGAAGTATTGAAAGCTTATGATAATACTATTATAAATATAAAAGTAGGGCAAGAAGGACCCAAACTTTCACGTTACAGGTTCACTTATTTTGTGACAGTCATGCTATGTCTTCTAGAGCATGTGCTGAGGCAGTGTTGCCTGACAACTAATGGAGTGCAGCATATGTGTGTGCTTGTACCATTTTACATAAGTGGATATACACAGTCCTGAGTAAGAAGAAGAATAAGAACAAACACCAGTGCACAACTACAGTCTTTCTAGTCAAGGGCATATCTTAAAGTTAATTTCACATTCAGCAAATGGACAGAAATGGCTGGAGAAGCCTTATTTTGAGTCCTGCACAAAAGCAAGTTAACCTGGTAGGTGAAATTGCCTGGAGCTTGTCTCCGTTTTATTAAAATTGGCATATAACACATCTGTGTGCATCTCTGTTATTGAAGTCTTAAAAATAGTTACAGTTTATTTAATAAATGAAAGTAATGTAAATGTTTGCTAAAGTCCTCGTATTTTTTGGATATTATTTTGAAAACCACTCTCCTTAGACAACTAGTTCTAAGCCTAGTCATTGTCTAAATTCACAGAGGATAGGGTCTTCACTAATGAGGCAGAATTTCCTCCCTGAGTTAACTTGACTTAGAATGTATTTGTGTTGGGAGAAATTGCATTATTATTGATATTATCAGCCAGAGCATGGGTTTTGGCTGTACAGATAGTTAATTATTTAAAAATGACTAAAGAGATGAATTTTTTAAACTTGTGCCTTATTTCTCATCGCAGGAAATAAGGTTCTTTCTTGTAAACCAGTGTTAAGGGATGTTAGTAAAAATGTATTGCTGCACTCAGCAATACTGGGCATGGATGGGAACTGTCCTCCTATAGGGAGGAAATTGTTTAGCATCTGTATCAGGAGTTTGAATTCATATAAGACTGTTATGCTGAAGTTCTCCATTAAGTGGGTCAACCAGAGTAGTGTTGGCACAGGAGCTTCCTCCTGTTTAGGTATAGGCTTTTAATTTATTAATAGTGTTGAGGATATTCTTTATCATCTGCAGAATTAAAAAATATTCATCAGATATGATAAAAGATTGCTTTATGAGTAACTGAAATCTCAATTATATATTTATTGGTACGTGAGAAGTATGGAATATTTAATCATTAAAAGGCGCTCTATAGGCCTTGAAGTATCTACATTCTCTATATTAATGCTTCTTTTATTAATATCAATGGTAAGATATTCTATATGGTGAATACTACTGGTAAATGAATCTTCATTATATACCCTATGATTTAAAAAAATATGTGGATTATAGCCCCAAGCTTGAAACAACCAACAGATAACTAAGTAGTGGCATATTCATACAAATAATTTTTTATGATTTTAGTGAAAGAAATTTAAAAAGATAAACTTGAGGGCCTCCCTGGTGGCGCAGTGGTTGAGAGTCCGCCTGCCGATGCAGGGGATACGGGTTCGTGCCCCGGTCTGGGAGGATCCCATATGCCGCGGAGCGGCTGGGCCCGTGAGCCGTGGCCGCTGGGCCTGCGCTTCCGGAGCCTGTGCTCTGCGACGGGAGAGGCCACAGCAGTGAGAGGCCCGCATACCGCAAAAAAGAAAAAAAAAAAAAAAAAAAAAAGATAAACTTGAAATGAATCTCAAAAACATTATGTTGAATAAAAGAATTCAGGCATAATAGGCTATATGTTATATGATTCCATTTATCTAAATAGTAGAACAGGTAAAACTAAGTGATGGTTATGGAAATCAGAATAGTGATTGTCTCTAGGTGGATGGATGGAATTGAGTAGAAAAGAGGAGGGAACTTTCTGGAAGAAGTATCCTAGATCTTGATTGGAGTGATAGTTACATGGGTGCATACATTTGTCAAAAGTCATCAAATGGTACACTAATATGTGTGTTTCATTGTGTGTAATTATACCTCAATAAAAACCATTTGGAATAGAAATCCTTCTAACATGAATAATAGTGGTAGTGGAGCAGTAATAATAGAAATGACTAATAATTGTTGAGCTCTTAGTACCAGACAACAACCCAATGAGGTGTGTTTTATTAGCTCCATTTTACATATAAGGAAACTGGGTCTTAGTGAATATAAGTAACTTGTCCAAGGTTACAGAGCCAGTACATGCTTCAGTCTAAAGATCTGTTTGACTTATGAGCTTAATAGTGACACTTTCCTGAATGTGTATGTTTAATGTATTTAATATTTTCTTTTTTTTAAAACAGAACATATGAGTATAATTTAAATTTATTTGATAACTTAGGGTCATCACTATGAACATTATTTTTTGTGCCGAAGTATATAGGGTTCTTTCCCATGAACTGAATGAACTAAATGTTTTGTTGAATTCTGTTTTGTAATACTTCTCTCTCTTCCGTCACTGCTACTGTAACGGATTTTTTTCTCTCCTGGTTCCTCTTTCTACTTTTTTCCCCTTTTAATATGCTGTGGGCTGGAAACCAGGAGAGAAATGTAATAATGATTTTTATATAAAATAAGATTTTAGTAAGGACTTGAGAGACCCTTCTCTTCAACATAATGCATGAGCTTTGGTTTCATGAACCTTTTGATTTTCTTTTTGGTTGCTCAAAGCCATGTTTCCCTGCCCCCTTCTCTCTTTTGAATTTACCTTCTGGGTTTTGGTTGTGTTCTAGTTAGAAGTAAAAAGAAACTGTGGGAGTAGAAACAGCTTTTTTTTTTTTTTTTTTTTTTTTTGATGACTAACAACTAGTAGTTAGGCTTTAGGCCCATTGTTTATTTAGCAAATTAGTGTGGGTCAATCGGTTCTAGGCCTAGAAGAAATCAAACTAAGAGCAAACACTCACTCACCAAATACTGGAGCTGGGGTAGGAACTTAAAACTTCTATTCTGCTTGAAATGGCAGATAATATATTTATTGCTTTCGGTTATACTGACATATACAGGGTGAGTGCTTTTATATAAAGCAACATTCCTAAGTTAGTGACTTGAAAATAAAATCTTTGAAAAATGCTTTAATTTGTGGATTAGCCTGACTTCCAGAATAAGTAATGACTATAAGCAGGGCAGAAATTGATACACAGATGTAGAGAACAAACGTATGGACACCAAGCGGGGAAAGTGGTGGGGGGGGGCAGGGGTGGTGGTGGGATGAACTGGGAGATTGGGATTGACATATATACACTAATATGTATAAAATGGATAACTAATAAGAACCTGATGTATAAAAATAAATAAAATACAATTTAAAAAAAATTTAAAAAAAAGTTTTGCAAGGAGGACCTGACTTTGTATACATTACACACACACACACTCTCTCTCTCTCTCTCTCTCTCTCTCTCTCTCTCTCTCTCTCTCTCTCTCTCTCTCTGAATAGAGACCAGTCTGCTCATTTTGAGCCTTCCCCACCTTATGTTATGATAGCCATCAAAGGGAAAATATTTTAAATGCTTCAGACTATTAATAGAATCTTGGTCAATGGAAAGATTCCTAAGGAATCTACAAAAAGTAGACAAGTAATTTTGATTATTATTTTTGCTGCATATTCAGTCTTTAGTTGTTATAACTCGAAAGGGGTGTTTTCCCCCTTTCATCTAGACTCCTCTTAGTAAATGTGAAAAAGAAGCCCATTTTTATTATTTGGTTGAGATATATGAGAAGTGGGAAGCAAACTGTTTCTCTCTATAGGTTGTAAATATATATCATACTTAAATAGTGATGTAGTCGATTATAATTCACATTGAAGGGGTTGAAACATTTGGCCTTTCCTTTTTAAAAAACTGTACAATGATGTCATAAAATAGTGACTTAAATCAATAGCTTTATTTATTTCTGGCTCTGTTCAAGGCACAGTAGGAGTATAAGCAATGTGTGGCATAGTCTCTGCCATTACTGTATTTAATAATCTAATTGTCCAAGTTATCTAGGTTACTAGTTTAAAACAGAAAGTTATTATCTTACCTTTAAGACAGAGCTATTCTGGTAGGAAATGCCTGATAGGAAAGATCATGGTTGAATTTAATTAGCATTGTTAAGAGTCAAGTGTAGATAATTTACCACAGAGTGGATTGCTTAGATAGTACATATATTGCCTTCTGAGGTTAATAGGGTGATCTTTGGATATATATACATGAGAGCGGGAGAGAGAGATACAAGTAGTTACTTTCCCCGTGATGAGTTGCAGACTCTTTTTATACATAATCTCAGAAGGGCCCAACCATTTTGAGCACAACTTTCTCAACTTGATATAAAGCATTTACAAAAAACCCTACAGCTAACATTATACTTAATGGTGAAAATGGAATGCTTTTCTCCTAAGATTGGGAATAAGACAAGGATGTCTGTTCTCATTACTCTTATTCAACATAGTGCTGGAAGTTCTACCTAGTGCAATAAGGCAAGAAAAAGAAACAAAGGAAATATAGGTCAGAAAGGAAGAAATAAAATCTCCCTATTTACTGATGTCATGATTGGCTATGTAGAAAACAATCTACTGATAAACTCCTAGAAATAATATGTGTATTAGCAAAGTCACAGGATATAAGATAAACACGCAAAAATCAGTTGCATTTCAATATACTAACAGTGTATATTGGATTGGAAGGCTCAATATAATAAAGATATCAGGTCTTCCCAAATTGACATATGAGTTTAGTACAATTCCTATAAAACTTTCAGCAAGATTTTTTTTGTAGATATAGACAAGATTATTCTCAATATAAAATATCTATGGAAATACAAAGGAACTAGGATAGCAAAATATAAGAAAAAGTGGGAAGAATCATGCCACCTGATTTCAAGACTTCTTACACAGCTACAATAATTGAGTTTGTGTGAGGGACAGACACATAGATCAATGGAAAGAATAGAGAACTCAGAGTAACAGAATAGGGACCTATACCTATATCTCCAGTGGATTTTTTTTTTTAATTGAGCTGTAACTCACAAACCATAACATTTTTCCTTTTAAAGTGTACAATTCAGTGAATTTTAGTATATTCACCAAGTTGTACAACATTTACCACTATCTAATTCCTGAACATTTTCATCACCTAAAAAAGAAACGCTGTACCTGTTAGCCATTGCCCAATTGATTTTTGAGATATATACAGAAGCAATTCAATAGAGGAAAGATAGCATTTTCAGTAATGGTGCTGGAGCAGTTGGACACCATAAGCAAAAAAATGAACTTTGTCTTAAACTTCATATATTATATAAAAATTAACTCGAACTGGATCATAGGCTTAAATAATGCAAACATAAAACTATAAAACTTTTAGGAAAAGAGCAGGAGAAATTTTTGGAATCTAGAGCTAGGCAAAGACTTCTCAGACTTGATATCAATGGCAGGATTCATAGAAAGAAAATTTGATAAATTGGACTTCATGAAAACTAAAAACTTTTGCTCTGCTAAAGACTGTGTTAAAAGAATGAAAAGATAAACTACAGACTGGGAGAAAATGTTTGTGAACCACATGTCCAGCAAAAGACTAGTGTCTGTAATATATGAAGAACTCTAAAACTCAATAGTGAAAAGAAACCAATTAGTAAATGACAGAAGACATGCAGAGACATTTGACTGACAAGGATATGCAGATGGTACATAAGCACAGGAAGAGATGTTCAGCATTAGTTATTCGGGATTCAAAGTAGAGCCTCAATGAGATATCCTAAAAAAAAAAGGTTAATTTAAAAAGAAGAAAAAAATAATACATGAACATTATTAAGTTTGGTACATGCAAAAAGGAAGACTAAAGAAGAAAACAAAAAACACAAATGATCTCGCTACCTGTATATAACTTCCACTAACATTTTGTTGTTTTACACCTTTTTCTTTTTTGACTCTATGCATTTTAATTTTACATAATTAACTGAATATGGGGGTTGTATACTGCTCTTTTCAACAAACATTATCATGAATTTTTTTGTATCTCTGGAAATTATCCATGAATGTAATTTTAATAACTTTAATATTCATTGTATGGATGTACTATAATTTATTTAGCCATTCCTCTCATACATTTTAAATATTTTTTTCCAAATTAAACAATATTGTCTAGAGATGCACATTTGAGTAATTAAACTATTAAAATACAAGGAGGTGATTACTGTAAACACCAGGATAGTGGATACTTTGGAGGACAGAGAAGGGTTATTATTGGGATGAGGCACAAAGAGAAGCTCCTGGGGTGGCTGGCAGCATTCTATTTCTTTTTTTTTTTTAATGTTACTCTTTTGTTCTTCTTGCTCTTTTTATTTATTTGTGTGTTTGTTTGTTTGTTTATTTAAGGCTGCATTGGGTCTTCGTTGCTGTGCACAGGCTTTCTCTAGCGGTGAGTGGGGGCTACTCTTTGTTGTGGTGCACAGGCTTCTCACTGCGGTGGCTTCTCTTGTTGCGGAGCACGGGCTCTAGGCGCGCAGGCTTCAGTAGTTGTGGCACGCGGGCTCAGTAGTTGTGGCTCACAGGCTCTAGAGCGTAGGCTCAGTAGTTGTGGCACACGGTCTTAGTTGCTCCGTGGCATGTGGGATCTTCCCGGACCAGGATCAAACCCGTGTCCCCTGCATTGGCAGGTGGATTCTTAACCACTGCACCACCAGGGAAGTCCCAGCATTCTATTTCTTGACCCAGATGTCAGTTACAAAGAATATTCACCTTAGCTTATCAAGCTTTTACTTTTTCTTTCTGTATCCATGTTTTATTTTATAATAAAACTATCTTTTTATGAAGCCCAAAAAAATTTTCATTCTGTTGCTATTATAAATAATTCTGTGATGAACGTTTTTGTTTATAAACCACTGTAGGATTTCTGATTCCTTCCTTAGCACAGACTCTTCGATGTGAAATTACTGTGTCATCGGGTGTGGGTATCTTACAGGCTTTTGAAAACTTTCACACATTGCCAAATACGAATACTTTACAGAAATACTGTTTCAGTGTACATCCCCTCATACTCCCCTTTCTTTGTAAAAACTTTATTCTTTAGTTTCTTTCTTTTTTAATTGCAGTAACTCCTGCTCTTTCTTATTTATTTATTTATGTATGTATTTATTCATTCATTTGGCTGCGCTGAGTCTTTCTGGCAGCATGCGGGATCTAGTTCCCTGACCAGGGATGGAACCCAGGGCCCCGCATTGGGGGCATGGAGTCTCAACCACTGGACCACCAGGGAAGTGCCCCCCTGCTCTTTCTTGAATTCTCTTTTCTCTAGGTTTCCAAACATCTTATCTTGGCTCTCCTCCTACAACTCTGTCTTTTTCTCAGTCTTCCAACATTGTTTCTCTTTATCCCGTAAATATTTGGGTTCATTAATGTTCCCTTCTCAGTCTCCTCTATTTATATTCTTTCTGGGCTAACCAGCGACGGGTCCATGTCTTCAGCTACAACTTACACCCAAATGACTCCTAAATCCCATGTCTCTTCTGAGTTTTAGGGTGCAGTTTCTAACTGTATCTTGGACATCTTGACCTTATGCCACATAGATATCACAGACTTAATTCAGTTACCTAAAACAGAACTCATTATTTATCTAACCAAAACAGCTTCTCCTCCTTCACCCAGTAGTATAAGCCAGAAATCTGAGAGTTAGCCTAGATTACTCCTTGAACCTTGCCTGGCGACTTCTTGTCAATCACTAAGTTTTAAGATCCTGTTTTCAAGATAGACTTCTGATTTGTTACCTGCCCTGCATTCTCCTTTTCACTGCCTTAATTGAGGCACTCATATTTTTTGTACTACTGCAGTAGAGTTTTAACTGATTTTCCTGTTTCTGGCCTTTTATCCCTCAGTTCCAACCTCCACACTAAAACCAGTTTGGTCTTTTTAAAGCATAAATTTTGGCATGTTACCTTCACTGTCTTCTATCTCCAGTAAAACAAAGCCCATTTTCCTTAGCATTGCATCAAAGCCCATTTTCCTTAGCATTGCATCAATGAGCCTGGTCTTGATTGCCATGGCCCCTCCCTGTTTTCCGTCTTCTTCACTGGTGGTGCCTGATTTGGCTCCTAGTCATGCTGAGCTAGTTTCCTCAATATATTATATATGAACTTTCTGGCCTTTGCCCATCTTGTTTTTATTTCCTACACGCCCCCTACCTCCTCTGTCTACTGACCAGATTTCTTTAATGGTTCAAGATTCAGGTAACATTATAGCCTCCTATGGGAAGCTTTCTTGCCCTCTGTAGGAAGAGTTAAGGGCTTCCTCATCTGTGTTCCCATCGTGCCACATAACCATTTCTTTTTGCCACTTCCTACGCTGGTATCTTTTTTTTAGCGATTAATCTTTCCTTGACCATTACGCAGGATTGTAATATATACTTCTTTACCACCTAAAGCAGGCACACCCTTTTTGTTTCCTTAAGAGAATGGCGTGCAACACATAGATGTTGAATAAATATTTCTTGACTAGATAAAGGAATGAATGAATGAAAGGTTTCATGCTGATAAATGAAAAAAGGTTTAACTTTAAGAAAAATCACAGAATTTAGAGTCATAGCACTTGAATTTGAGTCCTATCATTATTTCTTACCGTCTTCATAATTTTAGGCAATTCATTTCCTTTCTCTGAGCTTCAGTTCTTTTGCAAAATGGAGGTAATAATAGTAGTAGTAATAATAATACAAGTGCTTTTTAAACAATAAATACTCTGTAAATTTTAGTTAGTATTATTATCAGTAATAAAAAGCATCCTGTATGTTCAGGCTGCATGCGTGTAATGCAGTATCTTCATTGAAATAAGAGGAGAATGACTCAGAACTTAGGGAAGACATACCCATCAATTACAAGATAGTTTAGTTTACCTTACTTCGCTATAATTTGGTTGCATTATTGACCCATTGGTTTATTTTTGCATTGTCTCATCACATGTTTAGACACTGCAGATGGGTTAGGGTGAGTCATTTTCAGAAAACAGCCTTCCCTGAAAGTAGTCCATATTGTCTGTGATGTGAAATTTCCAGGATGATGAACTATGCAGATGTTAACAAGAGTTCCACGCTATTTTCTAATGTGGTTTGACTTTTCTAACCATTGTCAGTGACAGACTTGTGTACTACTAGTCCACCCTGTTTTCCATGTTTTCTATACAGAGATGTATAGTTAGAACAGTGATGAGTAATATGTTTTCCAGAAATGCTACTGTAACCTTTAAGTCTAGATGGGTAGATTGAGCATTTAAAGCTATAGCTTGTTCACTGCTTCTGGATGACTATATGTTCCTACCAAATGAATCACTTTATGAATATACATGAGCTTATAAACACGACTTTAAAAAGAAATTTTTGTGTTCTGAAAAAAAAATTACGTTGGTAGTATTTTCCAAGGGCTGTTGTTTTGGAGGGGTTGGGGGTGAGAAGAAGCTTTCCATTAGTCTTAGAAATTCTTTGAATAATATATGTATACACACATTTTTTTTCCCCATTCATGCTACATTTTAATGACGTCTCTGGCTTTATTTTCTCTATCCTTTTTTCCATCTGGTTTCTTAAATTCACTGTTTCCTCCTCACACTTTAGGCAGGTGAAACAGCAATGACTCATTTTAAGCTTATGAGTGGGGACGCTCAGTGGCTGGAGGGCCAGTAGATGTGAGAGCACTAAATGGTCAGCACCCAGGTGGTAAGGCTTGTGGCAGAGATATGCCCATTCAGTCTTTTATTAATGTATAATTTGTCGGTTAGATTACTTTGTCCAATTGTATTTATATTTGACCTGGAGTTCAACCATGTATTGCTTTGCAACATTTTTAACCGTTAAAAATAACGGTTGTGTTCTGATCAATGCGTATACCCTCAAGTTATTATTCAGCCCCATCGTAGGCTTTTATTTTTTTGTTCAGCACATCAGTAGCACACAGCAGCTCAGAGTGGTCAAAATTGTTTCATTAGTACCTTAGTGAGCACTCACAATATATCATCGTGCAAAATGCAAGTACCCCCTTTATCTGTGTTTCCCCTTTTTGGCTTGCAGAGACTGTAAATTTCTTGCATTTAAATTTATTTCACATAATCTTAAAGATTTTGATTTATGCATGGTACCATTTTGTTTTCCTGATAAAAACGGTTATTATAAAACCCAAGTTTGAGAACTTAATAAGAATGGTCTAGCAATGAACACAAGTATTGTGTGAAGTAGTGAGAAAAGCCTTGGAGAGGCTGTCAGAAGCCTCTAGTTCCAGGTCTGGTGGTGCTCTTAACTCACCATGTTGTCTTGGCCTATAATAACCTAACAATAAAAATAACACCTTATTGGGAATTCCCTGGTGGTCCAGTGGTTAGGACTCTGAGCTTTCACTGCTGTGCACGTGGGTTCAGTCCCTGGTTGGGGAACTAAGATCCCACAAGCCACGTGGTGGCCAAAACAAGACAAAAAAACACCATATTGTATGTAATGCTCTGCTGTTTACAAAGCAATTTTATAGAAAATACTGGGCGGAGATATGATTATACCAATTTTATAATGAGGAAGTGTAAAGAGTTTAAGAGATTTGCTCAAGGTCATACACCTGGCAATGGCTAGGACCAGAATTGACTTTTATTCCATGGTCTCCTTTTTAGTTACACCATACTGCCTCTCATCTTACTTTTAATTGTAAAGTGAAGGGTTGGACCAGACCAGTGATTTTTTTCAAGCTCTATTTACCCAGAGTCCCAGGATTCTGTAGAGTAGCCTCCTGGTTTGCTTGTGAATAAGGATAGAAATATGGGGAAAGCTGTTTAGACTAGGCACAGAGTGGAAATGTGGGGTGTGGTGGTGGCTGCACATTTCCAAATGACCTGTGGGTCTTCTTCTGCATCTGTTATTATTGATGGATGATTCTGAATCTTTTTAGTGTGATGGGGCAAAAAGAAGGAGGAAAGTCATCTGAAAGTTTGAAAACAACCACATTAGATGGTTTCTAAGGTCATGTTTCAGCCTAGGAGACTGAAAAACATTACAGCTTTAACTTTGGTAGTGTCACCAGATGAGCCCATGGGAACATTGCAACCTTACATCGGTTTAGTGTTATAAAGCACTATTGAAGCCCTGTTTATCTTCCAAGATAGTCTATTCTTACATGCTGAAGTGGCTATATTTAATAGTCTTTAGGGAAGAGGTGAATGTCAGAAATGAACATGGGTAATTACATTTATGTAGCCAGTGTTGGTAATACTTTTTTTTTTTTTTAAGACTGCTAGTAAGAATGACTGGCTTTGGAGTTGCACTGGAGTTATTTTAAAGAGCTATTTTAAAAAATGAACATGTTGTAATTTAGCTTACACTAGTTATCTTGGGTGTCACTTGTGTTTTCTCCGACATGCCAATGGTTAAACCTGGCATTTCTATCAAGAAGGAACTCCCCCCCGCCGCCAACCCCTTTTTAAAATTTCAGAGTAAAAGGTGTTTTTATTAACCCTTGAAATAGAGATCCTGTTATGTACTCATTTCTGGGTTTACTTCTGAACAAAACAGACCTGGCTTTTCAGCTAAAATGTTCTTTTAGCTACTTGCTGATGAAAGTGGCAATTTCCCTTTGTAATATAAATCATTTACTTTTGTACTATTTTACATTCCTCACTTGCTCTGCACAATCTGATAAGCATCTCACTGACAATTATGAGAGACTAATTTGGGCCATGTAGTTACCAATGAAATTTCAATTCATTTCTTCTTAATCTGACTCAGAGGAGACATCTGTGCTTTTTTCCATGATGCCTTTGACACAGGGATGGTTTGTGTTACTTTGCCTGGTATCTGAGGCAACTCTAGTCGATGAACGTGGTTTACATGCTCACAGGCAGATGCAATTCTCCGCCCTGCCCTGAGACCCTCTCCTTTCTGCTTAGTGGAGGCTGTGAAGGCCCCGTGGCCACTTGATTCCCTAGGAGTTACTTAGTGCACCGAAGTTGGAGATAACAGGCTGAGGAAAAAAAGAGCAAGTTTTTCAACTGGGATTTTTGTCTTTTTGTGGTGTGATATGGGGCTTCCCCTTGGTGCTTCCTAACTCAAGTGTTTGATTATTAAATAATCATCTTTGATGCTTGTATTTTTTAGGTAAAATTTGCATAGTGGGCAATGCACAGATCTTCAGTATACAATTCAGTGAGATTTGATAAATGTTATAACCACCACCTTAATCAAGATAGAACATTTCTGTCATCCACGTGGTTCTCTTGTGCTTTCCTCTAGTCAGTTCCCAGACATATTTACTTGTATAATAAAAAGATTTTGACATGCCCAAGTACAAAATGATCAGGACTGGTAGTATAAATAATACAAAGCAACTGGTAGTATAAATAATACAAAGCAACTGGTAGTATAAATAATACAAAGTAAAATTTACTTAAAACTTTTTTTTGGTAGTAAAGCCTGTATATATAGGTAGAAGATCTTCCTTAACCAATTAATAGAATTTTTGATAATAATTGACAAAGTGGTAAGCAAAGTAGCCCTGCTACTTTTGGTATAGACTTTATATCTTAAAACATAGTCTCTTATGTGTGAAATTGAGAATTGAGGGGTGCTTTCTATACTAAGGTGGAAAACAGAGGCTTCAGGCAGTCTTTTTTGAGTAGTCTATATACCAAGTCAAAGGCAGAGAGGACATTGGCCCAGGGGCCAGGTCCTCACTTTTTTTTTTGTATCCTCAGGGCGTCTCCCCCTATTTGTAAAACCTCATTTACCTCACTAGGCTGTTATGGGCATTGGTTAATGTTTGGAAAATTCTGGGGAAGGAGTGGTTTCTGTCCATTTGCTCTTTACCAAGGAGATTGAGCAAATGTGTACTACGTGGTTGACCTTTGATAAGCACCACTCCTTCTCAGCCCAAATTGATCCCATTTTTCTTTTGTGCAAATAGTTCTGGAGGTTTAATGTTTGTTTTTCACTACACATGCAGTGTGCTTGCTCTTCTTGTGGAGAAACTGCCCAAATGACCGTGGATGACCCAGGCTCTTCTCAAGGGTGTGTGCTTTGTGAGAACTGGCCAAGTTGGCTGTGGCACTTACTTTTTCTGAACAAGCGAATATATGGTTTCATCTGGCTCCTGTAGTCAAGCCTCTGGTTTGGGAGGTTGTTTTTCTTTTTTGTGTCGTTGTTTCTGTTTTAGCTGGTAGTAATTCAGGTGGTTGAGGTGGGGCTTTTCTTTGGGGAAGGTGCCACTTTGAACTTCCCTTTCAGGTAGAAATAGTGTAGCCCCTTATGGGTTAGTAGTATCAGTAAATACTTGTTTTGTAGCCTCTTCTTTGATTAAGGAAAATAAAGGGGCAGAAAATGGTTTTGTTTTGTAGTCCTGCTATTAGTTAACAACGATTTCTTGAGATATCTCTTTCTCTAATATTGAACACAGTGTGTATTAGTATTATCCAAGTACATTTTGGAAAAAGTATTTTTATTTCATACTGAGGAAAGAAGAAGCAACATCAGCCCTCTGTTCTGCTAAGCCTGAAGTCCTATTAGTAGGATAGTTTCAGGTTAATAGAGATTATGTGTCTGGTCCTGGTAATATATGTCTCTGGAGAGGAAGGTCACAGCAAAATGATACAAATGAATGAGTACTGAAGAATGGAAATGTGATATGAAATTCCTGCAGGCTTCTTAATCCAACCCCTATCTTGTGTCAAGGGAGATGGAATTGACGTCACTGTGCCTTACATAAGGCCACTGATCTACAGTTTCACTGCTCCTGAAATTGTGTGGGGCATATGAGGCTTCTGTTTAATTGGTTTGATGTGTGCCTATTGGAAACCTCTATACCACTTAAATTCAAAATAGCAAATATCCCTTTATTCTTTGACAGGATTATTAAGGGAACAAAAAAGTTGTTTAAAATACTGTTCCAGGGCTTTCCTGGTGGCACAGTGGTTAAGAATCCAGTGCAGGGGACATGGGTTCAAGCCTTGGTCTGGGAAAATCCCACATGCCGTGGAGCATCTAAACCTATGTGCCCCAACTACTGAGCCTGCGCTCCAGAGCCCGCGAGCTACAACTACTGAGCCCACGCGCCTAGAGCCCGTGCTTTACAACAAGAGAAGCCACTGCAATGAGAAGCCCGCTACAATGAGTAGCCCCGGCTCACTGCAACTAGAGAAAAGCCTGTGCGCAGCAACGAAGACCCAACACAGCCAAAAATGAAATGAAATGAAATGAAAGAACATGAAATTTATTTAAAAACAAATAAATTAATTAAATAAAATACTCTTCCAGTGATTTGAGGTTTTTTTTTTTTAACCTGTTCTATTAGTTTAGTCTGTGGTTATGTGGCACCTAAGCATTAAGTTGTGACCCTTAATAATTATTATTCACAGTTATTATTATTTACTGTATTATTATTATACAGTAAATAAACTGTAATTATTATTTACAGTTTTTGGATTTGTCCAAACCTAAAGTACAATATAAATTAAAGTTTATCTCAGTCTTTTTAGTAGTTTCTAATTCTTAAAAGGATATTGATAGATAATTAATATAATTTCTCAATTAAATTAGCTTCATTCTTGCCCCATTTGATCACCTGTTGGCCAACTTCAAGAATGTTAAGGATCTTTTTTTTAAAAAAAAAAGGGAATATTAGTTTCCTGATATACTGTCCACTTTGAACCTCAGTGATTAAAGTTTCAGATTCTTTACTTGGAAAATGTCATTTCCAGTATCTGCTTTATCACTTAGAAACCTTTGTAACTGCAGGATTTTGCTGTTGACTTCCCTAAAGTCAAACGTTATTGCTTAGTAGTGAACAAAATCAGAACGAATGAGAATTTGGCCCTAAAGGGGCTAAAATCTACATTTTGCAGTCTGTTATGAAAAGGTTGATTTCTAAGCTTAAATAGTGAGAGAAGAGGAGAGGAGGAGATTTTGATTTCTCATGAGCTTTGTTAATTGTGAATGTCTTAACTGTCTTAACTGGGAATTTTGTTTTGAACTCTCTTTGTAATTATTTACTAATAAAACTGCCCCTTGCTGTGACCTTCAGTAGGTCAGTTCTAGTCTTTGGACTGTTTTTTGTTGTTGTTGGTGGTGGTTTTTTGTTTGTTTTATTTTGTTTTTTCTTTTTTTCTCTCTCTCTTTTAATAGACTTTATTTTTTAGAGCAGTTTTGGGTTCAAAGCAAAATTGAGTGGAACGTACTATAGATATTTCTTGTATACCTTTTACCCCAACTCATGCATCGCCTCTCCCATTATCAATATCCCCCACCAGAGTGGTATGTTTGTTATAATTGATGATCCTACATTGACGCATCATTATTACCCAAAGTCCCACAGTTTACTTTAGACATCCCTCTTGGTGTTGTACATTCTATGGGTTTGGACAAACATATAATGACATGTATTCAGCATTATGGGTTGTATCATGCAGAATAGTTTCACTGCCCTAAAAATCCTGTGGATCCACCTATTTATTGCTCCCTCTCCCTAACCCTAACAACTACAAATTATTTTACTATCTCCATAAATTTGCTTTTTTCAGAATGTCATATTATAATTGGAATCATGGAGTATGTAGCCTGTTTAGATTGGTTTCTTTCACTTAGCAGTATGCATTTAAGTTTCTTCCATGTCTTTTAATGGCTTGCTAGCTCATTTCTTTTTTTTTTTTTTTTTTTTTTTTTTGCGGTATGTGGGCCTCTCACCGCTGTGGCCTCTCCCGTTGCGGAGCACAGGCTCCGGACGCGCAGGCCCAGCGGCCATGGCCCACGGGCCCAGCCGCTCCGCGGCATATGGGATCCTCCCAGACCGGGGCACGAACCCGTATCCCCTGCATCGGCAGGCGGACTCTTAACCACTGCGCCACCAGGGAGGCCCTAGCTCATTTCTTTGTATTACTGAATAACATGCCACTGTATGGTTGTACCACAGTTTAATTATCCATTTACCCACTGACGGACAGCTCAGTTGCTTCCAAGTTTTGGCAGTTACGAATAAGGCTGCTATAAATATCCATGTGCAGTTTTCCATGTGGACCTAAATTTTCAACTCATTTGGGTAAATACCAAGGAGCACAATTATTGATTGTATAGTAAGAGTATGTTTAGTTTTGTAAGAAACCGCCAAACTGCCTTCCAAAGTTGGCTGTACCATTTTGCATTCCCACCAGCAATGAATGAAAGATCCTATTACTCTACATCCTTGCCAGCATTTGATGATGACAGTGTTCTAGATTTTTGCCACTTTAAAAGGTGTGTAGTGATATTCCGTTGCTGTTTTAATTTGCATTTTCCTGATGACATTATGTAGAGCATCTTTTCACGTGCTTATTGCCATCTTTGTATCTTCTTTGGTGAGGTATCGGTTAAGGTCTTCAGCCCAGTTTTAGATCAGATTTTTTTATTTTTTAAATTTTATTTATTTATTTCGGTTGTGCCTGTCTTAGTTGCGGCAGGGGGGCTCCTTAGTTGCAGCTTGCAGGCTCCTTAGTTGCAGCATGCATGTGGGATCTAGTTCCCTGACCAGGGATCAAACCCGCGTCCCCTGCATTGGAAGGTGGATTCTTAACCACTGCGCCACCAGGGAAGACCCCAGATCAGATTTTTTTTAATTGTTGAGTTTAAATTAGAGTTCTTTGTATGTTTTGGATAATTGTCCTTTGTCAGACTTGTCTTTGCAAATATTTTCTCCCAGTCTGCGGTTTGTCTTCTCATTCTCTTGAGGCATCACATTTTTCCATTTGTAAAATTAGGACTTCTATTATGATGGCTAGTGTCCATTACATTTCTGAGATTCTGCAATCTACTCATTTCCTTGAAAATGTTATAATAATCCAGCCTTTCACATTTTCAGAATTGCTATTCTCTGAGGCATATGGTCATAGCATTTCTTTTTCTTCTTGCTTTCTTCGCAGCAACATTTGCCTACTTGCTGAGGATTGGAGTTGATTGGACTGACCGGGGGCTCTTTCTTTCCTGTTGTTCTATTTGTATTACACCTAAAGCTTCTATAAAGATGATTAAGATGAGTTCCTGCCATCAAAAATAATACGTTTTTGGACTAGGTCAATGGTATTTGATGAGTGATGCTCTCATTTGGAGTTGTCATTTGGTCAGAATTAGTGAGTACTATTGTATTTAGGTATCAGCTGCAGGTTTTCCCCTAAGGTGCTATTTAGTTTTCACATTATCTGGGATTTCATCCTTTCTTCTCCTACCCTCTCATATTTTATGCCAATTTAGGGACTCATATTTTATGCCAATTTAGGGGCATCATCTCTTCCTACATCCTAAATGAAAGGTAGGGTATGAAGTATTCATATTTTCGTGTTCCATGGTATTTTCTTCTCTATGCTTGATTTACCCATATCTAAAACAATATTGTTCAATAGCTTAATAATACCGTATATTTGGTATGTTACCACTCAGCAAGTGCTTTTACAAACAGTGTTTTATTTGAACTTCATGATATGCTGTGTAGCTAGGCAGGTATTTTCTTAGTTTGACAGATGAAGGAACTGAGATTTGGAGACATTAAGTAATTTGCTCAAGGCCAAGTAGCTAACATTGAAATCCACATTGTCTGCCTCCAGGAACTGTGTGCTTTCTCATATATGGGATTTAATTGCTTCTACCTCCTTTGGCTGTAAAGGAGCTATACAACCAGTTTATTTTCCGTGGGGTAATGACGTATTCAGTCAGGAGTCAAACTGCTTTTGCTTTTTCTTTTTTTTGTGTGTGTGTGTGTGTGTGTGTGTGGTATGCGGGCCTCTCACTGCTGTGGCCTCTCCCGTTGCGGAGCACAGGCTCCGGACGCGCAGGCCCAGCGGCCATGGCTCACGGGCCCAGCCGCTCCGCGGCATATGGGATCCTCCTAGACCGGGGCACGAACCCGTATCCCCTGCATCGGCAGGCGGACTCTCAACCACTGCGCCACCAGGGAGGCCCTGCTTTTGCTTTTATATGTGACTGCCTCATGCTCACAGGTACTTTGATTCTCCCAAAGTGTGTCACATCAATTCAATAGTTTCTTGCCTTAAAAAAAAAAAAAAAAAGCTTATGTTTTATTGGTGCTTACTATGTACTTAGACTGTGCTTAGCTCTTTTAAAACCTATTTTTGGGGAAAGAAAATAGACATACTGAAAAGTGCAAAATAAAATTAATGTACAGCTTTGTGAATTGTTATAATATAAATACTCATGTGTACCACACACAGATCAAGAAATAGAACATTCCTAGCATGTCAGAAGCCAGCTTCTCGTGTACAGACATGTTAATTTTTTGATATTCACTTCTTTGCTTTTCTTCATGGTTTTGCCTCCTAAATGTGCCTCTTTAAACAATACAGTTTGCCTAGTTTCTGGCTTTATGTAATTGGAATTACAAAATATGTATGCTTCTTTTGCCCAATTTTAGGTTTTGTCTATATGTTATGTTTATAACAATAATTTGTTCTTTTTCTTTGCTGTATAGTATTCTACTGCAGGAGTATACCACAATTTATTCGTTCTACTGTTAGTGGACATTTGAGGTGGTTTCCAATTTGTAGCTATTATGAATTTGCTGTCAGGAACATTCTTATATATGTATTCTGGTACATATCAGCCTCACTGGGACATATACCCAGAAATGAAGTTATTACTAGGTCGTGAGATTTCCTTATTTTCAGTTTTACTCAATATTGCCCAACTTTTTTCTAAGGTAGTTGTAGTAGTTCATTTTCTCACCAGTGGTACAGGAGAGTTCCTATTGCTCTGCATCTTCTTCAACACTTGTTATGGTCAAACTTTAAAAACTTTGGCTATATAATGGGAGTGTTGTGGTATCTCATTGTGATTTTAGTTTGCATTTCCTTGATTAATAGTAGGAGCACCTCTTCATGAGTTTATTTGCCATTTGTGATGTCTGAGTCTCTTGCAGATTTTTCTGTTCAGCTATTTGTCTTTTTCTCTTATTGGCTTGTGATAGTTCTTTATATATTTTGGATAGGAGCCCTTTTGTTTTTGTTTGTACCTGTAACAGATACCTTTTTGACTTGCCTTTTCACTCTTAATGGTGTCTTTTCATAAACAAGTTCTTAATTTTAATGTAATGAAATTTAGTAGTATTTTCCTGTAAGATTAGTGCTTTCTGTGTCTTGTTTGTGACATAAAGTCATGAGGACAACCTCTCATATTAGCTTCTAAAAGTTTTATTGCTTTACCTTTAACATTTAAATTTCTTAAGAGCTGAAATTATTAGATCATTAAGTGTTAGTTGATTAGGTGTAATTAGTGAATAAGTATTCATTGTAACTTCAGCTATATAGAAGAGTCAGTGGAAGACACAAAGATATGTAGGGCATGGATCCTGCCCTAAAATAATCTGCATTCTATTTGTGTAGATGAGGCCCTTAGCAGTCAGCATCATGTAATAAACAGAACACTGGACTGAGAATCGAGAGACTTTTATTTCATTCTAGAGGCCTGGCTATGACATTACCTTTGTGACTTTAGGCAGCTCTTTTCCTTCTTGAGGCCTAAGTTTCAAAAATAAACTGTTTCGGGCTTCCCTGGTGGTGCATGGTTAAGAATCCACCTGCCAATGCAGGGGACACGGGTTCGAGACCTGACACGGGAAGATCCCACATACTGCAGAGCAACTAAGCCCGTGTGCCACAACTACTGAGCCTGTGCTCTAGAGCCCGCGAGCCACAACTACTGAGCCTGCGTGTCACAACTACTGAAGCCTGCGCACCTAGAGACCATGCTCTGCAACAAGAGAAGCCACTGCAATGAGAAGTCCACGCACCATGACGAAGAGTAGTCCCTGCTCGCCACAACTAGAGAAAGCCTGCAAGCAGCAACGAAGACCCAACTCAGCCAAAAATAAATAAATAAAATAAATAAATTTATTAAAAAAGGAAAAGTAAACTGTTTCAAGTTTGATTGCATAGTGAGGATTCTAGTTCTTCTACAGGCCTGTGTAGAGGCCATTGAATCTGCTCTGATTTAATAAATGGTGTTGTTTGGCCCTTGACAACATAATAATTTTTTTTAAGTGTTTGAGAGATAACCAGATTGGAATTGTATTGACAGTCAAACTACAAAGCAGGAAACCTTATTTTATGGTAGTTGTTCGGCTATACTTTTCAGAATTTTATGTATGAATGAAGCCTCAGTAAATCCCAAGAAGATTCTCTTAGTGCTACAAAATGGCTAAGTGATGTTGAATTCTTTGAGAATCTCACCAATCTCAACAGAATTTCTGGTTCTGGGAAAAAAAGAATTTTTTCTGTTTAATTTCTGTAGAAGATAACCCCTTAGGAATAGTCCACTCTCTATTATGTGTAACAATGGAAAGAAATTCTTCTCTGGATGGTACAACACAATGACTCATCCAAAACTATCTCTTGGAATTAAGAATGTAATCATAATATATCCCTAAATACTCATATAAACATGTTTAAACACTCCCATTCAGCCTTCCTTTTTACTACTCCTTCTCACCCCATTGTGGTTTAGCCTGACTAATCTATTTGCAACACTACAAAACTTTTACAGCTTCAATTTGTAAAAGGAGGGGGGGTTTGGGGATTTCAGATTTCATCTCTACACTATATAGATATATTTCTTTAAAAAACATAGTAAGGGCTTCCCTGGTGGCTCAGTGGTTGAGAATCCGCCTGCCAACGCAGGGGACACGGGTTCGAGCCCTGGTCTGGGAAGATTCCAAATGCCATGGAGCAACTGGGCCCGTGAGCCACAACTACTGAGCCTGCGCGTCTGGAGCCTGTGCTCTGCAACAAGAGAGGCCGAGATAGTGAGAGGCCCGCGCACCGTGATGAAGAGTGGCCCCCGCTCGCCGCAACTAGAGAAAGCCCTCTCACAGAAACGAAGACCCAACACAGCCAAAAATAAATAAATAAATAAATAAATTAAAAAAAAAAAAAAAAAACCCATAGTAACTGTTTTTTTTGTTGACTCATATAATGTAATTTAATGAAGTGGGGTAGATAACCTTGGCCTTCCTCTGTAGGAAGAGCATTTAAACACTTAAAGGAAAAGTTCAATAGGACAGTGGCCTTGGGGACAGGGATTGGGAGCACAGTTGGCATATGACCCAATAAACCAACAGAGAAGAAAGAAGAGTCCCACACTAAGCTGAGACAACCCTGGTGATGTAATAGGCACAGTCCTTGGGAACTGAAGAGGGCAGTTGAGGTGGAAAAAAGAGAAAAGTCAGACTTTGGTATTCTAGTAGGTCTTGCACGCCTCACTTCCAATACCTATGAGAACGTAGCAGGGTAATCCTCTTGTCTCTCGTTTATCGGCTCTCTCCATGTAGGGGATACCTGTCACAGCTTTTACCCCAGGACTGGAGAAGTTAGGCTTCCCATTCCACCCATCCTTTTGCAGAGAAGAGTCTCTAAAACCTTCCACCTGGATGCTGAGAGTACTATAGGTATTTGGAAAGGGGAAGGGGAAAGAGTAAATTCCAAGTGCAGCGAAGTCTTATTTTCTTCCCTTCCTTTCCTTCCCTCTCTGATCGTCAGAAAGGGGGGCCCATTGCGAGCAAGGAAGGGGGGAAGCCTGTCTGGGAGAGGCTTTTTGGAGACTGAGCTTCCATGGTAGAAGCCTCTCTCCCCTGTCCCCTTGATGTTGGTGTGGCCTTTTCTCTGGGCAGCCAGAATCAACCTCCTTAGGGATAAACTGATAACAGGAGTTGTCGTTAGTGTTATTCTAAAATTTTCATCTTTTTAATACATATCTTTTCCCAAATGCATCTTCAGTATCCGGACTTTGGAGGTAGATAAAGTTTCATAAGGTTGATTAATGCTGATCTAGAAGTTGAGAAATAAACAAAAGTGGTACCATTTTAGCATTACAACAAAATAGATGAAGAAAACATTCTTGAGGAGTAGTTGAACATCCAGCTGTATGAAAATTTAGATCCAAAGAAAATTTTTAGGAAGACAATAAGGTGTGAATTATTAAGTGAGGATCTCTAAAGGATTTGTAAGGTATGTTGGCTTGTTATAGATGTTAGAGCATGCTAATAAGTATACTGAGATTGACGGCCTATAAAGCAATTGTGACTCCTATGGTATTTACGTAAAGGTTCGTTTTCAACAATAAATTTTGACTTTATGCATTATAGTTTCTTAAAAATACCAAATCATATCTTTGTCTTCCTACCTTTAGTTGGTCTAATTTTGGAACGGTTTATTTCTGGGTTCCTTTCTGTGGACTTAGTATAATTGCACACTTATGCTTCAGGAAAGTAATTTTACCAAATGTAAGGCTATTTGTAATTAAGTTTTCTGGTTTAGAAGCCATAACGACTTTATGGATTTGGTTTTTTGTTTATTAGTCAAACATTTTGATTTACTTACTTTCTGTTTTAATTGTATAGAATTAAGCCCCTTGCCAACAAGATTTTGAAGTAATTCTGGAATTTGAGATTAATATATTTTTTAAAGAAACCATAGTGTTATTTTCTGCAGGAAAGGCTTTTAATCATATATACATATAGTATACATATTTAGTGTGCTTAACTGAATTCAAGGTTTTGACTTCTCTTCATAGAGAATTTGAATTGATTTTTTATAGTTTTGCCTTTTCCTCCTTTGTTTCTGTATTAACAGATTTGTGAGTTTGCAAGGTTACAGTAGAAAAAATACAGAGTTTGGAGTCAGAAAGTTCTGGGTTCAGAATTCTAGCGTGATGTTAGGCAAGTTACTTAACCTTTCTGAGACTCAGATTCCTTAGCTGTAAAATGGGATGATTTACTCATCTCTTGGGGGTTTTGTAGGGATAAAACCAGAAAAAAAGTGCTTAGCAATGAATGTTAGTTTATTTTCCTTTGGCAATCATTTAGGCTTAAGAGTCGAATTTTCTACTTGTTTTGGAATAAATTCAAATTTTATGGTTATATTTCAGGATTTTTTTTTTTTCAGAGTCAGGCTTTTTTGTATGTCTTCCTCCCTCCCAGCTTTTAAAACTGGGTTTTCTGTCTGCCAAACGTGTTTCTTTCTAACATATGTTTTCCATAAGTGATGGATTAGTTACTGGAAGGAAGACAGTATGCATTTTTTTAGTGAGGAAGATTGAACAACTTGACAGTACACTGAACTCACATTCTAAACTCTTAGAGTTTGCCTAATGTCAGATTTCTAGGAAGAAAGAAATGCTCTTAATCTGAAAATTATTGTGGTACACCGTAACAGAACTGTGAGCCACGGGGCTGCGTGGGCTATACAGATAGAATGTTGCCTGGGGCCTCCACCACACAGTCACTTGTGATTGAATGTGCACTGGCATGTGCACCTGTGTACGTATATCCCCGCCCACACCCTCAGCATTCAGTACAGATTTGCTGATTCTAATTGATGAGGAATGGGAGAGTAGATTGGGTGAAGAGAAGGCAAACAAGCTTACATTAAATGTTAGGTATGTTACAGATATTTAAACAGATTATTATTTTTCATCCTTTTGCTTTCAGTAGGAAGCTGGTGCCAGAGGGAACACTGTGGGTTTGATTAGGAGAGTGGTGAATTATGGATGATAATCTAATTTTGAGGGTTAATTCCCCAATTCCAGGTTCTTTCTTTTAGTGAATTCACTGGTCTGCTCTGTTGTTGATGGCTTTGCTAGGACTGCTTTCAAATCAGTTCATTTTCCTTTGTGGTAATTGTGTAATGTTCCATAACAAGATTAATCTGAGACAAGGGCTTTTCTGTGAAAGTTGCTGTTTTCATTCTGGGGGAAAAATAGAACAGATTGCCAACTATGCATTTTTCTTATTCACTCCCCAGGTAAGTGAGGGGTTAAGATAGCCTGAACAGAAATACCTGTATTTGCAAAAAACAGCAGCACCTACCCCCCAAAGTGTTTTACATTTAACCGTTTCACACTGTGAAGATCTTAGGTTCTTCTCTCTTAGTACTTCTCACTTCTCTCTTACTACTTCCCACTTTCACTCCCTTCCCTCCTTCATTGTTTAATATAAAGAGGCTTTGTCCTGAGTACACTTAGAGTGGAGTACTTAGGAGAGACTTCAAATAAATCCTGGCCCAAGGTTGACCACAACACTTGATCATGGAGCTTACCTAGATTCTGCTTCTGGCTAGGTATGGAGTCTGCCCACCTAAGATCAAAGCTACAGTCCATAAGGAAGCATCCATTGAGCCTTCTTCTTTACCTTCACTTAATAAAATTCGATGAGTTTCATATGCTGGTGATTTTACATTTTATACTGTATTTTTACAGATGCTAACCCAGTTGTGCCAAAGACCAAGAAAGGGCTCTATATTTGAACTCCTTTGTCCTCTGTATGTGTGTGTGCATGTGTGTCTGTGTTAGTAGTTGACTCTAAATGAAAGTATAGAGCTAATTACTTCAGCTTGAGCAAAGTTCAAGGAATACTACATTTATTCATTAATCAGCCTCTGCTTTCTGCTCCCCTCCCTCCCTCCCTCCCTCCTTCCCTCCCTCCCTCCCTCCCTCCCTTCCTTCCTTCTCTCCTTTGTCATGATTCTTCCTTGCTGGATGCATTTGCATTCCCCCCAGTGCTTCACCTTAACCCCACAATGGGAATGAATGACACATATAACATGCCAGATATCCTGCCTCTTTCTGATTATACAACTTTCCTGGGGCCATTTAGACTTGCTGTTTATATAAGTATCATGTTCTTGGGTTGTGATACTTTATATTATCAAAAAGCAGCAAAAAATAGTAACAAATAAGATTTTTAGTATGTACGACATAAAATGTACTCTCTTGTTTATTACTTGGTCAGTTTGTGAAGTAGATGTTACTATACCCATTTTAGAGATAAGTAAATTAAGAGAGTAGTTGAACCTGAAGTCCCAAGTTTAGTGAGTGACATAGCTGGATTCAAACCCAAGTGGTTTGGACTTCAAAATCAATGCACTGACCTCTGCACCTCTGTCGAGTCTGAAGGATACTGACCCAGTGAACCAGCCACTGTCTCTTTCTTTTTTTTAATTATTATTTTATTTTTTAAAATTTATTTTTGGCTGCATTGGGTCTTTGTTGCTGCACGCGGGCTTTCTCTAGTTGCAGCGAGTGGGGGGGGCTACTCTTTGTTGCGGTGCGCGGGCTGTAGGGTGCGCGGCCTTCAGTAGTTGTGGCTCGCGAGCTCAGTAGTTGTGGTGCACGGGCTTAGTTGCTCCACGGCATGTGGGATCTTCCCGGACCAGGGATCGAACTCGTGTCCCCTGCACTGGCAGGTGGATTTGTAACCACTGCACCACCAGGGATGTCCCACTTGCACCTTATTTTAAAGGGCATTTTAAACTTGAAACCCACTTCACTATATAGCTTGGCCAAAGTTGCAGTTCTCTGGGACTCTCCAGTATTGGCTTGTGAAGGTTAGTGTGTGGAGAGCTGCATTCCTTACCACTGGGCTGTGGCCATGGCTGCCATTCTGAAATTTTCCACTTTTAAAGGAGAGTTTGCTGAGTGGAACAGGCATCTCTCTGAGTGGAATAGAAAAGTCTGTATGACGAAGACTCAAGGACTGGACACAGGGACTTCCCTGGTGGCGCAGTGGTTAAGAATCCGCCTGCCAATGCAGGGGACATGGGTTCGATCTCTAATCCAGGAGGAACCCACATGCCGCGGAGCCCGCGGAGCAACTAAGCCCGTGTGCCACAACTACTGAGCCCGTGTGCTGCAACTACCGAGCCCATGTGCCACAACTACTGAAGCCCGTGTGCCTAGAGCCCGTGCTCTGCAACAAGAGAAGCCACCACAGTGAGAAGCCCATGCACTGCAATGAAAAGTAGCCCCCGCTGGCTGCAACTAGAGAAAGCCCACACGCAGCAATGAAGACCCAGAGCAGCCCAAAATAAATAAAATAAGATGAATAAATTTTTTAAAAATCTAGCAGCTTTCAAAACAGACCCAATCATAGCATTAATAGTTTAAAAAGAAAAATGGACACATTTTTTGGAGGGTCTTGAGATTTCTAAATTATCTTGTTTATTGTAGCTTTCTACCAGTCTTTGTGTTTGTTGGCCAAGGACTGCCTCAATGAAACAAAGACAGATACAGCAGAGGAAGGCAGAGAAAATGTGTACGTATATGATAGTGTCTTTTTAAAACAAAAAAATTTTTATTGGCGTATAGTTGATTTACAATGTTGTGTTAGTTTCAGGTATACAGCAAAGTGAATCAGTTATACATATATCCACTCTATTTTTTTTTTTTTAAGATTCTTTTCCCATATAGGCCATTATAGAGTACTGAGTAGAGTTCCCTGTGCTATACAGCAGGTTCTTATTGATTATCTATTTTATATGTAGTAGTGTGTATATGTCAATCCCAGTCTCTCAGTTTATCCCTCCCCTGCCTTATCCCCTGGTAACCATAAGTTTGTTTTCTACATTAGTGACTCTACTTCTGTTTTGTAAATAAGTTCATCTGTACCCTTTTTTTTAGATTCCACATATAAGCGATATCATATGATATTGTCTCTCTGTGTCTGACTTACTTCACTCAATATGGCAATCTCTAGGTCCATCCATGTTGCTGCAAATGGCATTATTTTGTTCTTTTTTATGGCTGAGTAATATTCCATTATATATATGTACCACATCTTTATCCATTCCTCTGTTGATGGACATTTAGGTTGCTTGCATGTCTCTTTTGTTGTTGTTGTTTTGTTTTATTTTTTAATTGAAGTATAGCTGTTTTACATTGTTGTGTTAATTACTGCTGTATAGCAAAATGATTCAGTTATGCATATATATACACATTCTTTTTTCTTTTTTTTTTTTTTTTTTTTTTTTTTGCGGTATGCAGGCCTCTCACTGTTGTGGCCTCTCCCATTGCAGAGCACAGGCTCCGGACGCACAGGCTCAGCGGCCATGGCTCACGGGCCCAGCCGCTCCGCAGCATGTGGGATCTTCCCAGACCGGGGCACGAACCCGTGTCCTCTGCATCGGCAGGCGGACTCTCAACAACTGCGCCACCAGGGAAGCCCTCTTTTTTCTTTTTTAGTGTTTATTTATTTATTTGGCTGCATCGGGTCTTAGTTGCAGCACACGGGATCTTTTTAGTTGTGGCATGTGGGATCTAGCTCCCTGGCCATGGATTGAACCTGGGCCCTGTGCATTGGGAGCGCAGTCTTAGCCACTGGACCACCAGGGAAGTCCCACATTCTTTTTTTTTATATTCTTTTCCATTATGGTTTATCATAGGATATTAAATATAGTTCTCTGTGCTATACAGTAGGACCTTGTTGTTTATCATTCTATATATAAAAGCTTACATCTGCTAACCCCAACATACCACTCCACCCCTCCCCCAACCCTCTCCCTGTTGGCAACCTCTAGTCTGTTCTCTATGTCTGTGATTCTGTTTCTGTTTCATAGATAGGTTCATTTGTGTCATATTTTAGAGTCTACAAATAAGTAATATTATATGGTATTTGTCTCTTTCTGACTTACTTCACTCAGTGTGATAATCTCTAGTTGCATCCATGTTACTGCAAATGGCATTATTTTGTTCTTTTTTTATGGCTGAGTAGTGTTCCATTGTATATATGTACCACATCTTCTTCATCCATTCATCTGTCGAAGGACATTTAGGTTGTTTCCATGTTCTGGCTATCGTTAATAGTGCTGCTGTGAACATAGGTATGAATGTATCTTTTTGAATTATAGTTTTGTTTTAATAAGGAAAATCCTCTTTTGGGCTTCATTCTTGAAATTATAATTGGGCCAATAGCCTGAGAGCAGAACAGTGTTCTGTCCTTGCTAACTTTTTGATCATTGCAGCTCTCTCAAAGCCAGATATAGATCTGGATTTTACTAGATTCGGCAGGATTATAGCAAACCTTGAATCCCGTACAGAAATCTCTCTTAAGAGATTTGATCTCTTGAGGTCAAAATAGAGGCCCTAATATAGTATCTTTGGAAGAAGGAAATTTTGTGGATATTGACTAGATGAACTGCTTTTCTGGTGATATCTTTTTCTTTTTTGCTTTGCTACTTACGCACAGGCTCTGGGGTCAGACTGAGCTCAAATTCTAGATCCACCATTTACTAACTGTATGACCTTGGGGAAGTTATTTAACCTCTATGTGCCTCAGTTTCCTTATTTGAAAAAGGATGCTAATAATTGCACCTACCTGTAGGGTTGTTATGAAAATTAAAGGAGATAATGCACCTAAGTGCTTAACAGAGTGCTTGGTGTATAATAAACTCTCAATAAATGTTAGCTATTGGTAGTTTTTGTTTCGAGTGCCTCATCCTTTGTTCACACTTTGGTTTTTTTGGGTTTTTTGCGGTATGCGGGCCTCTCACTGTTGTGGCTTCTCCCGTTGCGGGGCACAGGCTCCGGACGTGCAGGCTCAGCGGCCATGGCTCACGGGCCCAGCCGCTCCGCGGCATGTGGGATCTTCCCGGACTGGGGCACGAACCCGCGTCCCCTGCATCAGTAGGCAGACTCTCAACCGCTGTGCCACCAGGGAAGCCTCCAACAAGCTTCTCTTGTTGCAGAGCATGGGCTCTAGGCACACGGGCTTCAGTAGTTGTGGCACATGGGCTCGGTAGTTGCAGCACACAGGCTCAGTAGTTGTGGCACACGGGCTTAGTTGCTCCACGGGCTCTGCGGCATGTGGGTTCCTCCTGGATTAGAGATCGAACCCATGTCCCCTGCATTGGCAGGCGGATTCTTAACCACTGCGCCACCAGGGAAGTCCCTGTGTCCAGTCCTTGAGTCTTCGTCATACAGACTTTTCTATTCAACTCAGAGAGATGCCTGTTCCACTCAGCAAACTCTCCTTTAAAAGTGAAAAATTTGTTTTTATATTCTGGGTATTATATAGTAAAAATGGAGAAGGGGTCATTGATACAGGCTTCTAAAAACTGATCTCAGATTTAGTAGGAAAAACATTGGAGTGGGAGATAAGAGTTTTGGGTTCTAATCCTGGCTTTGACATTAACTATTTGCATGAGACTGGGCAACTCTTAGAGTTTCCTTACCAATTAAATTGAGGTAGCTGCACTAGATGTCTCTGACATGCCTTCTAGTGCTCAAGTCTTGTGACATTAAGCTTTAATTAGAAATCTTTGGTTTGGGGACCTCTTTATTATCCCATAGCTTTTAACCTTGTTTCCCTTCTCATTGCCCAGTAGGAATTGGACTGGAGTTAGTGGAAGGTGGGATAGGGAGAGGAGGTAGGAGTCTCAGTGCATTTGGGTGGAAGAAAGTTATTGGCAGGTGGGAAGAAGTGCTCTCGTGACTCATGTTTGTTCATTAAGATTAGAAGGAATGGGACTTCCTCTAATGGGACCACTGGGTGGTCCAGTGGCTAAGACTTGGTGCTCCAAATGCAGGGGGCCCAGGTTCAATCCGTGGTCAGGGAACTAGATCCCACATGCCACAACTAAGATTTCGCATGCCACAACTAAAGATCCCGCATGCAGCAACGAAGATCCCGCGTGCCACAACTAAGGCCCAGCGCAGCCTAAATAAATAAATAAATAAATAAATAAATAAATAAAATTTTAAAAAGGTTAGAAGGAAAGAATTGAATCAGGTCTTAGTTAATAGTGTCATTACTTCCCTCCTCCTTTATTATTATCAGAGGCCAGAGCTGATTAGCAAAGTGCATTTACCCAAGTGTTTTCAGGGTTCCTGTTTATAGAGTCCAAATAATATTGTTTGTTACTTTTATCAACATATGCCCCTAAAGGTAGATTCAGTGAACTTACGTGTCAAAGCTTAATTGAAGACAAGCTCCAGTCTTAGTTCAAACTAGCTAAATTCAGGGTTGTATTCTATGAATTTTGTTTCTAATCAATGGATGATGGGGTTATTTGGAGAGGATTTTTAATATATACAACTCCTATGGTAGCATTTTGTTATTTAATAAATACTTCAGTCTGATGTCTTACTTCTTTTGCTTTTTCTTCACCAGTTTTTCTAGATGCCCAGATGAAGGCAATATCACGTCTAATCAGAGTTTATCATTTTGAGCATTAAATTCTCAGCTTGGATTATTTCAATTCAATTTCCCAAAATATAAATTCTCCAAAAGAGGAAATTTATAACCCTCTGTGGTATTGACCCTGCCTAAAGCAACAGAATAGCTATAACGGCAAAATCTAAATAATAGTAATAATACCTTCTATTTACAGAGTGCTTACTGTATATTATACGTGGCATTGTATTGAATATATTATTTTATTAATCCCGAGAACAACCCTATGAGCTGGGTACTTTTGTTATACCTGTTTTACATTAGAGGAAATTGTGCTTAGAGATGTTAAGCAAATTTGACAAAATGTAAAGCTAGTAAGTCGTGGAGCTTGAATCCCAAACTAGATCTGCCTGAGTCAGGGCTTTCTTTTATTTTCTTACTCACGAAAGACTCATTGACAGGAAGGAGTGAGTGTTGGGCACATGCAGCTTGGTGATTCTGTATAAATCCTGTCAGATTTTGAATAGTGTAGACCTGATAAAGTCATTGTTAATTTCTCATCATTACAGGACACTCAGTGTGGCAAAAATCAGTATCATGGGAAAAGAGATGTTAATGTAGTAGGCAGACTAACTTTTTTTTTTTTTGGTTGTTGTTGTTGGTTATTGCTCTAGCAACTACTACAAAGGCTGCATTTACTCCACAAGTCATGTATACTTAAGGCAGAACACTGACTGCTTTTCATGCTGGCAAATCCGTACTTTACCAGTATTGGCTACCTGTAAGGAATGTGAGCATGTTGGGTTTTAGAACAGGAAAAACACAACTTCCACCTCCTTTCACAGTAGAGTTCACTTAGGGATACAGACTTTTTGGTGACAGTAGCTGGTACTTTCTGCTTGTTATTTCTGATACTTGCATAATGCTAACCTGGTAGATACTGTCAGATGACAAGCCTTCCTCCTACATGTTCTCCATAAAAGAACTGCTAGTGACAAGTATTTTATTATATTGAGAATTCTGCTTCATACTGTTTTAGGATAAAGTGTATTTATCGTGAAGCCAGTATTGTGAAATGTTCTTTCTTTTCTTCTTCTGGAATGCGGCATTTTTTTTTCTCAGTAATGAACTAAGATGCAAGTGCATTGTGAAGGAGAAGTTGTTGCCCAGATGGACCCCTGTGAAAGTAACTTAAGTATGTAAATAGATTCTTCTTCTGTTTGGGAAAATGATCTAAGATGGATGCTGTGGTTTTTCTTTCCCTTGGGAGACTAATACTTTATCCCAATAATCGCAACTTCAGGTCAGTGTCTACTCCAGAGTCAGGAAGTTTTTTAGATGTTACTATCATGTTCAGACTGTAGGCTTTACTAAGTGGCAAGGGGAATTTAGGATAGATACAAAGATAGGTTTGGAAAAGCATGGTAAGTTCTGGAAACTGTAAATGGTTTCATAAGGGCCAAAAGCACAATGACAGTGTGAGGAAGTGGCAAGAGATGAGAAAGGATAGGTTAGTAGAGACCAGGTAATGAAGGAGCTTTGCATTTTATGCTAAGAAATTTGGATTTGTTCCCATAGATAATGGGGAAACTTCTGATATCATTTAAGAAGGGGGCAGATAGAATCAAATTTGCTTTTATTAATTCATGTGGCAATGTGGAAGGTGGATTGAAGGTAGAGAGACTCCTTTATTCATTAGGAGACTGTTGTGATCATTCAAACAAGGAATAATGACCTGAGTTAGAGAGTTGTTCTAGGGGGTACAGAGAAGGGTGCACTTTATTCATTCATTATTTGAGAAATGTTTAAGTCCCTGTTATGTGTCAGACACAGAGTTAGTTGTACATTGGGTTAACAAGGTGAACATTATACAGTTAATGCCTTCAGGGAGCTTCCAGTCTAGTGTTATTTGTCTATATTTGACAAATAACAGGCAATTACAGTTGTCAGATACTGTAACAAGGAGCTTATGATAGCATGTAGACCTTAACCCAGCCTCAGGGAGCAGGGAATCCTTTTTAGGAAAGCATGAGTAGAAGTCAGCTAAGTAAAGTTGTGCAAGATGTAGGGGTTGGGGATTTGGGGTGTTGGAAAGACACAGATGTTTCAGTTGAGGAAATTGTGGCTAGAGGAGGTGAGAGAAAAACCCTAGCTTGTTTAGGGAACTATGGATCGTTTAGCGTGGCTGGATTGTGGAGGGCAGGGAAGTGGGTTGTGAGAAATGAGGCCAGGGGAATTAACCAGTCACCTTAAAAACTACGAGGAGGAGTTTGCTTAAGAGCAAGTGAACTGTTTTAAGCTGGAGAGGGTCATGATCAAATTAGACCTTTAGAAAAACCCCTCTGGCTGCTGCATGGAGGACTGGGAGAGGAGGAGGAATAGAGTAGATAACAAGGAGGTGTCAGAGAGGTAGGGGAGGGATTTTTATTTGTTTTAGTTTTTGAAGCAGAAGGAAGACTAAAGAAGGGAGTGGTCGGTTTTGTCATAGACTGCTGGGAAGTCATTTAGATAGAGACTGGGGGGCTTCCCTGGTGGCGCAGTGGTTGAGAGTCCGCCTGCCGATGCAGGGGACCACGGGTTCGTGCCCCGGTCCGGGAAGATCCCACATGCCGCGGAGCGGCTGGGCCCGTGAGCCATGTGCTCCGCAATGGGAGAGGCCACAACAGTGAGAGGCCCGTGTACAGCAAAAAAAAAAAAAAAAAAAGATAGAGACTGGGAAGTATCTACTGAATTTGGTATTAGTGGGTCAGTTGGTGGCCTTTGTGAGGAGAGTTTCCGTGGAGTAGTTGGGGTGGGAGGCAGATTCCACGGAGTTGAGGAGTGTTAGGTGAGGAGGTGTCAGCACTTGTCCTAGCAGGTTGGCCATGAGGAGATAAACTGCAGCTGGGAGAAAAGGGAAGAGGAAGAACCAAGTAAGTGACTGAAGGTTCTAATGAGATTGAAGAGTATCTGTTGATGTGGTTGCTCCAAGGGGAACAGTGAGGTGGGGGAGGAGAGTTAACATTTATTTGAATGCTTGTTTGAAGGCTTGTTGCTTCTCATAATTTTACAGGACAGGTATTATGATTGTTAGAAAAGTCCATCTAGCTTGATGCAGATATTGAACTTTAGGATTTCAAGACTTGAAGTAGTTATGGATTATGGCTAATCCAGGAGTGGGATTGGGACAACAAAGTAGAGTGGAGATAAAGGTCCTTGGCAGTAAGGTCATAGTTATGGGAAGTTGCCTAGGATGGTTGTAACTAGGATGGAAAAGGCAGAGACAGATGCCAGATTCTTCTTGTTCACGTAAAAGAATAAAAGAGTCAGTTATTTTACGAGCAAAACTGGCTTATTTGGGAGCAGCATAGAATTGCACTTCGGAACATGCAACTATGTCAAACCACAAATGATAGTCTGGTAAAGCAAAGGAGAGGGAACTCTTTTATAGAGGAGAAGGGGAAGTTGGAGGGGCTGTTATACACAAAAAGTCCTTTGGAGGAACCTGGGAATTCGTAGGATAGTGGCTTTTCATTTGCTGAGTTGTGAGTCTCTCATTGGCTGAGCTGTTGCCTGGCGAGGGGAAAATCTTCCTCCTGCTGTCAGAGATGCAAAGTACATCTCTTCCTGCTGGGATCTGTACTGATGACAAGTGGTATGTGTGTGAGAGCTCCCCCTTCTGGCCTCCTGACTCCCTTTTAGTGAGGTTTCCCTTTATTAGTTTTCACATTCTCCCTATATAGAAAGATGACCTGGAAATGAGTTATGACATTGACTTAGATAGTAGTGTAGTTGAGTGACAGCTCAACCTCCGTGGAGAGGAAGGTTTCCCTGCTGTCCCCCCACCTATCTGAAGGTGGGAGAACTTTGGGGAGAGGGAATTATGATATCCCATACTCTAGTTCCTATTTATGTGGAAAATTTGCCAAGAAGGTAGACTTTTCTAGTTGAGCTCCTTTGCTGAGAGATCAGTGAATGCTCTTTTATGAATAGATTTAGTCTGTGATTTCTCTGTGGAGAAGATTACTGTCAGTTTTTTTTCATATGAATGTGTTTGGAAAACTGCTGCTAAGCAACCTTTTGTCATTTCCTAATGTTTCTATAATCTGGTGTCAATGACTAATGATCTCATTGGACGAGTTATCTTCCCTCCAGCTATGCTGGCATCAAGTAAGTACATTAATAAAGTTTAAGAAATACATTCATTAAAATCCAGGTAATCACTTTGGAGCTGGCCTTGGCAGTGTGTGAATGAGCCGGACAAGTTAGAGAAAATCTTGAGCCTGAAAGCTACTTTGTCTTTCAGGTTGGTTTGGGCACAGTAACAAGAGATGAATCAGTTGTAATTTAATGGGATCTGTCATTACTTTTATAAGATATATCACTTTAATATGATGCTTTGTCATTAATGTTTTAGTAATATGATAGTCTTAAAGAGAGTTGATATTCCCGTTTTATTATTTCTTGGCTCCATGACAGGACTGTGCATTAAAATGCACTTAATATTTTAAAAGGGATGTCTAGGAAAGTAGTTAAAAAACAAACAAATCCCAAGTGGCTTGATCTGATTTATAAACTCTAACAATGTGCAGCTAATTGCAGATAGATTTTATTTTTCAAGGTATTGTGTCGCCTCTCTTGTGTATACCTTCTATATTGGAGCATAAGTCATAGAAATGTTATTTTGCCCAACATTAGGTTTGAGAAAATAGTTTCCAAGACAGGAGTAGCAGAACAGTGTTATCTTATGCTGTACTTTCCCCTTTTATATAAGCCTGCTGAAGTTCAGAGGTCAGGCAAAGAGGTTTTTGAGGTAAAAGTGAGCTGGTAGAAATTTTTAGCAACAATGAAAAAACATATAATTATCTAATATACAAATCTCATATTAGATATACCTTATATATGTATCACCCACAATCAAAGAAATAAATGCCAGTTACAATGACAGTCGTTTTTACTTGCCAAAATGACAAAGCTTTATTTAAAAAGAGATCATTCTCAGTGTTGCTCTGGGGGCAGGGGACTAGATAGGCACAACTTTAGTGGTACATATCCACAATGTGTCAACAGCTTTAAAAGTGTATACTCTTTGACTTAGCAATTTCATTTTTAGAAGTTTGTCTTACAGAAATAATTGCAGGTCAAAACAAAAATGTACCCATAAGTATATTTACTGAAACGTTGTTTGGAATAGCAACAAAATGGAACAAAAGGAAACCCAAAAAGTCTAATCCTGGAAGAGCAATTTTAAATTATGACACATTTTCATACTGTTGTAGAAAACTAAAGACATTGAACGATAAACAATATGTGTTCTTAAGTGGAAAAAGCATATTTCATATGGTAAGTATGTATAGTATAGTTTCACTTCTATGTTGGTAGGTATACATATAGGAAAAAACTACAGACATACTCAAGGAATTTAGGGTGAGGTGTTGAGTTAGGTAATCCAGGTGGACCTGGAAGAAGTTGGGGAGATGATGGAGCTGAGCTTGAGGTGGAAAACGTTGAGCCAGGTGACAGACTACTGTTCACTAAAATGTCAGTGGTTGCATTCCATAAGTGGTAACATTAGTGATTTTTTCTTCTTTTTTGATATGTATTTTCTAAAATTTCTATAATAAACATGTATTGCTTTGTAATATAAAAAACGGTACTTTAAAAAACAGATATGGAAAGGTGGTTTGGTGCTCAGCATTCAATGAATTGTCAGAAGCATTTATGTTGTGAATTTATTAGCAAATAGGCTAATGGCATGTGATGTGTTGATGATGAAAATGATTGTTAAATCACCTCATTTTTGTACCTTTAGTCATGACCATGATAATAATTTATCTTTTTACTGTATTTATGAAGTAAAAAGTTCATGTAACTGCACACATACAGATTTAATGATTCTATGACTATTTCTGAAAAATTTCAGTGATCTTGGAGTTGTGCAAGAGTGAAACCCTAGACTAGATGAGACCTCTGTGTGCCAGGCTGGGGCTTTTCTGAGGCTCCAGTTTGTTGAGGAAATGATGAAAGTCATACCTTTGTCTTGCCATTTTGTTTCTTTATCTATGAGATCATTGTGAAAGTCCCTGACTCTCATTACGGTGAAACTGAGATTTTAAACATTCGTTTCTCTTTACATCCAAAATTCATCCTAGGTAAGAGGAAGAAGAATTCCAGTTATGTTTCAAACAACAGTTGTCAGTCTTTTCCTTACTTTCCTTCCCTTGAGCCCCTGGGCTCATCTTTGGATTATTATATATAGTACCCTCCTAGGATACTACTACTGAACATTAATGAGGTACCACTGTCCCAATCTCTTCTGTGTCTCCTGGGCATGTCTAAAACTGTAGAAGGGGAAAAAACCTTTGGATTGACCCCAGAGGTTAGTGGAACCATGAAAATAATTGGCTTGTTAAATTGATTCGACAGACATTCATTAAGCACCTACTATGTGCTTCGTATAATACATTGGTCTAGGCAGTGATGTTACAAAGATAGTGGAAAACCTGGGAGGAAGGAATAAAGTTACATAAAGTACTAAAGGGCACTGATAAGGAGATGATCAATTCTGTTTGGGAGTTGTCTAGAAAAGCATCTCATATACACATGTTTTTAGAGCAACAGAATACAGTTTTGCTTTGCTATTTAAAAAAAGGAATTAACATGCTTAGTCAACAGTGGCACTGTGTGCTCTTTTGGGTCCCAGTCTTCCCTAACTGCCCTGGTTGGATGAGATTGTTACTCCTTCAGATTCATAGTATTCTGTCTGTTTTCTTTACATTGTACATTTGTCCGATTCTGGAAAAATGTTATAGATCTTAATGTTCTCATTTTAGTATATACACCTCTTACTTTTTCTTTATCTTGTCTTTCTAATCTCATTTTCTCTCTTTTTTCCCTTCATCATTTTATATTTTATCCAGTGTGACTTTTTATAAACTATCTTAAACATTTTCTGAATCAAAGTGAAATATAAATAAATGATATGTTTGCCTTTTTGGTAGTATATGTCATGACTTTTATTAAAAATGTGAGCCACGGGCTTCGCTGGTGGCACAGTGGTTAAGAATCTGCCTGCCAATGCAGGGGACGTGGGTTCAAGCCCCGGGTCGGGAAGATTCCACATGCCACGGAGCAACTAAGCCCGTGCGCCACAACTACTGAACCTGCGTTCTAGAGCCCACGAGCCACAACTACTGAAGCCTGGATGCCCAGAGCCCATGCTCCGCAATAAGAGAAGCCACCGCAACGAGAAGCCTGTGCTCCACAACCAAGAGTAGCCCCTGCTCGCCACAGCCAGAGAAAGCCCGTGCTCATCAATGAAGACCCAGTGCAGCCAAAAATAAATAAAATAAATTTATTAAAAATAAATAAATAAATAAAATGTGAGCCAGTATAGAATGAGTCAGTGATTTAAGTACTTTTAACCCCACAATAGTGAGCAAAGTGCCTTGCATATAGTATATAGTGCATAGAAGTAGATATGCACTTAGTGTCGTGCGTGTTTGTTGAATGAATGATTGATGTACGTATGAGAAAGTCTGCTGTTTCGGGTCTCCTCTGCCTGCATCTGGTTTGCCTATCTATCAGACTGCCTGCCCCGTTTGATCCAGATGAACTGGGTGAGTATGTAACCAGTGTTTTGCTCAGCACACCTCCTTGTGTGTATGTATTTAAGCTTACTTCCAGACTAGATGCCAGGGAGTCAAGTGCATGGCAAAATGAAGACTGGCACTGAGGAAATTTCAAGAGAGGTAATCCAGTAATAATGGCCAGTGGTTCCTCTGAATCTTGTTCCCTCAAGTTGCTGAACTTCAGAGAGATGTAAAATTGCTAGCATTAGGGTAGATCTGTGATTTTGTTTTGATAATGGATTAAAGTGAAAAGGTCATCCATGAAATTGCTGTGGATGAATGTGATACTGATCAGGGAACATGGACCTGCCGATTTTTTTAAGTCTGCATGCTTCCATTAGCAGCTTAAGAATAGTGAAACGCTGCTGCTTATTCTTTTTACATCAAAAATAGAGAAGTACTGGGACTTCCCTGGTGGTCCAGTGGTTAAGACTCCACGCTCCCAAAGCAGGGGGCCCAGCTTTGATCTCTGGGCAGGGAACTAGATCCCACATACTGCAGCTAAGAGCTGGGGCAGCCAAATAGATAAATAAATACTAAAAAAAAAAAAAAAAGAATAAACAAATACCATATTTTCATCCTGTTGAACCTGCCTCTTCTCATGCCACTGAGTTTGGGCAAGTTTATATGTAACTGATATTTTTCTGGTCGTAAAATTACAGCTATATTTAAGAGAATATTTTCTAATTTCTTAGAGTTAAGCTATAATATGGATTTAGGAGGTTTACTGTTTATTGAATAAAATTTTTTCCCTTGCTTTCAACTGTGAAAACAAGTGAGTGAAAGGCTTATTATCAAGGTGCACAGCATTTTGCTGGACCTCTGGATGATGTTTAAGGGAAAATGTAGTCCCTGCCCTCAAGGAGACTGTTGTCTTGTATAGTTAGAATGAACCAGGTACAAGCAGAGAACAGTCACAGTTTATCCTCAGGAGCTAGGTTGTTGAGAGGATTAGGAATGATCACTAGGAGATCAAAGTACTGGAGTCTTCTCAAAGAACCTGAACTGTGTTCTGGAAGGGTAGTTAATATTTGCATAGGTAGAAAGTAGGGGTAAGAGGTGCCTGGCAAGTGGACCTTTTAAGAAGACTGTAGTTGCTGCAAAGGCAGAAATGAAAAAGTATGTTTTGTGTGAAGTTGAGTGACGGAGTAGCAGGACGAACACTGATTGTTTGGGGGCAGTAATGGAGAGATTGTGTGGGGACAGGTTTCAGAGGATATTGAAAGCCAGACCCATAGTTTGAGTTTCTGAGTAAACATGGCTCCTCAGGCACTGTGAAAGGAAGATTTTAGGAAGTTTGGTCTGACAGTGATACTATAGGGGATAGTTTGCAGTATATATAACCATGGTCAAGATGAGGAAATTAATTAGATAATCTCAAAGGGATTTTGTGATCATTTATCGATTCCTTACCGAGCACTGTTTGCCCTAAGTGCTTTAATCATTATTTCATTTAAACCTGACAGCTACCCCGTGAGTTAGATATTATTACTCTCTTTACCTTAACCAGTGAGGAAACTGAAGCACAGCAAGGGCAAGAAACTTTCTTGTCCCTTATTAGTCCCCAAACTAATAAGGATTAGAGCTTCAGAAAACATGGTCTTAACCACCACGCTCTAAAATATTCTGTTTTCCAGAGAAAATAAAGTTAACATTCTTTTCTTCTGTGTAAGTTTTCCCCCTTATTAATTCCCTATCTCCTTAACTCCAAAATGATTTGGTGGCCTTAGAACAAAGGTTTGCCTTGGGGATTTCAAGTAGGTTCGCTCATTTCAAACTCTTTTCAAAACCAGTAATTACTGGCTGCTTATAAATAATACTTCGTAATTTCACTTTTTTCTTTCTAAACTGTGGTAAATCAAAACAACTTTAGACTGGACTTTAAGGAAGAAGGGAGGCTAGCAAATTTCACAAGTGTTTCTGGCTCGCTGAGTTTCTTTACCTGGGTCAGCTTATATAAACAGTAATAGTTTTTGTATTTATGTCTGTTTAAATATACCATTATACTTATTTAAATGTAAGCTGATTGAAGCTCTTTTGAAAAAAATAACACAGACACACATACAGTTTGGGTTTCTGCCGTCAAAAGATTCATCATGGATTCCGAATTCATTCGCGGTCATTCTAATTGATGGACATGCACTGTGTAATTTGGAAGAGGTTGTTGCTTGGCAGTTGGTGTTCTTGCTCCAGGTCCCCTTTGTCATTCGTGACAATTGGTCTCTTTGCAGCACATCTTTTTAGGACAAGGGATTGAGCTCCTGTAAAAGCATACAGAGGTTTTCCAACTAACGATTTTTCCTCTTATTTTTTACTGTTTGGTTTCTTTGGCAACCTGGCCTCCCCTAGCACCCTGCTGACATCTTACAGCCCCTATTCCTCTCCCCATTCCCTTCCATTACTTGAGGGTTTTTTTCCCTTGTTGCTTTAGGTCTGCACTGGAAGAATATGCATGTTTTCTTAAATTTCCATTCCTGTATGTTTCTCAGAATATATTAGAAGGATAGAGAGAGAAAAGAAATCACTTACAGAAGCTAAGTAACCTTGTCTTTTTGGGTGTCAGCGTTTCTGCCATAAAAGGTTACGTTTATTCTGTTGCCTGTAGTGTCTTTTTGTTGTTGTTAAACAGTAATAAAAAAATGTTTTCCAGTTAATCCAGACATTTTATAATTAAAATATGTTAGTAATGCAAGGTATTGTAGAGGGAAAAATAATCTGGAAATAGTGTGCATAGTTTGGTTACTATAGGGTTACTCTGTGATTTTTTTTTTTTTAATCGTGTCTATGAAAAAGCATTTCTATTACTGTGGGGAGGGGAAAGGAAGTAAAGATCTAAAAGTCTGTTGTTCGTATTTGGTCCTTTAGTGATAACGTTTTGAATCCCAACTCCTCATGCTCCTCACTATCCTGAGCAGTGGTGGCCATTTCTGCTACCTAAAGCCCAGTGAAAAGCCCTACTCATTTAAATACAAACAAAACAATTTGTACAGTTAATATATATTAGGTGCTGCATGGTTGATCCTGACTGGAGTGCTAGTTGCCATGTCACAAAACTCTGGAAATATTTTACTTTGGCCTCAAGGTAATGTAATTTAAAAATATGCTGGAGAGCATATGGAGTGTATGTAGGTAAGAAGTAGATAAGAAAGGAAGAGATAGGAACAGAAATAGTAAGAATTACTACACAAATGCCTTTCCCTATAGGTGCAAAATATATGAGGTTTCTGTATGTGTGTCTAAATATATGAAAAGATAAGATGACTCAGCCTCTCTTGGTGTGTGTAATAACTTGATGATATATGTGTATGAGTGTATATGTGTATGTACATAGATGTGTGTGATATAAGTTAAGAATGAAAAACCTGGGGACTTCCCTGGTGGCGCAGTGGTTAAGAATCTGCCTGCCAGTGCAGAGGACACGGGTTCAATCCCTGGTCCGGAAGATCCCACATGCTGCGGAACAACTAAGCCCGTGCGCCACAGCTACTGAGCCTGCGCTCTAGAGCCCGCAAGCCACAACTGCTGAACCCGTGTGCCACAACTGCTGAAGCCTGTGCGCCCTAGAGCCCGCACGCTCTAGGGCCCACGTGGCGCAACTCCTGAGCCGGCATGCTGCAACTACTGAAGCCTGTGCTCCTAGAGCACATGCTCTGCAACAAGAGAAGCCCTGCAGTGAGAAGCCCGTGCACCAGAGCAAAGAGTAGACCCCACTCGCCGCAACTAGAGAAAGCCCGTGCACAGCAATGAAGACCCAGCGCAGCCAAAAAAAAAAAAAAAAAAAAAAAAGCACACAAAACAATGTATTCAAATAAAAGTGAATCTATTAAAAAAATAATAAAGCTGTGTTAAAAAAAAAGAATGAAAAATCTGCTGTAGAAGCAAGAAGAGGGAGGAATTAATTTTGCTTGAAGAAGTCAGGGTAGGCTACATTAAAAACATTGCCCACAGACCTGGCCTTAGGAGAGTGCATGCGAATTACTAGTTGTGTACGTTGGTTAGTGCCAAAAAGTGTGGGGAGTGGGGAAGGGGGCAGTAGCTGGAATATTGGAAGATATAATTGAAAGGTAGGTTAGAGGCAGATTGTGAAATACAATTTGACTTCATTGTTTAAGCAATAGGCAATCACCAAAATATATTTTTGGTTCAGTCTTTTAGATCAGATTCGTGTTTTGAGAGTATCTCTAATAATATAAAATAATGTGTACTTCATGACAGAAACTGTATGATAAATGATGAATTAGTAACTTAATTATTAGGATGATCAAATTATGCCTGGTTTCCCCCTTCCTTCAATTAAAAAAAAATCTGTACTGAGGTAGTTTTATATAGTGATTGAGTTAGTATCTGATATTGAACTCCTAGTCTCCCATTTATTAGCTGTTCCTCTGACTTTGGATAAGCCTCAATCTCAGTTTAATTCATTGGTAAAACAAGCACAGTAATGCCTACCTCAGAGCACTGTTTTGAGGATTAGATTGAATGAGGTAATATACATAAAGCCCAGTACTTCACACAGAAAACTTATCTATGTAGCGATTATTATTTTGTGGTACTGCTTTCGTGATAGAAGAACATTTTTGGAATGTGAGGGATTAATGGTTTGGGGAAGTGAAGCAGGAGACCTTTGGTAAGTAGATTAATTAGGAAGTAGATTAATTATTGCTTTATCCAAACAATGCTTTTAGGTGACAAGAGAATTCAGAGTAGAAGAGAAGATTTGGCAGTGGAACAGAAAATGTGATCAGTTTAATTATGGATGGGCTGACTTTCCAGTATAATGGAGAAGATGAGGGTGATATCCAGGGGGTGATGGTTGGAAATATGAAGCCTGGAGATACAGACATGGAAGCTATTATGGTCTGATTGGAGATATCTGAGTCTGGGAGGAGTGACGGAGTAGCAGCCTAAGCAGAGAGAGAGAGCCTTAAGGAAAACTAAGGTTTAAGAATTGAGAGCCTGTCAGAGGTTATTCCTGTTTGACTCTAGTTCACTGGTCTTTTGTCCTGTATTCTCTTTTTAAATTTATTTATTTATTTATTTACTTACTTACTTGTTTGTTTATTTATTTATTTATTTATGGCTGCATTGGGTCTTCGTTGCTGCGTGCAGACTTTCTCTAGTTGTGGTGAGCGGGGGCTACTCTTCATTGTGGTGCACGGGCTTCTCACCACCGTGGCCTCTCCCGTTGCAGAGCACAGGCTCTAGGCACGCGGGCCTCAGCAGCCATGGGACGAGGGCTTCAGCAGTTGTGGCACGCGGGCTCTCAAGCGCAGGCTCAGCAGTTGTGGTGCACGGGCCCAGTTGCTCCGCGGCATGTGGGATCCTCCCGGACCAGGGCTCGAACCCGTGTCCCCTGCATTGGCAGGTGGATTCCCACCCACTGTGCCACCAGGGAAGCCCCTGTCCTATATTCTTGAAGAAACTAGAGAAATAATGTTTTTTAAATGTACTTTTAAATATTTATTTTAATAAAATAATCCGTACTGTTATACTAAGATATTCAAATCTGTATTCTGCAGGCCTGTAAGTTTAGACTTGTTGCTTTATTCATTAATGTATACAGGATATACCCAACTTTGGTTAGCTTTCTGACTGTTGGGGCTCATTCATAACATTTTCTCCCATTCTCTCTGAAAGGGGGAAAATGTTCATTCTTTTATCTGGGGAAGCTCTCTGATGTTGGCAGGTTTCCTCCTCCTCAAGTCTAGACACTTGGCCTCTATAGTAGCTTTGTATTCAGGAAAGTTCTCACCTCTGAATTGTAGACTTAGTGCAGATTTGCTGGTACTTGGCTAGTCAAGAGCCCTACAGTGATTGGTATTAGTAAACACCATGTTGTATTGCTTGCCAAGCAGCTCGCATAGTCGGTGTGTCTGGCCATAGACTTTACATGATTGCACCGTTAAAACACAGACTGTCTTATTGCCTTCTCACAGAATGTCTACGGTTTCCAATTTATTTTTTTCTGAGGGAGAGGGGAAAAAGAATCTTTTGCCCCTGTCTCCGGACTGATATTTCAATTTTAGCAGCTTTGGATCTGGTGTAATAAAATATTAAAGAGACTCGGAAATTACTGTATTCGAACAGAAGTTTCAATTGCTTATTTCCCAGTTTGCAGTAAGGTTTAACTTAGGCCCTATGTGTATTTTTAGTTACCTTTTTGAGTTAAACTCTCAGAAACTATCTTGCTTAGGTTAAAGATTTAGTTGTTAATTGTCCCGCCTCGTCCTACTTCATGTGTCAAAATCTACACATGGGATTTTAATTTGGAAATCCAGAGTAATAGGAAGTTAATTCCACAGGGTCACGTCTAATTTTTCATTTTAATTTACTCAATCCCTTCTTTATCTATCCTTCTTCCTTTCTTTCTTTATATTTTTGGCTGCGTTGGGTCTTCGTTGCTGCGCGCGGGCTTTCTCTGGTTGCGGTGAGCAGGAGCTACTCTTCGTTGCTGTGAGCGGGCTTCTCATTGTGGTGGCTTCTCTTGTTGCGGAGCGCGGGCTCTAGGTGTGCGGGCTTCAGTAGTTGTGGCACGCGGGCTCAGTAGTTGTGGCTCACAGGCTCTAGAGCGCAGGCTCAGTAGTTGTGGTGCACCGGCTTAGTTGCTCCACGGCATGTGGTATCTTCCCGGGCCAGGGCTCAAACCCGTGTCCCCTGCATTGGCAGGAGGATTCTTAACCACTGCGCCACCAGGGAAGCCCCCTTTCTTTATCTTTAGACTACTAACCGAAAATAACTTGGGTTGCCTTTAGTTTTAATAGAGAACTTTTATTAGGATTTTATGGTGCTGTATCTTTTTGGTCCTGGAGGTGTGTGTGGCAGCGTGTGTGGGGTGGGGGGCTGACCTTGTCTTCTTGATCTGTAGGGACTTAGAAAGATAGTTTGTATCGGTGTTGTTTTCAGGAAGCACAGTGGCAGAATACTGAAGTGCAAGTTTGTACAGACTTTAAAGAAGTGTAAAGTGGGCTATGAAGTTACAATGTTAAATTAGTTTCCGGTCTGCCCATGTTGTTTCCAAAGTTCACTTTACATTTTAAAAGCCCTTACTGATTTTTAAAGCAAATATAGAGAATTGCATGAAAACACAGATCATCTGAGGGACATTTGAACTCGCAGAAATAATGAATGTAGAAGGAAGAGTGCTGCTGGCTAGGCGTTATAGGCTAGAAACCTGCATTTAAAGTTTAAACGGCTTGGGTAAGATGACTTATTTTCCTGGTTTATCCTTATATTTTTTACCCCTGCGTCCCTTTGCCATTATCGCCCACAACATAGAAGAATATTCTTTTGTTTATTGTAGTTTTATTTGGAAGAGAGACTAGAGTGTGGCTTGTATAGGGGCAAGAGGGAGAATTGAGGTCTTTTCAACATTAGGCATTTCTGTCTAGGGACACGGCACGTGTCCTCATTTAGGTCCTTTAATAACGTTTTCTAGCTTTCTCCATAAAATTCTCACGCATTTTTGTAACGCTTTTTCCAAGGCTTGTGATAGTTTGTGGCTATTGTGAATGTGTTCTTTTAAAACATATTATCATCATCGCATCTTCTTATAAATTAATGTTGGTATATTAGAAAGTTACTGAATTTTTATATGCTGGGATCTCATAATTTATTTTGTACATAGGTTTTACTTATCCCTTCAGTGCTTCAGTTTCATCATCTGTGAAACAAAGGGCTTGGGTTAGAATAAGATATTTCTAGTGTTAACATTACATGGTTCTGTGTTGAGGTAATGTCCTTTACATACTTCAAGAGGTGAGTGGGAGTTGTACCACCCAACTACAGGTGAGTTCTGTGAATACAGCCAAACCTAGCTTTTGTTCATATGTGTTTGTGTGTGTTTAACACACTCAGTTCTCTGTATAATGATTCTTGAACATCTTGAGGTAAAGAGTGAATACTTAACATTTAAAAAATAACTCACAAAAGTACAGTTTCTTATTCTGGTTGAAATGGTTTACTATTATCTTTTCACCCTGCATTTTAGTTTGTTGCTGTGTTAGATTTACTGCGTATTTTCCCTCCTAAAAATAGATGGTCTTTAAGTCACAGTTTTTATAAATATTTGCATCTCAAGTCAAATTTTTTCCTACAACATGGGTTTCATTTGGTGAGTTTCACTGGAGCAGGTTATGTTAAGGGAGTTTTCTACCACATGTTTATTCGCTTCCATACCTCTGTCCCAAGTATCCTGTGTGCCAATGTCAGAAGATTCCACTGGGAGTGTGGGTAGTATTCTTGGAGAATTATTTTAATATTTATTCCTGCTGGGTGGAGGGAAGCAGATGCTGTACTTGTTATCTCTGACAATTCAATCCTAACCCCCAAGTATCCCTCAACAACATGCCATCTTTTTTATCTTTTATAAAAACATAGGTTATATAAGTTATCTAGATGTTGGTCAGGAATTTGCTTGAACAAACTGAAATGGCTAAATGAACTTTCACCCTAATTTGAATAGGGGTCCAGAAAATGAATTCAGGGCAAAGGTTGGCAGAGGTCATATTGGGGTGGCCTTGAGCTAGTACCAATATGTATGTATGTATGTATGTATGTGTGTATGTATGTATTTACATTGTGGTAAAATTAACACTAACCTAAAACTTGTCATTTTACCTGTTTTTCAGTATACAGTTAAGTAGTGTTAAGTACATTCACACTGTTGTGCAACCAAACTCCAAAACTTTTTTCATCTTGCAAAACCGAAACTCTGTGCCCATGAAAGAATTCCCCATTTCCCCTTCCCCCCAGCCCCTGGCAACCACCATTCTACTTTCTGTTTCTATGAGTTTGAACCAGTAGTTGTTTTATGAGAACTTGACCTCCTTTTTGTCAGCTAAATGGATTTTGAGGATGAAGAAGAGAGTAATCGATTACTGTAAAACCAGTAGCCATTCTCCATAATCACATGAGTGTTGGCAGTTGCCAAGCCTGAAATTGGAGCAACAGCCAGTCTTCAGTAACGTGGAGTTTGGAAATTCCTATTCCTTTTGTTGAGGAAGAGGAAGAGGATGATAGTTAGTGACTAACAGTTACTGGGCACTTATTACTTGCCTGAGGTTGGAGGAAAGACCTGCTTCTTCTAGAATGAAAAAGAAAAGGCAAATTTGGGTGCATGAAGATATCTAGAGACATGAAATTGAGGAAATTCTTCATGTCTGTTTTCTCTGTCAAGCACAAGAGTGGGTCATTTGTTGAAAGTTAGGGATTTGAGCTTGGCTAGAGGGCTCGAAGAAAGTGACAGAAGTTTGGAATTGCTAGGAAACAGGGTAGGGACCCAGTCAGGAATAAGTAGAATAATAATAATAGTGTTGGTACTAATAACAACAATAAGAACAGCCAGTATTTATGAGTTATCTGTTCTATGCCAGCTACTGTTCTAGGTGATTTATCTTTTAACCTTTATAGCGACTTTATTAAAGTAGTTGTTCTACAGATAAGAAACTAAGTGGTAGAGTTGGGATTCCAATTTCATTCTCTTGCCTCAAGCCCAGGCTCTTTTCTTCTTTCTGCACCGTTAATGACATTGGGATTCTCTACTTGATATCAAAAGCCAGAAGTTTAGAGTGTAACAAAAAAATTGTTCTTCAGAAAAAGGTGGAAGAGTGGACTGAAAAAAATGTATATATCCAAAATATAACAAATATATTGATGCCTTTTCCCCCCAACCAGACTGACTGATGCCCTTGATGGGTTGCTTCACTAACTGAAGTGAGCTACCACAGCCCTGTAGAAACCCAGACCTGGTTATGTGACTTAACAGTTAGAGGTATCTGAAATTATAAACTCATTTCCTCCTTAAAGCCTGTGTGTCTAAAATACTGAATTGAGGTTAATGCTAGTAAGTCCTTCAGTTTCTATGCAGGAGTAAATGAGGACCTTTTTATTTGTCGTTATACTATTCATTGAATAGGCATTAGTTGCACTGATTTTTTTGGGTGTGTTAACGGACAGCATTACAAAGTATAATTTTTTAAAACAATAACATCTTTATGCAGGTACATTATTGCTCTAAATAAATGCAAAATTTATTTAAAAGATAGCCCCTTAGAATCATATATACAAGCTTAAGTACTTGTTTTGCTTTTATTGGATGTGTATGAAGGAACTTCCAGAGATGTAGGTGAACAAATGGAGGCCAAAAGAATTCTGATGTAAAGCAAATCAAAACAGATTAAGTTATAACGAAACCTCTGCTGACTAGCATTTTAACGTCCAGATGGACAAGCAAGCTCTTATTAATTTACCAAGGGTAAACTCTCATCTAGTTTGATCAGCTAATTAATTTCTAGGCTGTAATTAGTTTATATGAATACCCTTATTACTCAGATGGAAAAACTCCTTGCTGTGTTATGCTTTAGATTTACATTGCCTAAAACTATAGAATGTAGCTTTGCTCCCCAAATCAGTATGTCAGATTACTTATAATTCAAACTGAGCACTTACCTTTTCCAGGTTCAACCCTTTTAATCTTGGTCATATGTCATGTGCTAAATGTATCCTGTGTACTCTCTACCTTGTTAAGACGCTAACTCTTTGATTTTAATATAAGGAAAAGAACTATCAATAAAGTACGACATGAAATACAGTATAGATGGATTTTATCAACTTGGTAAACACAAACTACTATACAATAGTGCTTTGTTGCAGACTCTTTTTATAAGTGGAAAACTCTTCCAAAAGACATTTTTGAAGTTTTCTATGAAGAAAGATTGCTAGTGAATGAAAAGAACCTTTTGTAGACCTCTACTTGGGAGTCTGGTAACTGGTACTTTGGGATTCTATACACAGAGCTCCAAGGCTGGGAGAATATCTCAGAGTAAAGCTATCTAAGTTTTGCATCCAAAGCTATTAATTTCTTCAATTATGAGAAGAAACCACAGATTGTGTAATGGCCTTGGTATTTTGTTGGTACGGAGAGGATGATCTCAGAAGACTTGTAAGCCTATGTTGGGATGTGTGTGACATGTGCCTTTTCTCCGATTTTTTTAAATTTCAACAGTTGTAGACACATTTTTGAAACTGTAGATATCCTAAGTTAGCAAATCTGAATCAGTGCACAAAGCGACCATTTTTGCCAGTACCAAATGCATACTTTGCTGAGTTTTCTAATCTGGGCTCCAGAGTTTATACATAGCAAATTCTAACATCTGCCAAGTTCTGTTATGACCCAGAGGGGAGTAGCTCAAAGTGGGATGAAGAATCTGGAAAAGCAAGCTGCCTGTAGGGTAAATTGCATTTTGGAATTTGCTTCCATGTGGATTTTCTCCTCATGGACCACTGTGATGTTTAGCAGGCTGAGCTGGAAAGGTCATATTGTACAAGATGAAGAACAATAAATGGTCTGTTCAGTGACTTAGTCTTAAGCCTCCTGCAGTGCCGACTAAAGGCTGTAATAGCCATTTTTCCTCTGGGATGGAAGGGTTTGGCTGTCATCTTTTGGGGAATATGGTAATTTGTAGCCATTGCTTTCAGCATGGTGGGGAGATCGGACGCGCAAAGGCTTTATTCCAGTAGCTTATAGCTCCTTTTTTTCATGAACTGCTGTTTCTTTAGTCTTAAGAATATGTTTCAAAAAATGCATATGAATATTAAATCCAGTTAATTCATTTTCATTTTGCCAGAGAGAACTTGAATCTTCCTCTTCCTAAATGACATTGACCTCATCTTTTTTTTTTTTATTTTTTAAATTTTTACCTTAAGACATTGGCTCCAGAAATAGTTTGTTGTTTTTTCCTTTAAATCAGTACAGTTTCCTTTACCTTGGGTTGTGGTGCAGTTCTAAACCATGTTTAAAATACATACAAGGGGACTTCCCTGGTGGCTCAGTGGTTAAGAATCTGCCTGCCAATGCAGGGGACACGGGTTCGAGCCCTGGTCTGGGAAGATCCCACATGCCGCGGAGCAACTAAGCCCATGTGCCACAACTATTGAACCTGTGCTCTAGAGCCCACGAGCCACTACTACTGAGCCCAAGTGCCACAACTACTGAAGCCTGCACTCCTGGAGCCTGTGCTCCGCAACAAGAGAAGTCACTGCAGTGAGAAGCCCACGTGCCTCAAGGAAGAGTAGCCCCTGCTCACTGCAACTAGAGAAAACCCACGTAGCAAGGAAGACCTAACACAGCCAAAAATAAACAAATAAAATAAATAAATTAAAAAAAATACGTACAAGGGCATAGAGCCTAATAGAGTTTAAAAGATGTGAAGAATCTGGGGCAGAAGTTACCGTTTCTAATAAGTTTAAGTTCCCTCTGATTTGCTTTGTGGGAAGTGTATTAATTAAGGACATTTTCCAATGCATTTCCATCCAAGTAAATATGATATTTTTCGTAGCTGCCTTTTAAAAACATAGATGTATTCCTGACATTATTTATCTTTTTTTAGTAAGTGAAATAGCTTAAAATGAATGGTGAGTAATTTCTTTGACAGTAATATGGTAGATGAGATGTGCAGAGAATTCCCTCTGTTCAGAACATTTTAAAATGAAGCTGGGGAAAGGAAAAATATATGTAAAATACTGGAGCCCATGTGAGAAAAACAACTGAAGGCCTTGAAAGGACTAGAAAGCATGATTCCACAATGTAGAGTAAGCACTGATGGTGGTGTTTGTGCTGAGGGTTTTCTATGGGTTTAGAGCAAAAGGGAGGAGGGACAAGAGAAAAAAATAGTGTCCAAGCAGAGTGGGAAGTCATATTAGAAACTGCCCTATATAAAACTGGGATCCCAGAAAGGTGACTTCTCAGTGCATGAGTATTAGAAAAAATTCCCTGCATACAGAGACTTGCATATTAATGCCTTGGATCTGAATGGAGAAGGGGAAAAAGTCTCCCAAGAAACTGCCTAAACAGAAGCTTGCCCTCACATGTGTTTGCAGCCAGGATTTTGCACTACCTGTGAGGCCTGAAAATCTCTCAGCTGCTAACTTTGTCGTTAGTAGTCCTAGTTGGTTGTGATTCCCAGAGTCTGGGAGAATCAAATTTAAATCTCTGTGGACAGACCTCAAAAATTTTTATGGATAAAGTTGCAAGAAATGTGAGCTTGCACAAGAAGACAAGCAACTATGAATGGGTCAGGTGTAGCAGATTGTATTTTCCAAAGATGGCTGCCGCAGTATTTCCCGACCCATGTGCCCTTCTAGAACCTTGCTATTCTGCTATCAAGAAGTAGAGTCTGGGGCTTCCCTGGTGGCTCAGTGGTTGAGAGTCTGCCTGCCGATGCAGGGGACATGGGTTCATGACCCGCTCCAGGAAGATCCCACATGCCGCAGAGCAGCTAGGCCCGTGAGCCAAGGCCACTGAGCCTGCGCGTCCGGAGCCTGTGCTCCGCAACGGGAGAGGCCACAACAGTGAGAGGCCTGCGTACCGCAGGGAAAAAAAAAAAAAAAGTATCACACTGATTGAAATGTCTCATTCCACTGAACCTAGCCAGGCCTTTCTGACTGCTTTGACCAAAAGTCAGTCAACAAAATATACAACGGAAGTGATATTATGTGAATTCTGAGGCTAAGTCATAGAAATGCCACACACCTTCCTTTCTCTCTTGGGATGCTCATTCTTGGAACCCATCACCATGCTGTGAAAAAGCCCATGCAGTCCATGGAGAGACCCATGTAGAGATGAACTGAGGCCTAAGCTGCCAGCTGCCAGCCAATGCTAATTTACCAGCCTTGTGAGAAGCCTCTGGAAACTGGATCCTCCAACTTCCTGTCAAGCAGACCTAGGTAGTGCCACATGGAACAGAAACAAGCTGTCCTTTCTGAGCCCTGGGCAGATTGCAAATTTATGAGCAAAATAAGTGATTGTTGTTGTTTGAATGCACAAAGTTCTGGAGAGGTTTGTTATACAGTGTTAGATAACTAAAACATCAGTGGTAATCCTTAGTCTTGTAAAAACTATAGATGTTTAAAGAAATAAAAGAGGGGATTAAAATTACGGTATGGTGAAGAGACTCAAAATTGTTGAGGAAGGTGTGAAAGAAGAACTCAGTCTCAGCAGAACTTCTAGAAATAAAAAACAGATGACAGGGGCTTCCCTGGTGGCGCAGTGATTAAGAATCTGCCTGCCAATGCAGGGGACATGGGTTCAGTCCCTGGTCCGGGAAGATCCCACATGCTGTGGAACAGCGAAGCCCATGTGCCACAACTACTGAGCCTGCGCTCTAGAGCCTGCGAGCCACAACTATTGAGCCTACGTGCCACAACTACTGAAGCCCGCATGCCTATTGCCCGTGCTCCGCAACAAGAGAAGCCATCGCAATGAGAAGCCTGTGCACTGCAGCAAAGAGCAGCCTCCGCTCTCTGCAACTAGAGAAAGCCCACGTGCAGCAACAAAGACCCAACGCAGCCAAAAATAAATAAATAAATTTAAAGAAAAAAAAAGACAAAACACAATGGAAAGATGATATAGATTGGATAGAATTCAAGAGTGAAGTGGAAGATAGATCTGAAGAAAATTTCTGAAATTTAGTACAGAGAAAGAAGAGATGGGACATATGAGGTTTAGTGGCACGGAGAATAAGATACCACATATGTCTGATTTAGCAGTTATCAAACTTTTTGATATTAGGACTTCTTACGCTCTTAAAAATTATTGAGAACCCAAAATTGCTTTCTTTCCCCACAAATCGGATTTTTTCTCTGAATCTTAAACATATTCTTGGATTGGTGGCTCATTTCCACCAGCCCGTTCAACTTTAGCATTTGTCTCATCCCCAGTGGCTTTTCCAGAACTACCACCTTCACCATGAAGCTCAAACTTAGTCCCAGTTCATACTTAGACTTCTTCAGCCTTTTTACTTTTCTCACAAAGACATCATGGAGTGGATAAATAGATTGGCAAGCCTTTTCTGTCTTTTCCAATGCTGTCTGGAATCAATTTATTGACCACTTTTTCCAAGTCATTTGTCTGCACCTCTCAGGTCATGATTACTACCATCGTCTTCCAAGTTTGGTGGACCTGTTGATGCTCAGTGTAAGAGGTCTTCTGCATCAGAGCGTTGTGTTTTTAAATAAAACCAACACAGAATAGACGAAGCAAGTAACCATTGGTAGTGTTGACATCAACATGAGCTTCAATCATGGTCTGCCATTTTGACCACGGAGCACATTTTGTCATGGCTAAGATCCATTCCATGGAAGTTAGTCAGGCAGTTTTTGCCTTGAACATCCTCAGTAATTAGCTTGACTTTTCAAAACGCGACTTCAGCCTTCTGCAGATCAGCAAAGCTCACTTCAAAAATACTACCCTTGGGCTTCCCTGGTGGCGCAGTGGTTGAGAGTCCACCTTCTGATGCAGGGGATGCGGGTTCGTGCCCCGGTCCGGGAGGATCCCACATGCCACGGAGCGGCTGGGCCCGTGAGCCATGGCTGCTGGGCCTGCACGTCCGGAGCCTGTGCTCCGCAACGGGAGAGACCACAACAGTGAGAGGCCCGTGTACCGCAAAAATAAATAAATAAATAAATAAAATACTACCCTTGAAGCCATCAAATGTGATTTTCATTCCTTGAGTTCTTGTAACTAGTGGTTTTCCAATATTTCTTATAGTGAGCATACTGGTGCTTTTATGTCATACCAATTTTTCTTAGGAAATGCATCAACCACTTTCTTCTTGACTCCCATTTTGCTGCCTTTTGTAAGACGCTTGTTCTTTTTTTTTTTTACAGTAGGAAAAAATCACTTATAATATGCTTTTATCACCTTCAAATAGTCTAGTTAATTTGCGCTAGACTAAAAGTGAGGCCTCCTAGAAGGGCGCTTGTTCTTGGCGACCGCCATGGTGCTGCTCATAGAGCCAAAAGGGCCAAGTTGCTTTTTCGTATGTGGGTTACACTTATAATTTGGAGACGTTTCTGCATATCTGTTATAGTTCAATAAAAAATTTACTTAAAAAAAAGACACCATAAAGAGAGTGAAAAAATAAGCCACAACTTGAGTGAAGATGTACTGACAAAGTTCATCTAGAATATAAAAGAACTGTTCAAATTAAAAAAAAAGAAATTAGGAAAGTCGTGAACAAGTTTATTTCACAGAGGCAGAAATAAATGGTCTGTGAACATATGAAAAGATCCTCAACCTTTTCAGTAATCAAGGAAATGCAAATTAAAACAGTGAGGAACTCTTTGCTCCCCACCACTCACCAGACTGGGAAAAATGAGAAATAACAGTTGTTGGTGATGATATGGAACAGTGGGAACAGTCCCACTGTTGGATATGACCATTTTGGAAAACAATTTGGCTTTACTTATTGGTTCCTAAATATATACCCTAGTGAAACTTTTGTATTCATGGCCCTGGAGACAAGTATAAGAATATTTAAAATACTGTTCATAATAGCTAAAAATGCAAACAACCTAAATGTCCAGCAACTGTAAAGCAATAATAAAGATGGTATATTTGTAAAAGGATGACTATTTAGCATAAATATTGTGAATTAGGTACCACTGCATGCATCTTCATGGAGGAATATTACAAATACATTATAAGGATCAAAAAAGGCAGTTAATTTTTAAAAAAAGGCAGTTAACAATGATCAGTCTGATTCTCTTGATATAAAATTTAAAAACCGGCAAATCTAAATAATATGTTGTTTGGTGATACATATAGGGTAAAATTGTAAAGAAAAGCAAAGGAATGATAATATAAATTTTAGGATAGTGATTGTCTTGGGATAGGGACTAGAATAGAAAAGCACATAAGGAACTGTGGTTTGTATGTGACGTATTTCACAATAAAAATTTCTATGAGCATATTGTTAAAAAGAACCCCAGAGTGATTCTTTTTCTAAGGAAAGATTTGGTAATGCAAAATACTAGTTCTTAATTAATCTTTTGGTACGTGTTCTTACATATAAAATCCTCCGGTAAATATATTTTGAATTTATTTTTCACGGTTTCTTCATGTCAACCTTGCTAAGTAGGGAGCATGACTAGGGAAAAGATGAAACAAGGAGGATTTATCCACAAGTTCAAGTTCAGGGGTTGTAGCCTTAGAATGAGAAATTAGACCTCTTATCCTACCTGTCTTAAAGTTGACTTACTATTTTTAAAAACAAAAGACTGTTCTTAGTTTATGTTTTTGGTAAGCAGCAGAGGCACTCTTTTGCCTCTACCCCTAGCCTGAGTCTGCTGTTTTTAAAAATCTCCATGCATTGACATCTCTTCCTTTTCTGAAGGAATGCTAAAGCCAATAATTACACACAGACCTGACCTACTTTGGAGGAACCAGAGGACAAAGAAACCCTCACTTTTCTTTATCCTTTTTTGGTTAAAAAGCAGAGATTTGGGGAGGTGAGGGCCAGAACTTCCTATATCTATCCTTCTTTGAAGAGTCTAACACAGTTTGTCCCTGTTTCATATATTAGAAGTTTTCCCGTGTGTGTTGTCTGTAGACTAATGGACTTAATGCTAATGAATCCTTTGCATATCTGCTGATCTAGAAGTGTTTGGCCCTTTCCCAAGAAAATAGGAGGAAAGAATTTATTGATTTTTTTTAAATTGTCTTATTTTATGTATTTGATTTTGTAAGCACCTCAGTCCTTTCTTTTTTAAAAGAAGTAGTTAGGATCTAACATACACACTTACGTTAATGAATGAATTAATTGGAATAAAAATTTGGAGTAGTCATCCCCTTTAGTAATTGTTGTGGTTGCCTAGTAACTGTTACTCCAGTTCTTTCTTAGTTCTATTTCTCTGTTGTTATTTTGCTAAGTTGGTAGGTTATTTTCATCTCAATTTTTAATATTTGCTTTATCAATTGACCTTTTAAAAAATAATTTTAAAAGTTCCCCCTAAATCACAAGCAGAAATCTTTTTGGTTTGGTTCATTAATAGTTGCTATTAATAATTAATAGTTGCTAAATAATTATAAACAGTTGCTCTGGGTTCTGGGTCCTAGGTCCTGTGTTGGGTGCTTGAGACTTTACAAAACCCATTGTTTTGTGTAATTAACATCAACCTTAAGAGAGTAAGGTGAATATCAACATCTAGAATATCAAGAACTAGGAGACAAGGCAGTATATGTAAGGACAGATCAGTGGAATAGGTTCAGGAGTCCAGAAGTAAAAGCCAAATGTGGCCATTCGACTTTTGACAGAGTGCCAAGACAATTAAATGGAGAAAGAATAGTTTTTTCAACAAATGATGGTGGGACAACTGGATATCCACATGCAAAAGAGTGAAGTTGGACACCTGCTTTACACCATACACAAAAATTAGCTGAAAATGGATCATAGATATAAATGTAAGAGCTAAAACTGTAAAACCCTTAGAAGAAAACATGGGAGTAAATCTTTGTGATCTGGAGTTAGGCAGTGGTTTCTTAGGTATGACACCAAAAGCACAAGGGACAAAAGAAAAAACAGATTAATTTGAACCACATCAAAATTAGAAACTTTTGTGCTGTACACAATACCATCAAAAAAGTGAAAGACAAATCACAGAATGAAGAGAAAGTATTTGCAAATCATATATCTGATAAGGGATTTGTATTGAGAATATATAAAGAACTCTTACAACTCAATAATAAAAAGACAACCTAATTAAAAAATGAACAGAGAGGGTATACAGCTGGCCGATAAACACATAAAAAGATGCTCAACATTATTAGTCATTAGGAAAATGAGAATTAAAACCACAATGAAATATCACTTCATACCCATCAGGATGGCTATAATTAAAAAAAGATGGACAATAACAAGTATTGGTGAGAAATTAGAACCTTCTCCTGCATTACTGATAGGAATGTAAAATAATGTAGCCTCTTTGTCATTTCCTAACTAGAAGAAGGATAGTGCCATTTATAGAAATTGGGAAATGAGAAATAGGGATAATGATATTGGATTTTGTACAGTTGAATTAAAGATGTCTCTGGGACATTCAGGTGTTATGGTACCCACTGCTTAAAACTTTTTAATCATAGCTTTCAGGATAAAGTCCTCCAAATCACTTTCTTTCCTAGGGCCTATGAGGCCCTCCTGAGTCTGGTCTTCCTTCTCTACTCTGTTCTAAGCACACTCGTTTTCTTTCAGTCTTTGTTTGCCATGCTACCTCTATTTTGGGACCTTTGAACATTCCTCCCCCCAGTTAACGCCTGTTCATCTATCAGAGCTCAGTTAAGTATCCCTTCCTCATGGGAGTCACTGCCGACTCCCCAGTCCAGGTAGGAGCAGCACACATTTTTATTTCATGGTTTCTGTGGGTCAGGAGACCCTCTGCTCAGGGTCTCATAAAGCTGTAATCAAGGTGTTGGGTGGGTTGCATTCTTATCTGGAGGCCCCAGTGGGGAAGAACCCACTCCAAAGACCATTCAGGCTACTGGTAGAGTTTATTTTTTTGTGGCTTTATGACTGACTTTTTGCTGGCTGTTGGCTGGAGGCTGCCCGCAGGTTCTAGAGAGGTGGCCTACAGTTCTTTGAGACCATTTACAGTTCCTTTTCTTGGGAGCTTCTCAAACATGGCCACTTGCTTCATCAGGACTTCCAGCTTGATGGAGGGGAGAGAAGAGATTACACAAAATCGTGAATGAATGTATGGTGTGTGCAATCACTGGAGGTTAGTCACCTTAGGGTCTGTCTGCTACATCTTATGACTTCTGTAGAGAATATTTAATTTTGAGTAGGTCTGCACCCAGTGAGTCTTTTTTGTTTGTTTGTTTTCCCGGTATGCGGGCCTCTCACTGTTGTGGCCTCTCCCGTTGCGGAGCACAGGCTCTGGACGTGCAGGCTCCAGATGTGCAGGCTCAGCGGCCATGGCTCACGGGCCTAGCCGCTCCGCGGCATCTGGGATCTTCCCAGACTGGGTCACAAACCCGTGTCCCCTGCGTCGGCAGGTGGACTCTCAACCACTGCACCACCAGGGAAGCCCCAGTGAGTCTGTTTTGATGAAAGCTAGTCACAGAGTACATCCCAAATATCAGCTTAACCTGGTGGAGCTGGTTGTAGTGAAAAGAACAAACCTTGTAATAATTGGCATTATGTTAAATGAAGGAAGGTAGAGGTGTTCGTGAGCATACCAGCAGAAGATGAAGAAAGAAGTTGGAGGAGAGGTGAAGTACTGTGATGTATTTTCCCGGTTTCAAAATTTTGCTGACTTCTGATTCTGTTATTCATTCCTTTGTTAGTCAGTTTACTATGTTTATATTTAAGAACTCCTTATCATAAAATCTAGTTTTGAGAGGCAGCAAAACATAGTGTGTAGTTAAGGGTTCAGGTTCTAGAGCTCAGCTGCTTGGGTTCAAATTCTGCCTCTGCTATTTAGTACCGTATAGCCTGGGCAAATTACTTGGTTGGTTTGTGCGTCAGTTTTAAATGGGAATGAGAGTAGTACCTACTTCACAGGGTTGTTGTGAAGACTGAGTTAATGCCTATAATTATTGTTATTTTTTTCAAGTGTGATAACTGTTCCATAGTTATGTTTTAAGAGAGTGAATCCTTTTAGAGGTACATACTGAAATATTTACAAATGAAATGATATGGCAGTTGGGATTTTGGAGGAAATTGGTAGAGGTATAGATGAAACAAGATTGACCATGAGTTAATAATTGTTGAAGCTGATTGATGATTTAATTGTATTACTGTCTACTTTTATATATATTTGAATTTTTTTATAATAAAAAGTAAAAAGTAACTGCCTTGGCACATATTAAGTGCTTAATAAATTTAAAGCTATTTTTATTATGTTTAATATGTTGGGATTAACTTGTCTAAAACACAAAGAAAAAATATAAAACAAACTTGACACTTCAATTTTCTCATTTGTAAGATTCTTTTTATAGATGGAAACTATCAAATTTCGATAAGATTCTTAGACTTGGATATTTGGTTTCTATATTGACATCTTCCTAATTTGGTTATAATTTATGGCTTAATTAGTTTGATTTAATTGTGGCCTGCATCACATTCCATTTAATTTAGACTACCACTGTTTGTTCTGTAAGTGGAATGGAAATTAATAATATTATTGATTATCAGTGTTCTTAGTCTTAGTGGTAGGAGATATTGATTTTACCAATAGAGAAAATATTAGCAGCAAAAATGCCAAGGCTTTCGAGGTAGACAGTGGTGTTATGCTTCAACATATTTAATTACTGTTTAAGTAAGAAAGGTAATACTTAATAGCTTACTCACTGAGGTTATCTCAAATGTGTTAAATACATCTTTCTGCTTAAATATCATCCTATATTATATAGCACTATAAAACTAGATGGCTTAAATATTTTAGTTGTTCAAGATTGAGAACTGTTTAGTGATTCTGATTCATTTTATGTGAATGAACCTTGGAACTTAAAAAAATAAAATAAAAATGTAAAAGAAGCAACACTGAAGTCTCTCAGTTCTGCTTAGGAATTGGCATGGTGAGACCTTGTCTTGATAACTCTGCTTGCAAGTCACTTACAGTCACACCTTTTATTTAGTAGATAAGGACCTTGAGGACTATAGAGGTAAGGTGATATGCCCAAGGTCACAAATGTTTCTAGATCTCAACTCTTACTCCAGTTCTCTTTTTGCTGTCCCAGTGATTTCTGAATTGTTCTCCAGAGCCCTAGGGTTCTGAAAAGTTTTGTCTGTCTCTGAACCTCTTACCCAGAGTTAACCAGAGTAGGTGCTTCTCCCACTACTCATCTTACGTATTAGAGCTTCTATGAGATTTTGTTCAGAGGGAAAAAGATTCTGCTACTGTATGTGTTAGTTTTTATGTCTTTCCTACCAGAACTCTTTATTCTGTGCCATCTTCTACTCAGAAAAGTACATTTGATTTATTGGAATTTTCTTTGACTTTGTTTCAAAGAATGCCAGTATGATCTCTAAAGAAATCTGTGACCCAGAGATCTCAGGAAAATTCAAAAGGACCTTTAAATAGGGAGGGATAGGGCTTCCCTGGTGGCATAGTGGTTAAGAATCTGCCTGCCAATGAAGGAGACATGGGTTCGATCCCTGGCCCAGGAAGATCCCACATGCCGTGGAGCAACTAAGCCCATGGGCCACAACTACTGAGCCTGCGCTCTAGAGCCCGTGAGCCACAGTTACTGAGCCCATGTGCCACAGCTACTGAAGCCTGCGTGCATAGAGCCTGTGCTCCACAACAAGAGAAGCCACTGCAGTGAGAAGCCCGTGCAACACAATGAGGAGTAGCCCCCGCTCACTGCAACTAGAGAAAGCCTGCGCAGCAAAGACCCAATGCAGCCAAAAATAAAATAAATAAAAATAAAATAAAATAGTTAAAAAAATAGGGAGGGATAATTACTTTTAGAGTGAAGTTATTATCAATTAACATTTTATTTTCTTTTCCCCCGCTCTCTATTCTCCCTTCATTTCTCATCTCATAAATCTCGTTCCTTGTGATTTTTTTGGATGATGTTTCTCATGGTCTGTTACTTTTCTAAAAAGATATTTATGCAAATATGTCTGTCTTAAATGAAACTATTTCTGATGTCTGGAGATTCTTTTGGGTCTCTTTGGCAGTGAATTAGGAGTCATATCCATTTGCTTAAAAACAATATTGTCATAAGATCAAAGAGGGCCCAGTAGACAGTGTAATAAATAGGTTAGTTTTTGCTTAAATTCTGGATGCTTTTAATGATTTTTTAAAAAACCCTCACTGTTATTAACTATACTTAATAGTTTAGTGGATTAATACATAATTATGGTAGCTTATTTAAAAGTAAAATCCTTGCTGGTACTTCTAGTAGCTTTTTAGAATTCTAGACTTGTACTGTAATGTCAATTTAGGACTATTATAGAAAGTCGGAATTTAGGATGCATGTAATCCTTTTACAGGAAAGGACTAACGATCTTATTAAATGTTAACTGTGATATGAAGTACATACTTCATGTAGTTGTGTTTTTACATTTAATGTGGGTACAATAATGTTAACATACATGTGATATGTATCGGGTTGGCCAAAATGTTCATTCAGTTTTAAGTAAAAATAAAAGTCATTTTCACCAAGAACTGTATTGAACAATGTATTCACTAACCAAACAAACTTTTTGGCCAATCTAATAGCAATAATCCATATAATAATGAGCTATATTTTGCTGAAACAGTTTTTCAAATTTTTTTCTATGGCAGTGTTGTTTATCAACATTCCTCCTCCTGCCTTTAAAATAAATATCAGAAATTTGAGAATTAATTAATGTTGCAGTTAGACTATCCAGGCGAGTGATTTAAGTCACTTAAACTTCACTGTTCAGCACATGAGACACAGACATTCATTATGGAAATAAAATCTGTTTGGTTTGAAAATGTGATGACTACTTAATAAAAGGAACTCATTGAAGTCGGAATAAATGCAAAAAGCCACCACACAAAAATATTCCCATTTTGGTGGAATCCCAAGGGGGCATTTCCTGCCAGCACTTATGGTTTGCAGCTGGGATTAGGAAAGCCCCTCAGAAGGTACTTGGTGCAGTGTTCCTGATTGGTACAGGGAAGCTGGCCCTAACCCTGGGCTGCTGCAGGGAAGACAGACAGCCCAGTGTTATAACCATTCAGACTAGAAATGCCTGGCTTGACAAAGATGTACATCTTGACAATTAGCTCACAGTACTGACATCTAAGGATGCATGACAGGTAAGAGTTTCAGAAGTAGGGAGGGTAAGATGCTTATCTGATAATGGAGATTACTCCCTATTTTCCCCTAGTCTTCATTACGAAATAATTGGGAGATGCAAAGAGATGAGGAATTTAGAATGGTTTTTCAACTGTTAGTGTGTTCCCTTGGTTCAATCAACCTCCTGCTACTGCAGGCTATGTTATTAGGCTTTGGGGGCATATTAATATAATTTAAAACAATTTAAAATATGAACTGTTGCTGACTTTGTTCACTGGGAACAACACTACCATTCATTGTAAGGTTAGCAAGATACTCAGTGTAATAAATCTCCATTGGGGAAGTTTAAGAGAGTTATGCCGTGCCAGTTGAGTTTAGCTCTCTTTCCAGCTGGTGATTTAAAAAGCTTTGAGTGTTCTAGGTGCCACATCTAAATGTGCCTATCGGTACACAGACTCCTTGACAAATGCTGTTCTTGGGAAGAGCACAATCTTTCTGTGAGTCTGTGTTATTTTTACCTACGAGCTGGCACTCCAGGAAGGAGTAGCATGTACTTCATTAAGAAAATTCATCTTGAAATCCATTCAGCTTTCTGCTTCCTTCTGACCTCACAATCCAGGCCATTGCCAAGTTCTTTACTCACATGTCCAGTCTTTCTTCTCTGGCACGAAAATTTCATCCTTTCATAGCTTAATTTCCTACCATAACTTTAAATTTCTTCTTGGACTAACTGCTGTTCTCTGTTTTTCTTTTATTTCAAAACATTTCTGTAACAATTAGTATTGTTTCATTATACCATTTGCTTTGGTAGCCACTTTCAACTATTAGGACTTCCTTGTTAAACCATTTAGCTCTTACCCTTTTCCTCCCCATTTCTCTATGCTTTTCTGCCCAATCCCTCCTCTCTTCTCAAAGCTCCTGTTTGTCCTCCAATCTTCTTTGGGCCTCTCCCTCTTTCCTGCCCTTCCTTTAAATTCTTCCTTTAAAAAAGGCTTCAGGGCATCCTTTTAAATAGCTCCCTTAGAATTAAGCCGTCAGTCTCCATCTAAATCCCCCTCTTAGACTTCTGAGATTTGGTCAGTCCAAAATAAACACCTGAAAATGGAATGGGGATTGATATTTTGTAAGTAATTCTAACCTTACCTTCGTGTTTTTTATCAACTCCATCCTCTTCTCCTATCCCCCCCCCCATCCCTTTTTAAATATCTTTTTGTTCAGTTCATTTAAGTGGTAAACCTACAGGCCAGGAGTTGATTTAATGTTCTGTAAAGCATACAAAGTATTGGTGGCACCATGTAAATGTTAAGATAACAACAACAATAATGTCAGTTAGACTGAGGGAGTTGACCATTGTGTTAGAGACACTCCTAGGACTTCTGTTTTCTGAGACGGTAAATGTTAACCAGATGGGAATTACTGGAACTGAGAAGTTATTTTCTTTTTTGCCTTAAAAATGTCCCTTCTATGCCTTGAATTCCAAGTCGTCACCAGAAAATTTTCATTTATTAATTAGGCGCGATATACCGTGTTCCACCTTAGAAATACTTCCAAGAATAATGCATGTTTCATGGTATATTTTGTCACTGCAGGTAAGCTCTCAATTCTCTATGCCCCAGACATTGTGCATGCATGAACTATTTTATTTTCCCTGTTCAGTACAGCCCAAACAGAAGAATAGGAAAATAAAAATCACCTAAAGACCTGCTAGATATTTTAAACAATAGTTGAATCTTGTTTTTTCTTTTTCTTTTATTTAAAACTATAGTTGACTCTTGAACAACACGGGGATTAATCCACATAAAACTTACAGTTGGCCCTCCACATCCCTGATTCCTCCACATCTGTGGAGTCAACCAGCCATGGACTGTGTAGTACTGTAGTGTTTACTATCAAGAAAAATCCGTGTATAAGTGGGCCCTAGCAGTTCAAACCCACATTGTTCAGGGTCAACTGTATTTCCTTTGGGGTTCATTGAGAGCTGATTGACCATTATTGCTGGTGGTCATGTTGAACCCTCCTGTCTGAAGTTGGTTAGAATCCTAACATCTCAGTCATTCCTTAGGCTTGACAGCTGCATATTTTCCCAAAAACAGTTATGATGGTAGGTAAAATGGATGGAGTAATGGGTTCTCTCCAAATGTATGTCTTTGCCCCTTAGTACTTGATCTGAATATTTGTTGCAAACTAAAATACCAACTCCTTGATTGGTTCCAGCGCAAAGGTCAGGATCTTCCCAAGAGTATGACCAGCCTACATCCTGACCGTGGTACATATGGTACATCTTTAATCATGGCCATTTAGTGCTTGGCAGGTTTAACCTTATAGTCTAGCTTGTGTAGTTTGTGGTGGTTTAGGGTTGCTTTAAACCTGTTTCCTGATGACAATTCTATTTTCTAGTAAGTTTAAAAGGAAAAAGCTTTTCATCAAGGCTGATTGCAAAGACATTTAAATTCCTTTTCTAGAAGCCATCTCAACTGAGAATGAATTAATTCTTATAGAAGGAATTAAGTCCCGCAGGAAAAAAAATTTGAGTGAAGATTTTCTCAGTTTTCCCAAAGGTGGTACTGAAACCGTGCAACTCAGATTGGGACTTGAACCCACGGTCTTTTAATTGAGATCACACACCTGGTCTCAGGACTTAATGAAGCTCAGGTTCTTGATGTCTCGTCACAGAAAGAGTTCAGTGAGAGACAAAGTGATTGGTAAGAAGTGGATTTATTTAGAGCGAAACACTCCACAGACAGAATGTGGGCCATCTCAGAAGGTGAGAGGCCCCGAAATATGACATGATTAGTTTTTATGGGCTGGGTAATTTCATAGCCTAATGAGTGGGAGAATTATTCCAATTATTTTGAAGAAGAGGTGGGGATTTCCAGGAATTGGGCCACCAATCACTTTTTGACCTTTTATGGTTAGCCTCAGAGCTGTCATGGCTTTGGTGGGTGTGTCATTTAGCATATGCTAATGTATTACAATGAGCATATAATGAGGCTCAAGGTCCAGTGGAAGTCACATCTTCCGCCATCTTGGACTTAGTTGGTTCTAACCAATTTTTGTCATGTCCTATGGCTATGTCATTCTTTTAAAGGTTGTGTTCTGCCTCCTTCCCTCCTGTTTCAGTACCATTCTAGATACCTAGGCAAGAAGTTAATTCATTACATACAGTGATGCCTTGTTGTTCTCAATGTTTGATCCAGGGACCCCAGAGTCTCCAAAACTCTTTCAGTGAGTCCCTAGGTCAAAACTGTTTTTATAAATATTCAAACATTATTTTCATTTTTCACTCATTCTCTCATAATTATACAGTGGAGATTTCAAAAGACCACCTGATATTTGATGATATGATTACTCTGATGGCTGATGAAATGTGTGCATGTGTTTTCTTCTGCTTTAAAATTTTCTGTTTTAATTTCTGATTGTAATTTTAATCTAATTTCTAAGTAAATATTGATAGATATTACCCATATAAACAAAACTTCTTTGAAGGTTCTCAGTAATTTTTTTTTTCTTTTTAAAATTAATTTATTTATTCTTGCTGTGTTGGGTCTTCGCTTCTGCGCGAGGGCTTTCTCTAGCTGTGGCAAGTGGGGACCACTCTTCATCGCGGTGCGCGGGCCTCTCACTGTCGTGGCCTCTCTTGTTGCGGAGCACAAGCTCCAGACGCGCAGGCTCAGTAGTTGTGGCTCACGGGCCTAGTTGCTCCGCGGCATGTGGGATCCTCCCAGACCAGGGCTCGAACCCGTGTCCCCTGCATTGGCAGGCAGATTCTCAACCACTGCACCACCAGGGAAGCCCGGTTCTCAGTAATTTTTAAGAGAAGGAATCCCAAGACCAAAAAGTTTGAGAACTGCTGAAAAACTGACTGTAAAACTTAATTCTCGGGCTTCCCTGGTGGCGCAGTGGTTGAGAGTCCGCCTGCCGATGCAGGGGACACGGGTTCATGCCCCAGTCCGTGAAGATCCCACATGCCGCGGAGCGGCTGGGCCTGTGAGCCATGGCCACTGAGCCTGCGTGTCCGGAGCCTGTGCTCCGCAACGGGAGAGGCCACAACAGTGAGAGGCCCGCATACCGCAAAAAAAAAAACAAAAAAAACAAAAAAACTTAATTCTCTCACAGAATCCCTGTTGAGAGTAGCTGCTAGTGAGCTGCTCAAGGGCACTGCCTTAAGCCAGTCAGTTGCTCAGTAAACAGTTTTTAATGGAATTAAATTGAGTTCTTGGAATGCAACTTTTGCGACCTTATTTAAAATTCTCCCCGAGGCAGTGTTGAGCATTGAGTGCCTTGTAGTCTGCCAAGTTTCTTTGAGATGGGTGGCTGGCAATTCTCAGTATTGGGTCAAGTATTTCAGAAGTCATTTTCATGGAATACCTGCTTTAATTGGTAGCTTATTGGTATCATCTAGACCAGTGCTGTCCAATAAAACGAGGGCCACGTATACAATTTTTACTTTTTTTTTTTTTTTTGTGGTACGCGGGCCTCTCACTGTTGTGGCCTCTCCCGTTGCAGAGCACAGGCTCTGGATGCACAGGCTCAGCGGCCATGGCTCACGGGCCTAGCCGCTCCGCGGCATGTGGGATCTTCCGGCATGTGGGATCTTCCCAGACGGGGGCACGAACCTGTGTCCCCTGCATCGGCAGGCGGACTCTCAACCACTGCGCCACCAGGGAAGCCCAATTTTTGCTTTTTGAGTAGTCATATTTCAAAAAGTAAAAACAGGTGAAATTAGTTAGGTTCCCCCCCACCCCGCTTTATTGAAGTGTAATTAACAAATAGAATTGTAAGATACTTAAAGTGTTCAATGTGATGTTTTGATATGTATGCACTGTGAAAGGATTTAC